>NC_041393.1:46900491-46939937 GCF_002162155.2 Triticum dicoccoides
AACAAGCAAGTGCAAGAGGGAGGGGGGAGAAAGAAAGGGGGAGGAAGAAGAGGGGGGGAGGTGGTAGATATTTTGGCTGGCGACCATAGCAGTAGCGCGGGCTACCAAAGCGTGCTACTGCTATGTGTGTCAGCCAAAATATCTACTGGTACATAAAACTAGCTATGGCGCTTGCCAAAAAAACACGCTACTGGCAAAGATTGCACATAGAAGAAGTAGCAGTAGCGCGTTTTTGTGGACACGCGCTACTGCTATTTTCTAAACAGTAGCATGTGTTAGGGTGCCAACGTTGCTACTATCTTTTGGCTGGGGTGTGTGGTGTGGCTCACTTACCAGTAGCGTGCCTCCAAGAAACCAACGCTGCTGCTAAGTTGTACCAGTAGTGCTGTTTGTAACGTGGGGGGCGAGGCCATGCTGCTAAGTAACACACGCAACTGGTACTTATCAGTAGCGTGGTGTCCAAAACACACGCTACCAGTAAACTTCTATGTATAAGCCTTTTCCTAGTAGTGTGTGCGGTTCATATGTGGTTCCAAGCAGAATGGAAAACATTTCACGCAGATCCTTGTTCTGGGATAACACCATCAAATATATGTTTACCTGATATCACAAGCATGAATAATAGTTCACTACTGGAATCATAGAATTTGCCGTCAGCTTATTCTTTACCGTCAGGTTGCTGACGGAAAAAAGGTCTTTGCCGCCAGCTCACAAAAAACGGACGGCAAAGAACTCGCTGACGACAAAGACGCAGTTTGCTGTCAGCCAGTTCTTTGCCGTCGGCTAGCTGACGGCAGAAGCTACTTCGCCATCTGCTAGCTGACGGCAAAGAAGTTGGTGGGTTGAGCGAAGGGCGGCTATCCTGACGGCCTGGCCCCCACCTCTTTGCCGTCCACTAGCAGACAACAAAGTTGCAAATAAAAATCTACCTAACGGAGCTAACGCCCCGCCCCCACCTCTCTCTTTCTCTCTTATATCTATGTCTCCTACCTCTTCCTCTCTCTCTCTCTCTCTCTCTCTCTCTCTCTCTCTCTCTCTTATCTCTCTGTCTCCCACCCCTCCTCTCTCTCTGTCTCCTACCCCCTTCCCTCTCTCCCTGATCGCACCCTGATACGTCTCCAACGTATCTATAATTTTTGATTGTTCCATGCTATTATATTACCTGTTTTGGATGTTTATGGGCTTTATTTTATACATTATTATCATTTTTGGGACTAACCTACTAACCGGAGGCCCAACCCGTATTGCTGTTTTTTTTGCCTATTTCAGTATTTCAAAGAAAAGGAATATCAAACAAAGTCCAAACGGAATGAAACCTTAGGGAGCGTGATTTTTGGAACGAACATGATCCAGAGGACTTGGAGTGCAAGTCAAGAAACAACCGGAGCCTCCACGAGATAGGAGGGCGCGCCCCCCCTATAGGGTGCGCCCCCTGTCTCGTGGGCCCCTGGGGCGTCCACCGACGTACTTCTTCCTCCCATATAAGCCTACGTACCCCGAAAACATCCAGGGAGCAACCACAATACAATTTCCACCGCCATAACCTTCTGTATCCGCGAGATCCCATCTTGGAGCCGTCGCCGGCGTTCTTTCGGAGGGGGAATCCACCATGGAGGGCTTCTACATCAACACCATAGCCCTTCCGATGAGTTGTGAGTAGTTTACCACAGACCTTCGGGTCCATAGTTATTAGCTAGATGGATTCTTCTCTCTTTTTGGATCTCAATACAATCTTCTTCCCCTCTCTTGTGGAGAACTATTCGATGTAATCTCTTTTTGCGGTGTGTTTGTCAAGATCCGATGAATTGTGGGTTTATGATCAGATTTATCTATGGATAATAATAGAATCTTCTCTGAATTCTTTTAAATGATTGAGTTATCTTTGCAAGTCTGTTCGAATTATCGGTTTGGTTTGGCCTACTAGATTGATCTCTCTTGCCATGGGAGAAGTGCTTAGCTTTGGGTTCAATCTTGTGGTGTTCTTACCCAGTGACAGAAAGGGTTGCAAGACACGTATTGTATTGTTGCCATCGAGGATAAAAAGACAGGGTTTATATCATATTGCTTGAGTTTATCCTTCTACATCATGTCATCTTGCTTAATGTGTTACTCTGTTCTTATGAACTTAATACTGTAGATGCATGCTAGATAGCGGTCGATGTGTGGAGTAATAGTAGTAGATGCAGGCAGGAGTCGGTCTACTTGTTGCGGATGTGATGCCTATATACATGATCATGCATAGATAACATCATAATTATTCGCTTTTCTATCAATTGCTTGACAGTAATTTGTTCACCCACCGTAATACTTATGCTCTTGAGAGAAGCCTCTAGTGAAAACTATGGCCCCCGGGTCTATCTCTTATCATATTTGCTTCCAATGTACTTTTATTTGCATCTTTATTTTCTGCATCTATATTATAAAATACCAAAAATATATTTATCTTATCATATTATCTCTATCAGATCTCACTTTCGCAAGTGGCCGTGAAGGGATTGACAACCCCTTTGTCATGTTGGTTGCGAGTTTTTTATTTGTTTGTGTAGGTTCATGGGACTTGTTGAGAAGCCTCCTACTGGATTGATACCTTGGTTCTCAAAAACTGAGGGAAATACTTACGCTACTGTGCTGCATCACCCTTTCCTCTTCAAGAAAAACCAACGCAAGATCAAGACGTAGCACACCCCGTGAGGGAGTCCTGGATAAGGGGGTATCCGGACAGTCGGACTATGTACTTTGGCCGGATTGTTGGACTATTAAGATACAAGATAGAAGACTTCGTCCCATGTCCGGATGGGACTCTCCTTGGCGTGGAAGGCAAGCTTGGCGATCCAGATGTAAATCTCCTCCTCTGTAAACCGACTCTGTGTAACCCTAGCCCCCTCTGGTGTCTATATAAACCGGAGGGTTTAGTCCGTAGGACACAACAACAATCATACCATAGGCTAGCTTCTAGGGTTTAGCCTCTCTGATCTCGTGGTAGATCAACTCTTGTAATACTCATATCATCAAGATCAATCAAGCAGGAAGTAGGGTATTACCTCCATCGAGAGGGCCCGAACCTTGGTAAACATCGTGTCCCCACCCTCCTGTTACTATTAGCCTTAGACGCGCAGTTCGGGACCCCCTACCCAAGATCCAACGGTTTTGACACCGACATTGGTGCTTTTATTGAGAGTTCCTCTGTGTCGTCGCTACAAGGCTAGATGGCCTCTCCAACCTTCGACCACGCTGTCCTGGGTGAGACGTTTCTCCCTGGATAGATCTTCGTGCTCGGGGGCTTCGCGCTGCGGGCCAACTGGCTTGGCCATCTGGAGCAGATCGATAGCTATGCCCCTGGCCATCGGGTCAGGTTTGGAAACCTAAACTACACCGCCGACATCCGCGGAGACTTGATCTTCGACGGATTTGGGCCCGTGTCAGGAGCGCCGAACAACCACGACGTGCATGACCTAGATCGGCAGTCGGACAGTATTCGGAACATCGCACCTGCTACAACTCCGGACTTCGTTCTAGAGCAGGTTGTGCCTTCCAAGGACGGGTGGATGGACCCCGCCCCGGAGGCCGCACACTCCTCGACGTTGGAGCCCAACACAGACTCCTCTCCTAAAGGGATCTGTGTCTCCGGATCACCGGACTCATCTCCGGCCGTGTGTTCTGGACCGCGCGCATCCATGCCCATCGAATCTAACTGGGCTCCGGTTATAGAATTCGCCGCCGTGGATATCTTTCAGCACTCACCCTTCGGAGACGTGCTAAATTCATTAAGGTCTCTCTCTCTGTCAGAAGACTCCTAGCCGAACTATGTCCGACCCGTGTGTGATATGGAGGACGAAGAAAATCGTAGACTACCCACCACCCACTTTGTAGCCACAGTCGATGACCTAACAAACATTCTTGACATCGACCCCAATAACATTGACGGTATGGACGTTGATGTAGGGGAAGATCCGGAACCACCGCCCACGGGGCGCTGGACAGCCACTTCATCATACAACGTCTGCATGGTGGACACCTCCAAAGAAGACAATGGTGACAAAAAGGACACAACGGAGGATAAACCCCCCGGGAAAAAGCAAAAAAGACGGTGTAGGCGCCGCCTTAGGTCCAGTCATAGTCAAAATAGCAATAACAACCCATAATAGGATGACACTCCGGTTGATTTCAAAGACAACAACGACCATAGGGACCCAACGATGGAGTAGGATAAACCAGGTCATGCCGAACACAACCCGGAGCAGACGCCCGATCACAATTCAGAGGGCCGAACTCATCACGCTACCTCCAGAGAAGAGAACAGTCCGGTTGACGATGCGTTCATCATCCCGGAAGAACAATCAAAACAAGACAACCTCCGCAAAAAACTCCTAGCCACAGCGCGGAGCCTGAAGAAGCAGAAGCAAAGGCTTAAGGCCGCGCAGGATACGCTCAACCGAAGATGGAATAAGGTGTTGGACACCGAAGGAAAACATGGCGATAATCGCCACACAAAAAGCTATCCAAAGCGCAAACTGCTACCCGAATTTGACGATGAAGCCGCAGCACCTGTTCGGCCCAAAAACACTACGACTACTCAGCCAGACCAACCACCTCATGGCTGTGATAGAGCAGCCATCGATACCGCACACGATTTATGAGAGCTCCTGGACAAAAAGGGCAGTGCGGCCAGATCCATCTATGGGTCCAGAGGACTTGCTCCGATGTGGGATTATGGTCACCACAACGATCATACTGATCGAATACCAGTCCGGAATCAACACCGGGAACAATAGCAGCCGGCAGCATGCCACGACACGGCCAGATACAGAGGGGTTGTGCACCCCCTGTACTTCACGGACGAGGTGCTGGATCATGAATTTCCATAGGGATTCAAACCCGTGAATATAGAGTCATACGATGGAACGACAGACCATGGGTCTGGATTGAAGATTTTATCCTTCAATACACATGGCTCGTGCGGACGACCTCCACGCCATCAAATACCTCCCCCTCAAGTTAAAAGGACCAGCTCGTCACTGGCTGAAAAGCCTCCCCAAAAACTCAATTGGAAGTTTGGAGGAACTTGAGGATGCTTTCAGGGCCAACTTTCAAGGGACCTATGTCCGGCCTCCAGATGCTGACGATTTAAGTCATATAATACAACAGCCTAGAGAGTCAGCCTGCAAACTTTGGAACAGATTCCTCACTAAGAAGAATCAAATCGTCGACTGTCTGGACGCCGAAGCCTTAGCAGCCTTCAAACACAGTATCCGAGACGAATGGCTTGCCATACACCTCGGCCAAGAAAAGCTGAGAATGATGGCAGCCTTAACAAGCCTCATGACCCGATTTTGTGCGGGCGAGGACAGCTAGCTGGCCCGTAGAGGCACCAGGGACCCAGGCACATCCAAAATCCGAGATGGCAATGGAAGCCACGGCACACTAAGCACAAATGTCGGAATAACAATAGTCTGGACAACACAGCGGTCAACGCCGGATTCAGGGGCTCTCGACCTGGTCAAGGAAAGAAGCCATTTAAAGGCAGTAAAGAGGAACCATCCGGTATGAACAAAGTCCTGGACAGATTGTGCCAAATCCATGGCGCTTCCGACAAACCTGCAAATCATACTCACGGAGAATGTTGGGTTTTCAAGCAGGCTGGCAAGTTAAACGCCAAACACAAGGGAAGGGAAACACCAAGCGAAGACGAGGATGAGCCTCGCCAGCCGAGCACCAGGGGCCAGAAACAATTCCCACGGGAAGTCAAAACGGTAAACATGGTACACGCAACTCACGCAGAGTTTGTAGCCTCCCAATTCAATCCCTGGGTAACTGGCCCGATCACTTTTGATCACAGGGACTACCCGGCCAGTATCTGGCACGGGGGATTGGCTGCCTTGGTGCTCGACCCAATAATTGATGGATACCATCTTACTCGCGTCCTAATGGATGGCGGCAGTAGTCTTAATCTGATATATCAAGACACCATCCGCAAGATGGGGGTAGACCCATCCAGAATAAGTCAAAATAATGCCTCCTTCAATGGAGTGATTCCTGGTGTAGTAGCCCACTGCTGGGGCTCCCTCGTATTAGAAGTGACATTCGGTTCTCCCAACAACTTCAGAAGCGAGAACCTACTCTTCAACATCGCCCCCTTCAGCAGCGATTATCATGCACTGCTTGGAAGAACGGCCTTCGCTTGCTTTAACGCAATACCGAACTACGCCTGCCTTAAACTCAAGATGCCCGGTCCATGCAGCGTCATCACGGTTAGCGGAAACACAGAGCAGTATGCGGCAGTTCCCGCTGCCGGACTCTAGGCGGCCTCTCCCACCAGAACGCATGACCGGTCGTCAAGACCACGGACACGGTTAGACGAGTCCAATACACCATTTTCACAATGGCTCGGATAAACCTGAGCCAGGGGTTGTACATGTGTCCCCATAAATAATACGAGGGGCTGCAAACATGTAACACAAGCCCAGAATTCGTCTTGCCTCATTAATAGGCCGGATCTCGAACATTTCTCGAGCATAACTAACTTTTCGCACGTTTTCTTTCGTTCTTACAGACACTACCAGTGCGACACCCTTCCAGGATACGGCACAATGGAGACACAGGCACAGACGTGCAGCAGGGCCCCGCCCACAGGTTTCTCTTTAGATTAAGCCCCTGCGTAAACCTTCTTTACTGTCTCGTGTTGCTCAACATCCCATGGGTATATCATAAACCTATAAGGGACACTAGCGTTTTAGGCTTTTTGCCACGACAAATCAATGCGCGTACCTGGAATCACAGGGTCAAGGGCATTATTCAGCCCAAATATATATTATAAAGTCTGAATACCTTCGGGAGTGTTCGGCGTCATGAGTTTGGCCTTATATGCATCAACTCCGAAACATGTCTTTGGTCAAATGTTGGGTTAGCCCGGCTCCTGGGTTTGCTGCCTTACGTTCCGTTCTATCGGCTAAGGCGGCCAAAGGAGAACTACTGCGATTGTGCCCTGGTTATTCCGGATGAGCACCTCAGTAGAGAAAGCCGAAAACTGACTGTCATGATACAACGAGAGACTGGTCAACCACTCGAGGACTCATCGGAATCTATAGGATTCCTCCGCATTAACGAAGGACCGGTCTACCGGTCAAGTATGCGCACCGTATCCGGACACTCGCGGAAGTACCAGGGGCTACATAGTAGCCCCACCTTTCAAAATCCCAAGGCTAAGTGAAAAGTGTTACATCTATATAGTCCGGTTGCCTGGTTCGACGTGCGATCACCTCCTTAACGAACCAAGACGTTGGATCAAGTGTGTTCACGCATATTTTCTCGAACACCCCTGCATTATGTGCGTGGGGGCTGAAGCCAACGACTGCTAACTTTCACGTTATATGCATACATAAACAGCCGCACACGAGACACTATAATACTTTCAGGCAAAAGTATATAAAAAAAGCAGCCTTTATAATCAAACAGATAATTGTTTACAATTAACAGAATCGTCACTCAAACATGACATTCTTGGAGCACTGGGCCTCTATTCTACGGGCACCTTCTATCACCTGCTCAAAATAGCGCTCGACTGGGTCTTGGCTTCCTGCCGGACCCTGGGTTGCAATGCGGGTGGCCTCCATATCCGCCCAATATGTTTTCACACAGGCAAAAGCCATCCGCGCACCCTCTATGCACGACGATCTCTTCATGGCATCGATCTGCGCTTTGGCGCCAAATAATCATTGCACCAAACCAAAGTAACTGTCCGGCTTCGGCTCCTTCGGCCACAGATGGTCTATTACATACCTCATTGCAAGACGGGACAGCCTATGGAGCGCGGCTATGGCGGCCATCTTCTCACTCAAGGGTAAGGAGCACGCTGGAGCACTAAATTGCCACCAAAACAGCCTCTCCATTTTGTTATCTTCATGATCCTTGAATAACTTCGTCGCATTAGCCGCACTTTTTGCCAAGTCCGCATACTCATCTGCGGCGCTCCATAGCTTATCCAATGGAGCATACATTGGATCTAAAAACTTCATCTGCAATAAATAAGGATTTCCGGCCACAATTTCTTCGGCTTGTCAAAGTTCCTCTCGTGCGTCTCTAATCTGAGAGCGCGTCTCCTTAGCCAAATCCAGCGCCTTCCTCAGGTCGGCCGCCTTTCTCGGATTCTCCTTTTCAAGAAGCTCATATCGGCCGGCGGCGTCCCTCAGCTCCACAGCCATCTCGGCTATCTTCTCCTCGCTTTGGAGACGAGCGGCCTGTTCGGCTTTCAATTCTTTGGCTGCCTAGAGCAGCCGCATTGCTAATCCGGGCTTGTTCCTTGGCTAGGGAAAGCTCCGCCCTCAGGGCTTCAACGGCAGCAGCTCTGCCTGCAACTACATCACATCACATTAATATTACAACCTTCTTGCAATTTCCCAAAAATATATGGGGATACAAGAAAGCATACTCTGCGACTCCTCGAATCACTTGTTCACAAGCGTGACGTCGTCCTCCACCACGCCAATCTGCCGCCTCAATACGGCGCATTCAGCGGCCTGGTCTATTGCCGAACCCTTAGCAACCTGCACATCAATACAAGTGCAATCATCATCTGGGAGTGTGATCCTCCGTCTGTCGCCATGGGCTGGCATCCACAGTCTCAGGGGCTACTATCTATACAGAGCGCATGTATCGTGTGCGGTACAACTAAAAACTGTGTATTTTTGCAGCTTACCTCAAAGCCTTTGAGCAGGCTCCTGAAAGCTTCATTCAAACCGCTTGTGGCGGAGGAGATTTTCTCCAACACCGTACCCATTAGTGTAAGATGGTCCTCCAAGAGAGAAGCTGGCTCCAGGAGGCCTGTCAGCGTGTTCGGCCAGACACCAGACTCTCCCGGACCCTTTTCATTGTCCGCCACGGGAACCGAATGCGCTGGGCTCGGGGCGGCCGAAGTGTTAGCTTCCGGCCCCATTGGATCTGGACTCCTCCGTGACGATACCTCAGGGTCGCCCGCTTCATGGGATGGAGAGGCAGGTGGGGTTTCACTCTCCATCATCTCCGGCAGAAGATCCCCCGAGGACGAGCCCTGTTGAGATGAACTGCTGGCCGGACTACAAAAAACTGGTCCCGGTTATTACTCTCAGAGGAAAAAGCAATAACTTCCTTATTTAATTAAACCTGCAGCTTGGTGGAGGGCTGGCCCGTTTGCGGGTACTGTGCGGCGAGGACGCCCTTCGGGGCAGGGCCCTTTGGTGAAGTTCTTTTCCCTTGTTTAGGCGCCCCCGTCTCCAAATCTTCAGAGGCGGCCCTCTTCTTCCCGCGGGGGGAAGAAACGTCAGATTCGACTCCTCGATTCTCCTCCTCCGTGGAGGCGCTAATTCCCCTGGTTCGGATGCGCAATGTGTGAGGCCCACTCTTGGCCTCTCCACTCTTCCCTTCAGCTTTCTCCGATGGCACCTGACTTAGTGTCCATTTAAGAATCCTTGCCATTGCCGGGCCAGGCGAACCTTCGGGAAGAGGGGCCGGACACCTGATCCTTGATAACCCACAAGTGTAGGGGATCGCAACAACTTTCGGGGGTAAAGTATTCAACCCAAATTTATTGATTCGACACAAGGGGAGCCAAAGAATATTCTTGAGTATTAGCAGTTGAGTTGTCAATTCAACCACACGTGGATAACTTAGTATCTGCAGCAAGGTATTTAGTAGCAAAGTAGTATGATAGTAATGGTAATGGTGGTAAAAGGTAAAGATAGTAGTAGCAATATTTTTGGTGTTTTGTAGTGATTGTAACAGTAGCAACGGAAAAGTAAATAAGCGAAGAACAATATATGAAAAGCTCGTAGGCAATGGATCAGTGATGGATAATTATGCCGGATGCGATTCCTCATGTAATAGCTATAACATAGGGTGACACAGAATTAGCTCCAGTTCATCAATGTAATGTAGGCATGTATTCCGTAAATAGTCATACGTGCTTATGGAAAAGAACTTGCATGACATCTTTTGTCCTACCCTCCCGTGGCAGCGGGGTCCTAGTAGATACTAAGGGATATTAAGGCCTCCTTTTAATAGAGAACCGGACCAAAGCATTAACACATAGTGAATACATGAAATCCTCAAACTACGGTCATCACCGAGAAGTATCCCGATTATTGTCACTTCGGGGTTGTCGGATCATAACACATAATAGGTGACTATAGACTTGCAAGATAGGATCAAGAACACACATATATTTATGAAAACATAATAGGTTCAGATCTGAAATCATGGCACTCGGGCCCTAGTGACAAGCATTAAGCATAGCAAAGTCATAGCAACATCAATCTCAGAACATAGTGGATACTAGGGATCAAACCCTAACAAAACTAACTTGATTACATGGTAAATCTCATCCAACCCATCACCGTCCAGCAAGCCTACGATGGAATTACTCACGCACGGCGGTGAGCATCATGAAATTGGTGGTGGAGGATGGTTGATGATGACGACGGCGACGAATCCCCCTCTCCGGAGCCCCGAACGGACTCCAGATCAGCCCTCCCAAGAGAGATTAGGTCTTGGCGGCGGCTCCGTGTCGTAAAACGCGATGAAACTTTCTCTCTGATTTTTTTCTCCGCGAGAAGGAAGATATAGAGTTGGAGTTGAGGTCGGTGGAGGTCCAGGGGGCCCACGAGATAGGGGGCGCGCCCTACAAGGGGGGGGGCGCCCCCCTGTCTCATGGGTAGGCCGTGGGCCCCTCGTGTATTTCTTTCGCCCAGAAATTCTTATTAATTCCAAAAAGTGCCTCCGTGGATTTGCATGTCATTCCGAGAAGTTTTCTTTCCTACACATAAAACAACATCATGGCAGTTCTGCTGAAAACAGCGTCAGTCCGGGTTAGTTTCATTTAAATCATGCAAGTTAGAGTCTAAAACAAGGGCAAAAGTGTTTGGAAAAGTAGATACGTTGGAGACGTATCAACTCCCCCAAGCTTAAACCTTTGCTTGTCCTCAAGCAATTCAGTTGATAAATTGAAACTGATAAAGAAAAACTTTTACAAACTCTGTTTGCTCTTGTTGTTGTAAACATGCAAAGCCATAATTCAGGTTTCAATAATATTATAAACTAACAATACTCACAATAACACTCAGGTCTCACAATTACTCATATCAATGGCATAATCAGCAAGCGAGCGATAATTATAAAACTCGGATGACAACACTTTCTCAAAACAATCATAACATGATATAACAAAATGGTATCTCGCTAGCCCTTTCTGAGACCGCAAAACATATATGCAGAGCACCTTTAAAGATCAAGGACTGACTAAACATTGTAATTCATGGTAAAAGAGATCCAATCAAGTCATACCCAATGTAAACCAATAATAATGAATGCAAATGACAGTGTGCTCTCCAGCGGGTGCTTTTTAATAAGGTGATGACTCAACATAAAAGTAAATAGATAGGCCCTTCGCAGAGGGAAGCAGGGATTTGTAGAGGTGCCAGAGCTCGATTTTAAAATAGAGATTGAATAACATTTTTAGCGGCATACTTTCGCTGTCAACGCAACAACTACGAGAAGGCTGTATCTTCCATACTACATGCATTATAGGCAGTTCCCACGCAGAATGGTAAAAGTTTATACTCCCCCAACCACCAACAAGCATCAATCCATGGCTTGCTCGAAACAACGAGTGCCTTCAACTAACAACAGCCCTGGGGGAGTTTTGTTTAATCATTTTGATTTGCTTTGATCTTTTTGGATCATGGCACTGGGCATCTCGGTTACCGTCCCTTTCCCGTGAATGAGGAGAGGAGTCCACTCCTCTAAGAATAACCCACCTAGCATGGAAGATATAGGCAGCCCTAGTGGAAACATGAGCGGCTAGAGCATACAAAACAGAATTTTATTTGAAGGTTTAGAGTTTGGCACATACAAATTTACTTGGAACGGCAGGTAAATACCGCATATAGGAAGATATAGTGGACTCATATGGAACAACTTTGGGGTTTAAGGAGTTTGGATGCACAAGCAGTATTCCCGCTTAGTATAGGTGAAGGCTAGCAAAAGACTGGGAAGCGACGAACTGAGAGAGCGACAACAGTCATAAACATGCATTAAAACTAATTCACACCGAGTACAAACATGAGTAGGATATAATCCACCATGAACAGAAATATCGTGAAGGCTATGTTGATTTTGTTTCAACTACATGCGTGAACATGTGCCAAGTCGAGTCACTCAATTCATTCAAAGGAGGATACCATCCCATCATACTACATCATAATCATTCTAATAGCATATTGGCACGCAAGGTAAACCATTATAACTCAAAGCTAATCAAGCATGACACAAACAACTATAATCTCTAAATGTCATTGCAAATATGTTTACTTCATAATAAGCTGACTCGGGAACGATGAACTCATCATATTTACAAAAACAAGAGAGGTCGAGTTCATACCAGCTTTTCTCATCTCAATAAGTCCATCATATATCATCATTATTGCCTTTCACTTGCACGACCAAACGATGTGTATAATAATAAGAGTGTACGTGCATTGGACTAAGCTGGAATCTGCAAGCATTCAACTCAAGAGAGAAGACAAATAATATGGTCTCTAAATTAAATAAACAATCATGCATATGAGAGCCACTAAACATTTTCAATATGGTCTTCTCGACCCCCAAAGGAAAGAAAAGAAAAGAAAACTATTTACACGGGAAAGCTCCCAACAAGTAAAAGAAGAAGAACTAGAAATCTTTTTGGGTTTTCATTTTAATTTCTACTACAAGCATGGAAATTAAGCTAACTAATTTTTTTGTTTTTTCTCAAGGTTTATCAAACACACAAGAAGAAAACTAGAAAAAGCAATTTAAACTAACTTGGATAATACAATGAAAGAGTACGAGCATCGACAACTAGTGTGTGAACATGAATGTAAAGTCGGTGAGAAATACGTACTCCCCCAATCTTAGGCTTTTGGCCTAAGTTGGTCTAATACCAAGGACCGCCGCTACTCTCTCCGGTGTAATGAGAGGTGGAATCAGGATACCACTGGTTGGTCATCTCCGGATCCCACTGGACAAATGATGCACGATAAGGTTCCTGTTCAGGTTCCGGCTTAGGTTCAGGTTCTGGAGTAAAGGCTTGGGCTCGATGATTGTTCACCGCTTCCGGTGTGACGAGAAAATTTTCTGCAAGCAAATCGAACAACAGAGGCACAGGCAAAATAATAATCTCAAAGTGTTTTTTATTGAATCTAAGTTTATACAAGAGCATTCTCTCTTCGTTGTCGACAATAAACTTGTGTGCTACCATGCTCTTGTAATCCAAAATGTGAGGAGGCAATGTTGTCTCCTCTTTCTCAAGATGCCTAATAGGTATCCTAAAATGTCTAGCAAGACGTGAAGCATAGATACCTCCAAATATGGGGTCTTTTGTACGATTCAGGGCTAGCCGTTTAGCAACGACGGCACCCATACTAAAAGTATTGTCTCCAAGCAAGGCATGTTGAAGAATGATAATATCAGGAACACTTAAGTTTCCACTATTTCCACGACCAATCAAGCATCTACTAGCAAATATGGCAAAGTAGCGTAAAACAGGAAAGTGTATGCTAGAGACTTTTGCCTCAAAACCCTTCTTTGGCTCCTCTACAGCTATAGTGTTAACAAAGCCAGCCACATCTTCACGATGGGGTTCCTCTAATTTTCCCTCATAAGGTATCCTACATACCGCGCAAAAATGACGTAAAGACATTTCCTTGAACTCATCATATAAATGAAATGATACTACAGGCGGTGACTTATTAGGATAAAAATAAAAGTTTTGCACGAAAGTATTGGTGAGTAAGAGATACTGATCGATTCGGTCGTTGGTGAAACCGGCGAGGCCTGCAGCCTCGAGTGAAGCATAAAAGTCTTCATAAATTCCAGCTTCTTTCAAGAAATTATCACATGGCCATTCACACGACCGTACTTCCGCTAAGCGAGGAAGATTATACTTGACTTTTTCCTTCTCTTTAGCTTGTTTTTCCTGAGAGCTTTGGCTAGAAGAGCCCTTCAAAAGTCTCCTTAACATTTTCTGAAAATTTCTGAAATTTTAGTAACTTCAAAATAAAAATGAACAAAACTTAACAAGAATGGTAGCAACTACTCCTACAAGTGCCTAGAGCCTATATCATGCATTAGAATTACTTGGAACCTCATAAATTTAACATGCAAGCTCAAGAACAGGGTCACCAAGGCAGCAAGGATTTGCAATGAATAAAGTACTAGAACAAAAACTAATTCCACCAATGGAGGAGTCACATACCAAGCAACAATCGCCCAAAGCAGTTTTGTGAATGGAGCTTTGAGCAAGGAGATCAAAAATCGCAGCAAAATGAGCTAGAACTCATGCTTGAGCTGGATGGGAATTTTTTTTTGGGTAGAAGACAAAGTGTGTGGGTGCTGGCATAAGTGGAGGGGGGCTACCAGGGGCCCACGAGACAGGGGGCGCGCCCTATAGGGGGGGGGCCTCCACTCTCGTGGCCTGGTGCTTGCCCCTCCTGCAGTGATTTCAGTGCCTAAAATCCTCAAATATTCCATAAAAAATAATACTAAATTTGTATGGCATTTGGAGCACTTTTATTTTCGGACTATTTTTTTATTGCACGGATAATTCAGCAAACAGACAGGTAATACTATTTTTGCTTTATTTATTATAAATAACAGAAAGTAAAAAGAAAGTACAGAAGGTTGTGCCTTCTAGTTTCATCCATCTCATGATCATCAAAATGAATCCACTAACAAGGTTGATCAAGTCTTGTTAATAACTCATTCTAAATAACACGGAACCGGAGAAATTTCGAAATGGCACTAAGTTACCTCAACGGGGATATGAAAATCCCCAACAATAAGAATATCATACTTTTTCTTGATAGTAGGGAGAGGAAATTCAAAACCTCCAATAATAATTGATGGAATTTTCTCAATAGTATTTATGCTATGAACTTGGATTAGCTTCCTCGGAAAATGTACCGTATGCTCATTTCAATTAACATGAAAGGTGACATGGCCTTTGTTGCAATCAATAACAGCTCCTGCAGTATTTAAAAAGGGTCTACCAAGAATAATAGACATACTATTGTCCTCGAGAATATCAAGAATAACGAAGTCTGTTAAGATAGTAACATTCGCAACAACAACAGGCACGTCCTCACAAATGCCGACAGGTATAGCAGTTGATTTGTCAGCCATTTGCAAAGATATCTCCGTAGGTGTCAACTTACTTAATTCAAGTCTACGGTACAAGGAAAGAGGCATAACACTAATACCGGCTCCTAAATCACATAGAGCAGTTTTAACATAATTTCTTTTAGTAGAGCAAGGTATAGTGGGTACTCCGGGATCACCAAGTTTCTTAGGTATTCCACCCTTAAAGGTATAGTTGGCAAGCATGGTGGAAATCTCAGTTTCAGGTATTTTCCTGTTATTAGTGCTGATATCTTTCATATATTTAGCATAAGGGTTTATTTTAAGCATATCAGTTAAGCGCATGCGTAAGAAAATATGTCTAATCATTTCAGCAAAATGCTCAAAGTCCTCATCATCCTTTGACTTTGATGGTTTAGGAGGAAAGGGCATGGGTTTCTGAACCCATGGTTCTCTTTCTTTACCGTGCTTCCTAGCAACAAAATCTCTCTTATCATAACGTTTGTTTCTTGATTGTGGGTTATCAAGACCAACCGCAGGTTCAGTTTCTATATCATTGTTATTACTAGGTTGAGCATCTACATGAACATCATTATTAGCATTATCATCAGGTTCATGTTCATCTCCAGATTGTGTTTCAGCATCAGGGATAGAAGTATTATTAGGATTCTCAGGTATTTCTACATTAGGTTCACTAGAAGTTTGCAAAGTCCTATCATTCTTGTTTTTCTTCTTCTTAGAAGAATTATGAGCATCTAGATTATTATTCTGAGAATCTTGTTCAATTCTCTTAGGGTGGCCTTCAGGATACAAAGGTTCCTGAGTCATTCTACCAGTTCTAGTAGCCACTCTAACAGCAAAGTCATTTTTATTATTTAATTCAGCAAGCAAATCATTTTGAGCCTTAAGTACTTGTTCAGCTTGAGTAGCAATCATGGAAGCATGTTTACTAGTGAGTTTAAGTTCACTTTTAACTCTAGCTACATAATCATTCAAGCGTACTATCGTATAAGCATTATTCTTCAATTGTCTACCAACGTAATCATTGAAATTTGCTTGTCTATTCATGAAATCATCAAATTCATCTAAGCAAGGGATATGAAATTTAGTAGATGGGATTTCATCTTTATCATATCTATAGAGAGAATTTACCTTTACTACCTGTGTCGAGTTATCAAGGCAATGTGTTTCTTCAAGAGGCGGTATATTAAGACCATGTATATCTTCAATAGGAGGTAAATTCTTAACATCTTTAGCTTTAATACCTTTTTCTTTCATTGATTTCTTTGCCTCTTGCATATCTTCAGGACTGAGAAATAGAACACCTCTCTTCTTCAGAGTGGGTTTAGGAATAGGCTCAGGAATTGGCTCAATTGGTTCAGGAATTGGCTCAGGGAGAGTCCAATTATTTTCATTAGTCAACATATTATTCAATAGTAACTCAGCTTCGTCGACTGTTCTTTCCCTGAAAACACAACCAGCACAACTATCCAAGTAGTCCTTGGAAGCATCGGTTAGTCCATTATAAATGATATCAAGTATTTCGTTTTTCTTAAGTGGATGATCAGGTAAAGCATTAAGTAATCGGAGAAGCCTCCCCCAAGCTTGTGGGAGACTCTCTTCTTTGATTTGCACAAAGTTATATATTTCCTGCAAGGCAGCTTGTCTCTTATGAGCAGGGAAATATTTAGCAGAGAAGTAATAAATCATATCCTGGGGACTACGCACACAACCAGGAGCAACAGAATTATACCAAGTTTTAGCATCACCCTTTAATGAGAACGGGAATATCTTAAGGATATAAAAGTAGCGAGATCTATCATCATGAGTAAACAGGGTAGCTATATCATTCAACTTGGTAAGATGTGCCACAACAGTTTCAGATTCAAGGCCATAAAAAGGATCGGATTCTACCAAAGTAATTCAAGATCAACAGAGAATTCATAATCCTTATCAGTAACACAGATAGGTGAAGTAGCAAAAGCGGGTTTATGTTTCATTCTAGCATTAAGAGACTGCTGCTTCCATTTAGCTAATAGTTTCTTAAGATCATATCAATCTTTGCACGCAAAAATAGCTTCAGCAGCTTCTTTATTCACAACATAACCCTCAGGAACAACAGGCAATACATAATCATTGGGAGAATTTTCATCATCACTATCATCAATAATAGCATCTTCACTAATTTCATTCTCTCTAGCCCTAGAAAGTTGTTAATCAAGAAATTCACCTAATGGCACAGTAGTATCACGCACAGAAGTAGTTTCATCATAGGTATCATGCAAAGCAGAAGTGGCATCATCGATAACATGCGACATATCAGAGTTCATAGCAGTAACAGGTTTAGGTGTCGCAAACTTATTCATAACAGAAGGAGAATCTAGTGCAGAGCTAGATGATAGTTCCTTACCTCCCCTCGTAGTTGAGGGATAGATCTTGGTTTTAGCGTCTTTCAAGTTCCTCATAGTGATCAACAGATATAAATCCCAAGTGACTCAGAGAATAGAGCTATGCTCCCCGGCAACGGAGCCAGAAATTAGTCTTGATAACCCACAAGTGTAGGGGATCGCCACAGCTTTCGAGGGTAAAGTATTCAACCCAAATTTATTGATTGGACACAATGGGAGCCAAAGAATATTCTTGAGTATTAGCAGTTGAGTTGTCAATTCAACCACACCTGAATAACTTAGTATCTACAGCAAGGTATTTAGTAGCAAAGTAGTATGATAGTAATGGTAACGGTGGTAAAAGGTAAAGATAGTAGTAGCAATATTTTTGGTGTTTTGTAGTGATTGTAACAGTATCAACGGAAAAGTAAATAAGCGAAGAACAATATATGAAAAGCTCGTAGGCAATGGACCAATGATGGATAATTATGCCGGATGCGATTCCTCATGTAATAGCTATAACATAGGGTGACACATAATTAGCTCCAGTTCATCAATGTAATGTAGGCATGTATTCCGTAAATAGTCATACGTACATATGGAAAAGAACTTGCATGACATCTTTTGTCCTACCCTCCTGTGGCAGCGGGGTCCTAGTGGAAACTAAGGTATATTAAGGCCTCCTTTTAATAGAGAACCGGACCAAAGCATTAACACATAGTGAATACATGAACTCCTCAAACTACAGTCATCACCGAGAAGTATCCCGATTATTGTCACTTTGGGGTTGTCGGATCATAACACATAATAGGTGACTATAGACTTGCAAGATAGGATCAAGAACACACATATATTCAAGAAAACATAATAGGTTCAGATCTGAAATCATGGCACTTGGGCCCTAGTGACAAGCATTAAGCATAGCAAAGTCATAGCAACATCAATCTCAGAACATAGTGGATACTAGGGATCAAACCCTAACAAAACTAACTTGATTACATGGTAAATCTCATCCAACCCATCACCGTCCAGCAAGCCTACGATGGAATTACTCACGCACGGCGATGAGCATCATGAAATTGGTGGTGGAGGATGGTTGATGATGACGACGGTGACGAATCCCCCTCTCCGGAGCCCCGAACGGACTCCAGATCAGCCCTCCCGAGAGAGATTAGGGCTTGGCGGCGGCTCCGTGTCGTAAAACGCAATGAAACTTTCTCTCTGATTTTTTTCTCCGCGAGACGGAAGATATAGAGTTGGAGTTGAGGTCGGTGGAGGTCCAGGGGGCCCACGAGATAGGGGGGCGCCCTACAGGGGGGCGCCCCCCTGTCTCATGGACAGGCCGTGGGCCCCCTTGTGTATTTCTTTCTCCCAGAAATTCTTATTAATTCCAAAAAGTGCCTCCGTGGATTTGCAGGTCATTCCGAGAACTTTTCTTTCCTTCTCATAAAACAACATCATGGCAGTTCTGCTGAAAACAGCGTCAGTCCGGGTTAGTTTCATTCAAATCATGCAAGTTAGAGTCCAAAACAAGGGCAAAAGTGTTTGGAAAATTAGATACGTTGGAAATGTATCAATCCTCTCCGCCTTACTAAGCCAATCCTGGTTGCGGACATCGTTCAGAATAATGCTATGACAAATACAAGCAAGGTGTTCGGTTATAGGGTTACTTACTTGGGTATCGAGGCGATTGCAGCTCCGGCCCGCATCCTCGGTGGTGTCCGGACACTTTGTTCGTGGTCCGAAGAACAACTTATACATCCCTTCAGGCATCATGCCGAAGAAATGCTGAATGGTTCACGGACCTTCTGGATTGAATTCCCACATCCGGAGAGGCCGACGTTTGCACGGCAGGATCCGCCAAACTAGCATTACCTGGATTATTTTGACGAGACTAATGTCCCTCTCGAGGAGCTCCCGAATGCGGCTTTGTAGCATTGGTACATCTCCGCAGGCCCCCAGTTTAGTCACACGTTGGCCCACGATGCCAGTTGAGGTGGAGGGCCCGAGAGGAAGGCGGGCGCGGCCGCCCACTTTGAACCTCGAGGAGCTGTGACATAGAACCACCTCCGTTGCCATAAATCAGATACCTCCGGAAAGGAGCCTTCGGGCCATGGGGCTTCGATGTTCCTACTTCTTATGGCACCTCCGCACTCTGCGTGTCGCCCCTCAATCATCTTCGGCTTCACATTGAAAGTCTTTAGCCATAAGCCGAAGTGGGGGTGATGTGGAGGAAGGCTTCACACACAACGATAAATGACGAGATGTGGAGGATGGAATCCGGAGCTAGATCGTGAAATCTAGCCCGTAGTTGAACATGAGCCCCCTCACGAAGGGATCAGGAGTAAGACCTAAGCCCCGGAGGAAGTGGGAGACAAATACGACGCTCTCGTTGGTCTTGGGAGTGGGGATAACCTATTCGGGAGCAGGAAGCCTATGCTTGACATCGGCGGTCAAATACCCAGCCTCCCCGAGCTTCGCAATATCCTCCTCTAAGACAGAGGAAGCCATCCATCGGCCTTGATGGTCAGATCCAGACATGATCGAAGATCCGGGGTGCTTAAGCTCGGGCTTTGGGTGTTGGAACTCAGGGTGCGAGATGTGCGAGCGTGGAGATAGAGGGATAGGCCTCGTCTCCTTTATAAAGGGGGAAGAATATCAAGCGTCCCCGAACATGGTCGTTCGGGACTTGCCTAAAAACACGGGGTCATGCCAACAGGCACGCTTGGATTAACCATACCCGTATTGATGAGAATCTCGTAGTAAGGGGGACACGATCTCTGCTTTGACAGGACATGCCAAGGAAACCACCTCGTGGTGTGAGCGGTAGCAAGTTGTAAAAACGGTTCGAATAAAAACAGGACCGTGGCGTGATGTCACTTCTTGAAGAATTGTCAGCAGATTAGATTCGTGGATTGTTATTCTCTCCATGGTGGTATATGGAAATTATCTTATAGAGTTGGACACGGTCCTTGTGTTCGGAATCAATTTTGGAGTATTCAGAGGTGGAACCCGCCTTGCAATGCCGAAGACAATCTACGCGCCGGACTCATCGTCATTGAAGCCTGGTTCAGGGGCTACTGAGGGAATCCTGGATAAGGGGGTATCCGGACAGCCGGACTATGTACTTTGGCCGGACTGTTGGACTATGAAGATACAAGATAGAAGACTTCGTCCCGTGTCCGGATGGGACTCTCCTTGGCGTGGAAGGCAAGCTTGGCGATCCGGATGTAGATCTCCTCCTCTGTAAACCGACTCTGTGTAACCCTAGCCCCCTCCGGTGTCTATATAAACCGGAGGGTTTAGGCCATAGGACACAACAACAATCATACCATAGGCTAGCTTCTAGGGTTTAGCCTCTCTGATCTCGTGGTAGATCAACTCTTGTAATACTCATATCATCAAGATATATCAAGCAGGAAGTAGGTTATTACCTCCATCGAGAGGGCCCGAACCTGGATAAACATCGTGTCCCTAGCCTCCTGTTACCATTAGCCTTAGACACACATTTCGGGACCCCCTACCCGAGATCCGCCGGTTTTGACACCGACACCCTGCCGCCCGCCCTGCCGCCCGTTGCCACCGACGCCCCGCCACTAAGCCCCCCAGCCCCACGCCCCTACGCCCCCCAACACCCCACCACTCCTGCACGCCGCCCCAGTGTCCCATGCAGCTCCCCCCGCCCGACGCCCCGCTGCTCCTGCACGCCGCCGGCCTACCCAAGCTCTCCGGTATTATTTTAAACAAACACATATTTTCTCATTGCATTTTCATTCAACAAATATAGAGATATTTTACATAGTCCAACATAATGTAAATGAAATTAAAACTTAGAATGACGCTAATCATTGTCGCCAGCCGCTAGCAGGTCGATCACGACGGCGCCTTCGTCGTCACCGCCGTCGTAGCTGTTGCTGTCATCCCAGTCGACAGGGCCGTCGTCCTGCTACTCCATCGCCGCCGGCGCTGCCTCCTCGTCCTCCGCCAGCGTCGCCTCCTCGTCCTCCACCGGCGCCATCGCGGCCTCCTCTGCCGCTATGGCCGCGGCGGCTTTGATTGCGGCCGCTATCTTGATGGCCTCCCTCGCAGCCACCGCCGCCTCCACCGCCGCTTCCGACGCCCGTAGGGCGACGTGCCAAGCCGAAGTGTTGTCCGGGTCGCCGTCCTCGCGGAGGACCACTTGTTCCGGCGGCAGCTCCATGGCGGGGGTGGGGGTGGGGTGCGCATGCGGCCGCATCCGCCGGGGGTGTTGGCTGGCGGGCAGCTCCATGACGACGCCCCTGCAGGGCCGGGCCGTGCGTCGGTGCCGGGGCGTGAAGGCGGCCGCTCGCGCCAGTGAGATCGGGGGTGACGCCGGCCGCTGCCAGCCAAAAGGCGACGATAACCTCGTCATTGACCTTGCCTTCCCAGAAGGCATGACAGCATATGATGTTGTGGCGGACGCCGATGTGGTTCCGGAGCTCCTATGCCATCGCGCCGGGGTCGAGCGTCGGATAGCCGTCCTTGCTGATCTTCCACTGTCGGGGAAGATGACAGCCTGGCGGCACAAGGAGACCCTACCGGCACACCTCCGCCGTCTCCGGAATGCCGAGGCTGGACGACCAGGCACTCGGGGCGTCGTCATCGCCGCCGGCGCTGCTGCTCCCGCGGTGGTAGCACATCGCCGGCGCTGCGCTGGTTTTCTCGTCGGCAGCAGGACATGGGGGGCCGGCACCGGGGCGAGGTCTTATAGCCGTCAGGGCGACGGGAGGTGGGCGACCGACATTACTGCTCATTAATGTCGGCGCCTCGGGACTCGACGCGACAATGGGACGGGGCGGCGGGGGGTGGAAGGCGAGGCAGCCATCGACGAGAGGTGGCGTCGGGGGTGGCAGACGACGCGGTTTGATCGGGCGACGTGCGTCGGATTGACCGGACGACGCGGTTGGACGCCACACGTCACGTCGGGTACGTAGGGTGACATCACGTTTTGTAGTCAGCTGGCAGACGGCAAATCCTCCGTTAGCCACCTAACAGGGCTAATGTCTCTTTTTTGCAGTCCAAGTTCTTTGCCGTCTGCCACCGACGGAGAAGTGCTTTTGCCGTCCGCCATGGCAGATGACAAATAAGCTGATTCTGTAGTGGTTAAAGATCAACGCCAAACACACAACTAAAACAATAATGCATTCAAACACTAAACCAAACACCCAATGAAGACAATAATGCATTCAAATGAAGCGTCAACCGTTTCAGTGTAGAGTACTATAGACTCAGTAGTACATATAATGCAGAGTTAAGAAGATAGACTAGAGGAGCAACTTGAGGACCTTGGTGGTGGTCGGACAACAACTGGGGAACCAATGAGAGAGTAGTAGCTGTAGGACCTTGATGCTAGTTGGCAATCTGTTGGGGAACCGACAAAGAACAAGCAAACGGTTGCGAGATAGCATTTTTGTTGAGCTTAGAGCATCTCCATCTGATGATGCAACACTCGAAAAACCTTTAGGGCATATAAAAAATGTTTTCGATAACTAGAATTTTTTCTGTCGTAGCTGATGATGTGAAATAAGGCATCGAAAAAAATCTATCATAGCAGATGATGTAAAATAGGACAAAAACTATCTTTTTCATCTCTACAATTGCATACATATTGAAACATAACATGAGGTATGAATCCAATTTAAACATTGCAAGATCATCATACACATATCAACAACATATTAAAGTGTACTGCAGACTAAGGCATAGCCTAGTGGCAGGAAGGGGCTGATGCCGTCTCACCCACCCAGGTTCACGATACTTGCAATTTGGGTTTGTTGCATCAATTATACTATAGAGGGTTCCCTTATAGTCTTTCTTTAAAAAACATATTAAAGTGTACTATCACTACTAGGGAAAAGGCTAGCAGCAGCGCGGGTTTTTAGGCTAGCAGCAGCGCGGGTGGCCGCGCTACTAATAAGGCGCTACAGCTAACTCATAGTAGTAGCGCGGTCCTAACCCGCGCTACTACTGTTGACGATATCAGCAGCGCTTTTTGGGAACGTGCTACTATTAACTAGCTGTAGCGATTTCGCCATCCCTCGCTACTGCTATATCTTTCATCATTTTCCCATTTCAGTTCTCCTTTCAGATACTAGATACTAGGTACTGCTAGTAGATATCAAATTCATAAACCATTACTAGGTACGGTAGTACTCCCTTCGTTCCAAATTACTCGTCGTGGTTTTAGTTCAAACCACGACGAGTAATTTGGAACGAAGGGAGTACTAGATAACAATTTCATGCATAGCCAACATGCATCCTCAAGCAGTACAAGGTCATATCAACGGCCATCATCATATGTAATTCTAGATGATATCGACGACGATCATCATATGTAGTTCTAGATGATATAGCCACACACACATATGTAGTTCTAGATGATATAGCCACACACACATATGTAGTTCTAGATGATATAGCCACACACACATATGTAGTTCTAGATGATATCGAAGACAATCATCATCCTCAAGCCTGGGCGGTTGGTGTTCCTGATAGTAATTAGGATGGCCTGTCCAACACGAAGATTCTTGCCATCGAGGAATTTCTTCCACCCAACCGAGTTTAAGTGTGTGCGACCGTCCGTGTCCGCGCGGTAAGTACAGGTTGTGACGGAGCCCCTTGCAGTAAGGCGTAGTCCAGCTGAGCCTTCTTCATCAGGCTCGATACCATAACTCACAGATATGCTCTTTGCCAATTTCTGAATAAGAAAAACATATCAATTAGTAAGCATGTGATCAAACTCTACACTAAAACATATATATCATCGACTAGATTCCACACAACATACCATATCATTGGACTGTACACTAAGTAATTCACACTATTAATTTGCATTTGTAAGTATAACATACCATATCATGTCGATCAACCATGGTATTTGTCAAGCGGGTCACGAATGGCACCCCGACAAAGTCAGCACGTGGCAGAATTATGTCCCACAGGTTGCACACCTCCTCCTCACTCAGCCTTGTTCTTTGAGCTACGATGGTTTCATGAAGTGGGTCCTCATCATCTTCATCGAGTGGGTCCTCATTATCTTCATCATCTTCATCATCTTTGTCATCTTCATCATCTTCCACTAGGTTGAGATAAATGACAGCTAGCTTGGGTCTTTCTGCTCGGAAGTTGAAGCTGATCAACTCACCACTAGTAAGATGCATGCGAGCGACGAAACGGGCCCATCCATCTCCTCCAATCTGCGACATATTGCGTCCTTTCTCGACCTCCATAGTGTACGCCCCCCCAGGAGCATCAAATGTCACAGTGTCTCCTGTCAGCTTGTTGAATTTCAACCTCACATTGCATGGGACGATCTATGTAAAATAAGCAAAATGACACAATGCAGTAATGCCAACACTAAAAATAAAATAATTATTACATTTCATCTAATTTCTTACCGTCGCATGACGAAAACTCGGCTGGAAGTAGATGCCGAACAGCTTGCCAGTTGCAAGGCTGCTGGCGTATCTTGACTTGCACAGTTGACATAGTGGTGGTGGTGGTGGCGCCATTCTTCCTAAAGCAATATGAGCAAAGGATTAATGATCAACTAAATCAAAATGTTCTAAGTGAACTAAATCAACTAGCCTACTAAATCAACTAAATCA
Organism: Triticum dicoccoides; assembly: GCF_002162155.2. NCBI lineage: Eukaryota > Viridiplantae > Streptophyta > Magnoliopsida > Poales > Poaceae > Triticum > Triticum dicoccoides. The sequence continues at coordinate 46,925,651 of NC_041393.1, forward strand.
AAATGTTCTAAGTCAACTAAATCAACTAGTCTACTAAATCAACCAAATCAAAATGTTCTAAGTCAACTAAATCAACTAGCCTACTAAATCAACTAAATCAAAATGTTTTAAGTCAACTAAATCAACTAGCCTACTAAATCAACTAAATCAAAATGTTCTAAGTCAACTAAATCAAGTAGCCTACTAAATCAACTAAATCAAAATGTTCCAAGTCAACTAAATCAACTAGCCTACTAAATCAACTAAATCAAAATGTTCTAAGTCAACTAAATCAACTAGCCTACTAGGATGGAGGAGGAAGGCGGAGCGAGGAGGGGCCGGCCGGCGCGGCCAGTTGAGGGAGGACGGAGGAGGAAGGCGGAGCGAGGAGGGGCCGGCCAGCGGCGAGTGGAGAGGGAGGACGGAGGAGGAGGCCGGTACCGAGTCCAACAAGGAGGAGGAGGTGATGGCGCGCGGCGCAGACGGAGGAGGGGCGACGGGGGCGCGCGGCGCAGACGGATCGGAGAGGATTGAGTGGCTGTGTGTGTGAGTGGATCCGAATGGAGGAGATGAGGGAGATGAATGGCTTAGCAGTAGCGCTCTTCAGGAAAAGACGCTACTGCTAAGCTACCTAGCAGCAGCGCCTTTCACAGTAAAGCGCTACTGCTATGTGTCAGCATGTAAAAATAGACTTTGTTCAATATATCAAAAACACATTGATCATCAACGATCTTTTTGTGTACAATCTGATTTGACAATATGAGTCCTCACCGGTTTAAGAACAGGTGAAGACTCATATTGCAGCCACAAATTCTACACATAGAGTTCAATGAAGATCAAGTGCTTGTCAAAGTGTGAGAAGTAACATATTTAAGGTGGTAGAAACTCTCTTCACGGAGCGAGGTGGGACTAAATTTTTGTAGGAAACTTAGCAGTAGCGCTTATCAGAGAAATGCGCTGCTACTATGCCACGTAGCAGTAGCGCGCATCACCTTAACGCGTTGCTGCTATAACTACCCTCGCGGCGGCCTCGTAGGAATTATAGCAGCTGCGCATCTTTGGGGTGACGCGCTACTGCTATATTTGTCTCAGCAGCGGGTTTCGTCTGTCCGCGCTACTGCTAGTTAGCAGCAGCGAGTTATTTTGGAGCGCGCTGCTGGTAAGATTCTGTGTATAGGCTTTTCCCTAGTAGTGTATAGCACCAACTTAGCACATTTTGAGGCTGCCATATTTGATGTAGTCCACTATTTAAACTTTGCGCAAAGAGAATGAGGACCTAAAATGGTTCTGGACCTGCAAAAAAATAAGATCCGTAAAAGTTGTGTGAGGTGATGACAGCTAGTGTGATCATGTACAACATGATTATCAGAGATAGGGGTGACGGAGTTCGCCACAATTTGGAATTTGAGCACACGAGTAATCCTATCAAACTTCCATAGCATAACCCAACGATGTTTGAGGAATTTATACAAACTAGTAAATGCGTCCGTGCAATGCACGTTGATAATTGATAGAATACTAATTGCAGATTGATTGTTAATATTTGGTAGAATGTTACTTGCATGTTGATATTAGGTAGGATATCAATAGTATGGTAATAATGTGATTAGCGTTGATATTGATATATGATATGGTATTAATTGCACGTTAACATGTTGAGCGCTTACCATCAGAGCAATCCATATCGTTGGATTGGCATGGTTTAGTGGCCGAGATTAGTTGGATATGCCCCTTTGAATTTTTCTATATTGATATAGAAATAGATGCATCAACAGATTTGCCATCGAGCAACTCATGGCAACTTTGGAATGACTGGGTTAAAGATCTGTAGGGGCTTCAACAGGAGAACTATAAAATATGTTTGAATAAGTTGAATTCAAATTTTTCATTGCAAAATTTAATTTTTGATTGTAATATTTATATATTTAAATTATTGTTGTATTAGAATGTTTCCACATTGCGACTATGGACGAAGGATGATTTTATTTTTTATTTTTAGTACTTTGGATAAAACAAATTGGATGGATATTTAATGGATCCGTGGCATGTCCAACAACGATTGACGCGTTCAATTTAGTGCACGGTGTTGCAATGCCCTTATTTAGAGCGTCTATAATAGCTAATCCGAAGCCTATACGCCCGCGGACGCGCCTACAGACTGGTCCCATTTGTCCCTCTCCACAACCACACTTCTCAAATCTTGACACCCAAATCTATGCAAATCCATGCAAATGAAAATTCATCACACATTCAACGATACAAACATAGTGTAGCCCAAATAAAATTAGTACATGCTAAAATAAAATCTAATAGTTCATACATACATAGGTGATAAACGAATGAGTCAATGACTTCACTAGTCGCGGTCATTGTTCTTCTTCACGTGGAGCTATCACTTCTTCCCTTCCTCATCCAAGAAGTTGATATCTTGTAACATGATTGTCGACTCCTTCGTCTCTCTCACATGCCTTCTCCGCCGCCTCACGCTCGCGTTGCCTCCGGCGGCAGTCCTTTCGAGTAAGGTTCTCCGCCTTGCAAGGATCCACCGCCAAGCAAAGGAGCCCGATTGATTCCGTCGAGGCATGATCCATGGCAATGGTGACAGACAGGATCGTCGATGATGAGTTCTGCGAAGGCGGACGAGGACAACATGCAAGGAAGGGGGTGGGCAGCTCCGTGGAGGCGGGAGAAATGAAGGAGAGAGACTTGACATAGCCTATGTGACGAGTATGCCTGGGCGCGCACAGACATCCTCGTATCGGCCTTAGATTTGGGCCGGATATAGAGAGTGTCGGGTTGGGTAGTGTTTTTTCATCCGGCCGCTGGCCGGGCAATCTGTCCGGATGTTTAGCACGGATACGGTATGCTCTCGTGCTCTCGAGAAATCTACACGTTCCGTTTCAAAAAAAAAATCTACACGGTCGGGTCGGGTGTGGACTCATGGACAAGACATCTTGTGTCGTTTGACCATACTACACTCGGCTGGTCGTCGGTTTCTTTTCCGTCCTGGCACGATTAGTCACAATCTCACAGACCACCGGATCAACAGCAAATCCCTTGCTTCCGCAGCTTGGTCTGGCAGTCCCGCTAGCGCCCAAGCGCTTAGGATGTGGCATTGCACAGTACGCACACACCACAGTTGCCATTGCCTGCAAAAACCTACGTGCATACAGACAACCGAGCTGGCCAGCCGGGTTGCAGTGCAGGCTACTGCCAAAGTCTTTTATCAGTCAGGTGCAAAAAAGGAAGCAAGTAAATGCCCACACACGGTGCTGCAGCGTGGCCGGAAGCAACCATTCCCGAGAAGGCGAGGAGCATGTGTCGTGGCCAGTCTCAGGAACCCCTCATGCAAGTAGTACTAGCTACAGTCTTTCCCGACATCAATCTCTTGTGTCTACCGGGGAAAACTCTGCGTGATGGTGGCGCTCGTGGTCATTGAAGTTTTGGGTCGGTGGTGATGTGTGTTGATCAGGTGCAGGCCGCAATTTGATGAGCGTGGAGTTGTTGGTGGTGCGCATGCATCTGTTTGAAACTCGCTTGGTCGAGGTGGTAAAAAACAAGACAACCATTTCAAATGATGATGGACATAACTTAGGGCATCTCTGTCACGACTGCCACGGTGCCGGACAGAGAGGAAAAGAGCACCCAAGCGGCAAGGCGTGGAATAAGGGCACGGCGCTGTGAATGACCAGTGGGTCCGCGTCGTCAGGCGCAGGCGTGTGTGAGTGGTCTGCGTGCCGCGAGAGTTATAAGCGAGTCGAGTCAAGCGTGTGTGGGGTATTCAGAATTATATGGAATTGACGAACGGTAGCAAGAGAAGTTGTTTTCCTCCTCCGGCTACCTAACCCCCTTTTCTTCGATCTCGATCTCTCCTTTCCCAAGCCAGCGTTGCAGGCCGTAACAATTTGGTATCAGAGGTCAGTAGATCTGGATCCCCTCTACCAAAAACCACGCTACCAAACCAAACAAGCCAAGCAAGCGGCCGCCATGAAAGAGCGGCTCGCCGCTCTTGCGAAGGACGTCAACGAAGCCCGGCTCGTAACGATTCAGGCTTCCCTGGAGATGTGGTTCTCAGTGGTGACCAACCTGCAGCAGCAGGTCGACGAACTGCAGAAGCAAGTGGGGCGAATCGCGTTGCATCCCCCGCTGGCAGCATATTCAGCAACACCAGAGGACGCGGTGGTGCAACTGGCGTCGTCTCCTCTGATCACGACCCAGGGCACCATGGCCAAGTGGCCACAATGAGAACATCGACAATGGGGGCTCGGTGCATGGGGTGGTCACCACCCTGGTGCCGCCTCAGATCACGGGTGCGTCTCTTCGATCCCATCTTCACATCCCTAGCATCCATGGCATAGATCTGGCGAATCTTGATGATCTTCCACCTCAGTCTCCACAATCTCCTCATTCTCAGAATGTCACGCACAACAATTGGGCCCTTCCGCAGCTTGATTTTCCGTCATTGGATCGCGAGAACCCCAATTTTGGAAAACCAAATGTGAGAAGTACTTTGATGTGTATGGGGTTCAGAGAGACGTGTGGGTGCGCGTAGCTACTCTTCATTTTTCTGGCAACACAGCGTGCTGGCTTCAAATCCACGAAGCACACAACACCCCATTCATTCGTCTGTGTGCGCCAAATTTGGCAACGAGCAGTAGCAGGCTCAGCTTAGGCAATTTAACACTCTACATCAAACTCGTTTTGTTATTGAGTATATGTAGCGGTTCGAAGAGCTTATGCATCATTTCCTCGCTCATAAGCCTGCATTTGATCCTCTGTTTTTCACCACTCAATTCCTTGATGGTCCTAAAAGTGAAATTAAAATTGGTTGATTTACATCGCCCGGAAGACTTGGACTCCGCCTTCTCTCTTGCTCTCTTGCAGGAGTTGTTGGACAATTACTGGGATAGGTGAGGCAACCTGCTCGTACATTGATGGCCATGGGCGGACCGCCTCCACGTCTCGCGTTACTAACACCCGTGGCAGCAGCGGAAGATCGTCGTGCGTTGGACGCGGCACGGGCTGCCGATCGGCGCCCTGAACCTGCTCGAGGCGAGGGGCGCATCGCTGCACTATTCAAATACTGACGACCATGTAGCCTCTGCTTCAAGTGCGGCGAGCGTTGTGCACCTCGGGACTGCATGACAGCCGCTGGAGGCGTCCGAAGTCCGCGCTTAATTTAAATGGCAAACAAGCCCGGGGGGCTCATACAATTCCCACTCCCATCCACATCTAGCCACACCCGCTCCATCGCCGGCGACAGGAAATCCCAGCCCTAGCCATGGCTGGCTTCTTTGGGAAGGGGAATGGCAAGGCGAAGCACGACACTAAGGCCAGCTTGTCGTGTGGGCCGGCGAGGTGGGTGCTGGTGCCAGCGGCGAGGAGGACTCGCCGGTCACGGGATCGTCTGTACATCCTAGTGCACCGTGCGCGGTACCACTCTGAGTATCGTGTCCCGCTACCGTGCCTCACCGCGAACCTCCCCCACGGCTGGCACCTCGAGCCCCTCCCGCATCCCGGTGTCAGTGGTGCCTGATGGTGTCCTGGACTAGGGGGTACTGACCACGTCGTCTCTCGACCTATGGGTCGGGTCGAGGACCCCCATGGCGATTCACTATTGGGCCAGTTCGGGCAGCACATACCGCATACAAGGGATATTCCACAAGACTTGGCGCCCAAGACGAGGACTCTCCTAAACCCTAGGCCTCCGGTGTGTTATATAAACCGATGCCAGGCTAGTCAATAGATCATCTAATATTCATTAGAACAATCTCATGGTAGACACATGTACTTTGTACTATCCCACATATGAATACAATCAAAAGCATGACGTAGGGTATTATCTCTTCGAGAGAGCCTGAACCTGGGTAAAACCCTGTGTCCGTGTTACCATCGCTCCAAGACGCGTAGCCTACGACCCCTACTACGAGATACACCAGATATAGAACCAACATTGGTGCTTTCTTTGAGAGCCTGCTGCCACTCGCCTCGATGCGATGGGAATTCGGGTCGTCTCCGGCGTGATCTATGTATCGGACTCGAACTTTATTGTCGATGTCGGCTTCTTCATCACTGGCTCAATTGGTCACCTTGGCTGGACTAAGGACCGCTCTCCACGTCAGATCATCAAGATCGGACGGATACTTTCATCATCATCAATTCAATTCTCGACCAAGACCATGGAAAAGTCGTCCATGGAGCTCGGGGGCTCAACGTCAACATTGCCTTCGTGCGATCGCACAATTTTTTCTGTACAACGGACTTGTTTTCGCTGCCACCGCCTCCTCGAAAGTTGATCTGATGAACCCTTTGGTAGAATTCTGTGGAATCAAGAATACAACAACCCTGCAAAATTTCGTCGCCTTCCAATGGAGGAATCTCCGGCGATCTATGATATACTGGAGACCTGTCGAGTCTGGACGGGAATCAGGACTAGTTTAGGGCATGGTCTCCAGAGCCTAGCTCAGAGGTCATTTGGAAGATCCAACCATTCATCTTCTTTGCAATTTCCATATCTACCACGTCTCAAAATTTTAGCTTGATCCGACCGTTCAAACTCCGGGAACCTTCCGATTAGTGCATTACTTTTTGGATCTGTTTTCTGCGCGAATACGAATCCGACCTGAGTTCATATTTCTTCATGAACGGGATATTGGACAACCTTTTTGGAACAATCTCTTCGTAGGGTATTGTGTTTTGTTTTCGAACACATGCTCACAAATTTTTCTCCTTTTCGGAGGTAATCTTCACCGTCGCGTCGGTGTCAAACCTGTTGTTGCCGTCTAGCCCTAGCCCTAGCTCTCCTCTCTCTCTCACTTAGCTTAGTCTCTGTTGCCGTGGCGCGAACCGACGAAGAGGGAGGAAGAAGAAGGAGAAGACACGGGACACAGGTGGTTTTATGGCGCACGAACGCCCCAGCCGCACGAACGGCTTGATATTTGCCTCGAGCTCGAACTGCCAACCAGCTATAGGGAGGAACCAGGGTTATATACCTGCGAGCACTAGCATTCCAGGCCTCGCCTCGCACCCAGTCGCTCTTCCACTTGCCCACATCCTTTGCACTCTGGTCGCGCCCACGCATCGCGCCCGTACGCGATCGCCACGGCCTCCCCGCACGCCCGACGCGGCCTACCCCTCCGGATCGCTTGGTAACAGAACGGTGTGGCCTCACGCACATAGGCGCTGGCTCACGCACTCACACATGCACACCCCACGGACCCGGCGCGCCTAACGCGTCCAGTGCACACCCATAACACGCGTCGGTCGCGCCCGGCTCGCCACCGCGGCTTATTGCCCAACACACGCACCCTAAGCCACGGCTCAGAGCAGCCCGGTATCCTCGACGGCATCGTCCACCAGCAGGGCTCGCTCCGCTGCTGGCGCCTTCTTTAGCTGCGGTCAATCACGCTTGAACCTGCGATGGCCGCACTTGTAGCACCGTCCCCGCCGGTTGCCACCGAAGCCCGAAGCCTTACTGCGCATGTCGTCGTTGTCCGCGCTCCGCCTTGACGCCGCTCTCGTGCCCGCCATAGCGCCGCCGTGTACAACAACTTGCCATGATCTCGCTCGCTGCCCGCTTACCCGCGTCGACGTAGCCGCTCGTCGAACGCCTTCAGCCGCCCTAGCGCGTCCTTGAACAGCATCATGCCGACGTTGCAGAACTGCTCGATCCCCGCCACCGCCACGTACATGCGGTCCGGCACCGGGTTGACCAGCTTCTTGATGAGCGTTGCATCCTCCAGGGTCGAGCCGAGCGCCGCGTAGCGCGCCGCCATGCCTCCAAGCTTGCCGGCGAACGCGTCCAGGGATTCGGTCTCGACCATGCGCAGGAGCTCAAACTCCCCCGAGAGCGTGCCTAGCCGCGCCGCGCGCACACGGTCCTTGCCCACAAACCTGTCCTTCAGGCTCGCCCACACCTCTGCCGCCGTCTTCCTCGACTTCACCTGCAGCAGTAGGTCCTCGGCGAGTGCCCTGAGCAGGTTGGCCCTTGCCGGCTAGTCCTTCTTGGCAATCACGGACGCCGCCGCGTCCTCTGGCACCACCACCGCCACCCACAGCCCAGCCGCATTGTGGTTCGCCTCAACCTTGATGGCCCACATTGTGTAGTTGTCGCTGGTGAGTTGCGGCACCGGCTGCGGCAGCGATTCGCCTGCTCCGCCTAAAGGAAATATGCCCTAGAGGCAATAGTAAAGTTATTATTTATTTCTTTATTTCATGATAAATGTTTATTATTCATGCTAGAATTGTATTAACCGGAAACATAATACATGTGTGAATACATAGACAATATAGTGTCACTAGTATGCCTCTACTCGACTAGCTCGTTAATCAAAGATGGTTAAGGTTTCCTAACCATAGACATGAGTTGTCATTTGATAAACGGGATCACATCATTAGGAGAATGATGTGATTGACTTGACCCATTTTGTTAGCTTAGCACTTGATCGTTTTAGTTTACTGCTATTGCTTTCTTCATGACTTATACATGTTCCTATGACTATGAGATTATGCAACTCCCGATTACCGGAGGAACACTTTGTGTACTACCAAACGTCACAACATAACTGGGTGATTATAAAGGTGCTCTACAGGTGTTTCTGATGGTACTTGTTGAGTTGGCATATATCGAGATTAGGATTTGTCACTCCGATTGTCGGAGAGGTATCTCTGGGCCCTCTCGGCAATGCACATCACTATAAGCCTTGCAAGCAATGTGACTAATGAGTTAGTTGTGGGATGATGCATTACGGAACGAGTAAAGAGACTTGCCAGTAACGAGATTGAGCTAGGTATTGAGATACCGACGATCGAATCTCGGGCAAGTAACATACCGATGACAAAGTGAACAACGTATGTTGTTATGCGGTTTGATCGATAAAGATCTTCGTGGAATATGTAGGAGCCAATATGAGCATCCAGGTTCCGCTATTGGTTATTGACTGGAGACATGTCTCGGTCATGTCTACATAGTTCTCGAACCTGTAGGGTCCGCACGGTTACCGTTCGGTGACGATCGGTATTATGAGTTTATGTGTTTTGATGTACCGAAGGTAGTTCGGAGTCCCGGATATGATCACGGACATGATGAGGAGTCTTGGAATGGTCGAGACATAAAGATCGATATATTGGACGACTATATTTGGACTTCGGAATGGTTCCGGGTGAAATCGGGATTTTACCGGAGTACCGGGAGGTTATCGAAACCCCCCGGTAAGTGTATGGGCCTTATTGGGCCTTAGTGGAATAGAGGAGGAGGAAGCCTAGGAGGGGGTGCCCCCCCCCAAGCCCAATCCTTCTTCTCTCCCTCCTCTTTCCTACCTCTCCTACTCCAACTTGGAAGGGGGAATCCTACTCCCGGTGGGAGTAGGACTCCCCTATGGCGCGCCCAAGAGAGGGCCGGCCCTCCCCTCCTCTACTCCTTTATATACGGGGGAGGGGGCACCCCATGGAGACACAAAAGTTGATCATTGATCTTTAGCCGTGTGCGGTGCCCCCCTCCACCATTATCCACCTCGGTCATATCGTAGCGGAGCTTAGGCGAAGCCCTGCGTCGGTAGCTTCATCAACACCGTCACCATGCCGTCGTGTTGACGGAACTCTCCCTCGAAACTCTACTGGATAGTGAGTTCGTGGGACGTCACCGAGCTGAAAGTGTGCAGATCGCGGAGGTGTCATATGTTCGGTACTTGGATCGGTCGATCTTGAAGACATACGACTACATCAACCGCGTTGTCATAACGCTTTCGCTTACGGTCTTCAAGGGTATGTGGACGACACTCTCCCCTCTCATTGCTATGCATCACCATGATCTTGGGCGTGCGTAGGATTTTTTTTTTGAAATTACTACGTTTCGCAACACCGCCGTCGTACGAGACGATCGACATCGCCGGCGCGCCCTGACCTTCACGTGGCTCTGATCCCAATTGTTGTTGTTGTCTAGCCCTAGCCCTAGCTCTCCTCTCTCTCTCTCACTTAGCTCACTCTCTGTTGTCGTGGCGCGAACCAACAAAGAGGGAGGAAGAAGAAGGAGAAGACACGGGACAGAGGTGGTTTTTTGGTGCACAAACGCCCCAGCCACACGAACGGCTTGACATTTGCCTCGAGCTCGAACTCGACCTGCCAACGAGCTACAAGGAGGAACCAGGGTTATATACCCGCGAGCACTAACATGGCAGGCCTCGCCTTGCACCCACTCTCTCTCCCACTTGCCCACATCCTTCGCGCTCTGGCCGCGCCCATGCATCGCGCACGTACGCGATCGCCACGGCCTCCCCGCGCACCCGACGCGGTCTACCCCTCCTGTTCGCTCGCTAACAGAACGACATGGCCCCACACATACACGCGCTGGCTCACGCACTCACACATGCACACCCCATGGACCCAGCGCGTCCGGCGCGTCTAGTGCGCACACATAACACGCACCGGTCGCGCCCGGCTCGCCACTGCGGCTTATTGCCCAAAAAACCAGCCCTTGCTCCATGTCTGCCGACCTGCGCTAGAGAGATCGTTGCTTCATCGAGCCGAGCCCAACCTTATCGGATCATCAGCTCGGCAAGCCGAACAAGAGTTCCATCGTGAAGGCTAAATTTTCACCAACACCACCCCCCCACGGATTGCATGGGTCAGGCTCACCGACATCGCTACTCGGTCCCTTCATCAATCCAGCATTGACCGCGTCACAAGTTATGACCAGCGTCAGCATGGCCGAGCCGTAACTTCTTCAAACGATGTCAGCCATGCCGAACCGCTTCAACACCTCGACTGGCACGGTGGCTGCAACATCACCTACCGACCTGCTCCGTCACCTCGTTTGGACTGGGGGCTTCGCCATCTCTTCATCAACCTACTACGGAGACTTCGACGTCACCAGCTGACCAACTTCGTCACGTTAGCTGAACCGGGGGCTTTGTCTCGGCGAGCCAACCTTTGCTAGCATCGCCATGCCGTCGCTTCATCGCCCACCAGGCAATGGGTGTGCGGATCGAGTCCCAATATTGGGAGTAACCTTTTTTCAGATGGCTACAACAGATAAACCAGGTGCTATTAATCCTAGTAATTTTTTCTTGCTTGGGTTTATTTTTCTGAGGAATTATTACTCTGGCTCATTCCATCATCTGTACACAAGTCTGTCAAATGATGGCCGCATTAACGATGGTTGCGTGATGGTTCGGTCAGTTTCCCGTCCGCAGTTCGGCGAACGCCACATCGGGTACTCGTACCGACCTGTGAATACATGCTTTGTCACACCGGTGCCCTACGCCGACATTTGGCTGCGACGCCAGGCCACATCTCTTTAATTTTTTTTCGTAAATTAATTATGCGAGATTTTTTTCTATATTTATATTATTATTTTTTGTACTGCACTATTTTACATGTGTAGATAATCGACTTCGACTGCATCACACGGTCACTTCGGGAAGCCGATGTCGTCGTCCCAATCGACGTAAATCGGCTCGCTTGATCACCTTGTTGCTCGAATTGCCATACCGACATGTTCGGTTGCCTCGGGGACTTCGGCATCGCTGAGAAAGCTCTACCTTATCGAGTGTCCGACACACAGGCCATATTTCTTTTATCGCTCACTTTGCATAAATTATTTATCATGCTACGAATTTTTTAAATTTATTATTATTACTATTATCTCCGGCTTGCACTATTTTCTGTGCACAGGTAAATGATCCGGGTTGGGCAGCGTTGTCACCTCGGCGTAGCGATGTACCATGTCACCTTGGCTGGACCGGGGGCTTCGTCATCACTTCATTAACCCACGCCAGGAACTTCGGCGTCATACTACCGGCCTGCTCCGTCGCCTCGGATGGACTGGGGGTTCCACCTCGCCACATTGGCTGTGCTATGTCACCACTTTGGAGTGCCGAGCTCTTCGCTCTGCCACCTCGGGACCGGCTTGGGGGCCGGGACCTCATCCCGCCATAAGCTCGGGCCATGCATCGACACCGAGCACATTAACCAGCTAAGTCGCTTCCATGCTCAGTTTTTTTTAATTCTTGTTCGGTTCGACTAAACATTATATTTGTGTTAAAAACTTAGTTTGTCAACAAACGTTGTTTGTTAAAAATACTTCCTTTACCCAAGTTAATTGGGGGCTCTTAAATTTGTATGAGCCGTTCTATAATAAATTTTTTCTTCCTAGTCGTTGCAAAGTCTTTTTCTATCACTCCTTTTTCGACGTGAGTGTGTGGTCAATAGCCGGGGAGCCTAGTTTCTCCCTCAAAGCCGCTCGAGTTTAATTCGCTAAACTGGCCTAACAAGCAGTACTCCGCCTTCGGGATAGGAGGTTGCAGTCATGGGCTGACCCGCTTGAAGTCTTGAGATCGGATGTGTCATATTAATGCACGACAGAAAAAAAATTAAGACCAATTTTTGGATTGGCATCAAATGACTTGATTTAGTTTGAACGTCAAGCTTTTACAAAAGTTTTTTGGCTTTTCGAGCTTTTGGCTTTTACAAAAGTTTTTTGGCTTGCCGTACAATGCTAGAAACCTTTAAAGCTTCGGCAATATCAAAGAGGGGCTGCGGCTAGAGCCGAACCTACCAAAAGCTAAGGTATTCCATGGACTCCTCGGCAAAACATTCTCGGATACTTCTTTATATGTATCGGTTTTGAATTGTGTCTTCGGTCAATAGTTGGGTTGCCCGGCTTCCGTGCTTACCATCACGTTCCCGATTGTTCGGCTAAGGGTAAAGGGTGAACCACTGCGATTGTGCTTTCGGTTCAACTGGTCAAGTGCCTCAGTGAAGAAACCGAAAACTAACTGTCACAATAAGTGTAAACTGGTCAGTGATCCGATGACTGTGTTAAACTATAGATCAATGGAGGTCAACCCATGTTAAACGACGGGCCGTTCATAACATTGGCCGATTATGGGCCACTTTCAACTGATAAACTGTCGCAATGGAGTCAAAATAAACATACCATCAACATTTATATTCAGTACACAAGCGCTGCCTTCCGTAATCGTTGTTATAAAGCCATAAATATGCATCAAATTTGACTTAAGATTTTGGCCAAGCTGGGTTGCCTGGATCCTGTGTTTAACCCTATGTTCCAGATTGTTCGACTAGGGGGTAAAGGGAGCACCTCTGTGATTGTTACTACCGGGTCAACCGGATTAATACCTCAGACTGGGTGAAGCCGAAAGCTAGCTATCTTAAGAATATAATTGTTCGGCAATGACGGAAGTGAAAATTTTGGTTCATTAAGACCATAGAGTTCGGGAACTTTCCCCACACTAAATCCTCGATATTTTCCTCCCACATTGATTGGAGGCGAGGTTTCATGATCATGATCAACATGACAACCCAAAGAAAGGAACCGATAGTGGGACTATTTTCTTCGAAAGATGTCTCTGACGATAAAACATAATATACCATATCTCTTCGTGTACCTTTGTTTATAAAACCATATGGTCAAACTGCCTTTTTTGTCGTAAATCTTTGCCCTTATAAAGGCTTTATAAAGTAGGACAAACACTCCCCGGCTACTGGCCAAGGAGGTTGAAGCCGATGGTCAGTCAACAAAGTTTGTACAATGCGGATCCGAGCATTAATGATGTAGAGTACTTGGATACATAGAATCATTACACATAATTTGTGATTTTACTCCGAATATCGATCCTTAATTCAGCCACCCATGCCCACATCAAGGCTCGGGGGCTACTAGGCTTCAGGCTTATCATTTACAAATATTAAAGGGATACATCAATCCCCTGATCTGGTGTTGCCACCCGACCAGTGTCTCGGGGGCTACTGCATTGCCTATTCAATGCAGAAAATTCAAATTGCCTAGTGTTCGGCTGGACCGAACTATGGGCAAACGCGTCTTCAGACAAAAATAGGTACCATCTGGGACTCATCCAGCATCAAGCTAATATATTACGGCGACTTCTCAAAACCCTCTCTCAGGGGCCCGTCCGCCGATCACTATCTCCTCTAATGTGCATCTCGGATTTTAGTCCGACACACACCTTGAGGACTACTGGCTATATATCTCATCAGTAAATACATTGCATCAATCGGAAATAAAATCCGCAAACACTAGTGGAAAAAGGCCCATTTGTCCCGGTTCATAAGGCCCATTTGTCCCGGTTCCCGAACCGGGACTAAAGGGTCGGTACTAAAGCCCAGTACCTTTATTCTCATGTTCTTATACGAACCGGGACAGATGGGCCTCCACGTGGCCGCTGCGGCTTGCCCAAGCAGGAGGGCCTTTTGTCCCGGTTGGTCGAAACAACCGGGACTAAAAGGAATCCACACGTCAGCAGTTCAGGGGCTGGGGGGTTTTGTTTTT
>NC_041393.1:46940477-46958168 GCF_002162155.2 Triticum dicoccoides
TTTTGTAGGGTTCATATATTGTGTTAGCTAGCTAATAGAGAGAAGCTTATCTCCGTGCTTGGTCGACACTACGTACTATACGTATAGAGAGGACTTCACACGCTAGCTAGTAAGCAAATGAAGGAAACCATTAAGTACACAAGATCGTCATGAACATATACAAAGATAAGTGATCGATCTCTCTTTCTTCGAGAGATTGGTAGAATAACAAGTTTTCGTATATCTATCTGATGCTACTAGCTACATATATACAATATAAGATCTCTTACAATCCCTAATATCTGATGTCAAGTTCCACATGGTATTCTGCGTCTTAATCTATGACGTGGTCAAGAAAGAATCCCGCAAATTCCTCTTGAATTGCTTTTATGCGATCTTGTGGTAGGAGTTCATCCCGCAGCTGCCAAAGCTAATTTGAAGAAGGGGGTCAATACATATATATGAATGAAACTCAACACAAATGATGGTAATAAAATAAAATTGTGAATATTATTGCTTACGCACTTCATAATCTTCTTTAGAGTAGCCCAGCTTAGAGGCCGTCGCGTTGTAGATGCACTCGCAAACATAATATCCACAAAAATTATTCCCGGCATCCTGCCACAACCACTTTAAGAGGAACAGAGGTCAATCAAACTGATAATCAAGCATTATAAATGGTATTGATGAAACTAGCTAGAATCAATGGGAGATGCGCGGAACTAGCTAGTAGTACTTACTTTCGGGTGTGTAAATCGCGGCTCCCCCAGCAGTCCCGGAGCATCTGCGGTGAACACTTTCCAAACCCTGGAGACAAAGAAAATAATTACTTGATATCAGGAAATGAACAAAGTTGCTGATATGGTGCGATAATGATCGATTGAACTTACTTCTAGAGCATTTCAGTCATGGCCGCATACTCCTTGGGATCTTTTCGTCTTGAGTCTAAGACGGTTACTAGTCCCTACTCAAGCTTAATCTCTAGGAGAATAAAGTGGAACCTGCGCATGCATGCATAACTAATCAATTACATTACTATAACCTTGAGTAATAAGGGAAACCGAATATGCACAAGACAGTAACACTCACTTGAATTCGTAAGGAAAGAGTATTTTATCTTTGTCTTGATTTAGAAGCAACGATTTTAGCAAGTTGCCCTCGGCTTCTTTGGCATCATGTTTAACCGTCCATTCATCTATGAGATTTGTGTTAATGAACCCAATATCATAGATTTGTCTTTTCTTGCATTCGACGATCTTCAATCTGCATAATATAGTGAGGATAATTATATATGCATGCAATGAAAGAGCTGAGCTATATATAGAGACTTAATTATAGAAGTAGTACTTACAGACAGTAGCAAGTGACGATTATTTTATCGACGTCCTTTTGATTGAGAAACTGGAAGGACTCCTCAAGTAGAACAGACAACAGACCAATTCCAACGAGGTCGTGCTCCTCTTTAACTCTCAGTGTCAAAATATCCTTCCCAGACTTGCAGGTGTCCATGTACCACTTTTGGAATCTTCACATCATCGTTGTTAGATGAGGATGACCAGGTTTGATGAGAGGCTTCCTGTACCAGTATTTGTGTTTGTCCACCTCCATTGATTCAAAGTGTGCATCGTCGGGCAGGTAATCACTAGGATTGGTACGAGGCAGCATCCCTGGCAGATTTATGACGATATCGCTAGACACCTTTAGCGGGGGCACAGTTGGTTTGCCTGTTTGCCGAGCTGGGGATTTTTTCCCACTTCTTTGTTCTTGTAACCTTTGGTCACTTGAAGTAGTTCTTGACTGGCGCGCTTCCCCCACTGCCTGTTTAAGACCGTGGACATGGTTGTTAACCGGTGGAGGCGGTGGTGGTTGCTTCGGGGCATCCAAAGTGTGCTGAACTTCCACTTTATCTATCTTCTCCATTGGAGGTGGAGGTTTCTTTGCAAAAAAATCCTTCACATAGGCTTTACAGATCTCCGCATTTTCCTGTTCGGTCATCTCGTATGGTAACTTCTCTAGAGGCTTGAGAGATGGACCGAATCTGTATTGCCTCCTGCCTCTGGCTGTACTGCTAGATGCCGGAGCAGGCGGAGCGGCTGTGGTTGTCTTCTTTTATTGCTTATGAGGCGGAGAAGGAGGCAGAGTGCTACGACGAGCCGGAGTAGCCGGAGTGGCGGCGGCTCAGTTCCGCCCTTGCTGACAAGGCGGAGGAGGAGGCTGGCTGCTCGGACGCACCAGCGCAGGTGGAGAAGGAGGCAGAGCACCGCCACGCGCCTGAGCAGCCTGAGACGGAGGTGGAGTGCCCTGATCACTCGCCAGAGGAGTAGGCGAAGGAGTAGGCGGAGTGCCTTGACTTGCCGGAGGAGGAGGAGAAGGCGGAGGTGTCCAGTTTGGAAGCTTGATGTGCTCCTTCCGCCATAGACATGGAGTCTCCAGAGCAAGACGCAGCTGAGTCTCCCCTTCACCGATAGGGTGGTCAAGCTCGAGCTCCTCAAATCCCTCTGTTATTTCATCGACCATCACAACAGCATAGCCTTGTGGAATCGGAAGGCAGTGAAAAGTTGCGCCTGGTTGAGGATGTGCAATAGAGGCTACAACTGCCTTGACTTTGAGGTGCCCCCATTGCGCCATAAGGTGGCAATCTTGAGCCCCCGTGATAGCATCCACGGGGTATCTGGGAGCCGTGAAGTCAGGTTGTTGAAGGAGCTCGGTGGAAGCCACACTGCTTCTCCGCTGAGATGGTGGGGTAGCTTCTAGGGTAGCTCCGGCAGGTCACTGGCTGTGAGCTAGTGCTTGTTGTTCCTCTAGCGCTTGTACCCTTGTGTGCAGCTTCTACAGTTCGGTCAGCTCCACTTTCCTCCTCCTCTCCCGAGTTTTGTAACCGCCTGCGCCAGGAAACCCAGCCTTCCATGAAACGGAGCCTGGCGTGCCTCGTGTCCGTCCAGGAAGCTCAGGATTGCCGAGGGCCTTTGTGAGCTCGTCGTTCTCTCTATCGGGAACAAATGTCCCTTGCTGCACTGCGCCGATATACTGTTGAAGCTTCTTGACGAGTATGTCAAGTTGGTCGATCATCCAAACACACTTCCCTGTTTCAGGGTCCAACGTTCCCCCAACCCCGAAGCACCAAGTCCTTGAACGGTCTGGCTAGTGCAATGTCTCTGGTTCGACCCCTTTATCAAGCAGGTCATTCTTATCCTTGTCCCACAACGATCGGGCTTTGAGGTAGCCACCTGACCCCGTGCGATGGTGAAGCTCCTTCTTTGCAGCATTTTTCCTGTTTGTCGCTGACATCTTCTTACTCTTCTCCGATTTCTTGTGGGCCAAAAATGCATCCCAGTGATCTCTTATCTTCTCAAATCGGCCGAAGAATTCTAGAGTCTTGTCTTTATCGACAAACATTGATTTCAACTCATTCTTCCACCTCCTGAATAGATCTTCCATCTTCTTAAGAGCATGAGCCTTGACCAATGGCTCTATAACTGGCTTCTTCAGATCCTCCTCTGGCGGTAGGGTGCAATTTGCCTTCAGCTCGGTCCAAAGATCATCTTTCTGCCTATCGTTGACATAAGACACCTGAGGGTCTTCGTTCTTAGGCTTATACCATTGGTGGATGCTGATCGGGATCATGTCCCTAACAAGAACCCCGCACTGAATAGAAAATGCTTCCTTGGTCCGGATGGGTTCAATCGGTTGGCCATCGCACGCGATTGCTCTGATCGTGAACTTTTCATCCCGGCGCAACCTTTTCTTCAGGCCTCGTCTTGTTACCGAAGTTTGGCTCGATCTGGAGGGCTAGAAAAGAAGAAAGAAGAGAGTTAACATGTGTACATACCAAAACAGTTAATGCATCAACTAGATAGTCAGCACAGGGTTAATTAATACATATACCTGGCCGGACTCCGTTCGGTCACCGGAGCCGTCATCACGGTGTCCTTCTTCCACCGGCATTCGGTCACCGGAGCCATCATAATCATGTCCCTCCTCCTCCATTGTTCGATCACCATAGCCTGCTTCACCCTCTCCTTCCAGACCATCGGTGTCGTTGAGATACGACAAGACATCACCTCCGCCGAGGATTATGTCCCCCAACAGCTGTTCTGCTTCCAAGTCTCGGTGCTCCATAGTTTCTGCAAATATTACAACATGGCAATTAATATACAAACATGACAGATGGATATATTAGTGTCAAATGTAGAACTAGCTAGCTAATCACAACAAGGAATCATATTAGTGGCCTCAACGCTTCTAGGGTTTGGGGTGGCCTTGGCAACGCTTCTAGGGTTTGGGTGGCCTCGACGACAACGCTCTTTTTGGTAAATTCGGGTGGCCTCGGCAGCGCTTCTAGGGTTTGACCGACATGGGATTTAACTAAATGGCGCCATTCTAGATCTACAGAAAATGGTCCATATTTTTCCTGATCTCATCTACGCTTCTATATGTCACGTTGTCTAGTGTCAAAGAATTCAAGAAAACCATGAGTTCATCATTAGCCGGAAATGACAGGTGCATAATGGTATGAAGCTCTAAAAAGTAGTTTTGGAACGGAGTTCCCGATAGAATAATTCACTTTTTGGTACAAAGTTCAGCAAGAGCCTTACGAATATTGCTATTTGGCAGGCCTTTGCTGAAATTCGTACCAAAAGGCAAATTATTCTATCAGGATCTCCGTTCCAAAATAACTTTGAAGAGCTTCGTAGCATCATACGCTTGTTACATCCAGCTAATGATAAAGCCATATATATATATATATATATATTATATATATATGCACATCCCTAATGGGGGCATTCTTGATACATCTGGACCCTCGACCCCTCGTGACCCTTGACCCTCTACACTAGTTCACGACCCTCTACCCTACTTCCCGACCATCGCCCCCCTCATGTCACGTTTGTCTAGTGTCAAAGGATTCAACAAAACCATGTCTTCATCATTAGGCAAAAGTATGAAAGCACAAGTGCTCCCTCGGTGATTTTAGTAATTAGTGTCAACATATCTCTTGTTGGACAAATAATTTTACCTAGTATGTTCCAGATAAGTTCAACAATGGAGTGGCATGGACTAGAGGATGTGGAACCCCTTCAAGATGCTAAGGACAAATGATTGGCTCAAGCTCAAAGCACAAGACTCTACATTTTACTTTTAGTGATCCAAGATCACATTGAGTCCATAGGAAAGCCAATACTATTAAGAGGGGATGAGGTGTTGCTTAATGGCTTGCTTGCTCAAAGTGCTTAGTGATATGCTCCAAAGCCCTCAACTACTTTCTCACATCCACATATGTCCCAAACCAAAAGTCAAACTCGGCCCTACCGAAACTTTCTATCCAGCGCCACCGAGTTCAGTTGACATAGCCACTGCCAGAAACCCTAATCAAATCGGTCTCACTGATAGGGATCTCGGTCTCACCGAGATGGGATTTCAAACTCTCTATTTCCCATTGCAATAATTTCGGCCCACCGAAGTATGCAATCGGTCCCACCGAGATTGCAATTCAAACTCTCTGTTTCCCTTTCGTAACATTTCGGTCTAACCGAGATGAGCGAAATGGTCCCACCGAGTTTGCCTGACCAACTCTCTGGTTAGCTTATTGCCAAAATCGGGCTCACCGAGTTTGAGTAATCGGTCTCACCGAGATTACATTATGCCCTAACCCTACCCATATCGGTCCCACTGAGATGACATGTCGGTCCCACCGAAATTCCTAACGGTCACATTATGAACTGAATCGGTCTGACAGAGTTTCACGATTTGGTCCCACCGAGTTTCACGATTCGGTCCCACCGAGTTTGGTAAGTTGCGTGTAACAGTTAGATTTTGTGTGGAGGTTATATATACCCCTCCACCCACTCTTCATTCGTGGAGAGAGCCATCAGAACATGCCTACACTACCAACATACATTTTCTGAGAGAGAACCACCTACACTTGTGTTGAGATCAAGATATACCATTCCTACCACATAAATCTTGATCTCTAGCCTTCCCCAAGTTGCTTTCCACTCAAATCTTCTTTCCACCAAATCCAAATCCTATGAGAGAGAGTTGAGTGTTGGGGAGAATATCATTTGAAGCACAAGACCAAGGAGTTCATCATCAACACACCATTTGTTACTTCTTGGAGAGTGGTGTCTTCTAGATTGTCTAGGTGTCACTTGGGAGCCTCCATCAAGATTGTGGAGTTGAACCAAGGATATTGTAAGGGCAAGGAGATCGCCTACTTCATGAAGATCTACCCTAGTGAGGCAAGTCCTTCGTGGGCGACGGCCATGGTGGGATAGACAAGGTTGCTTCTTCGTCGACCCTTCGTGGGTGGAGCCCTCCGTGGACTCGCGCAGCTGTTACCCTTCGTGGGTTGAAGTCTCCATCAACGTTGATGTACGATAGCACCACCTATCAGAACCACGACAAAAACATCCGTGTCTCCAATTGCGTTTGCACACTCCAATCCCATCCCTTTACATTATTGCAATTTGCATGCTTTACTTTCTGCTGCTCATATACTCTTTGCATACTTGCTTGTTATGTATTGTGAATGTTAAACTTGTGCCAAAACTCCACTTCAACTTAAAGAAATTAAAAACTGCAACTTCTCTCACTTAGTGTCTAATCACCCCCCCTCTAGACACCTCTTCTCGATCCTTTCAATTGGTATCAGAGCATTGGTCTCCATTGCTTTGGTTTAATCACCATTGGAGGAAGATGGATGTGTCTACTTTGTGGAGTCTTAGACATAGAGTGCCTATACTTGATGGAGAGTATTTTCGTGAGTGGAAAATGAGATGCTTGTGATTTTCAATGAATATCATTTGAACAAGTACATTACTAGCCCTTGTGCACCTCATGTTGATCCTATGCATGCCACCCTTGATGAGTCAATTGACATGATTCACAATCTTAGAACTGTTAACCTTATCACTAGAGGTTTTCCTAGAAACTTGATTGGATGTTTGCCTACTCTTTAGTGTGCCTACACTATATGGAAATTTCTTGAGGAACGTTTTCCAAATTATTCCTTGAAAAATGTAGATGAAATTCTCCATAAATCTATTGCCTTGAGTAAGATGAATTCCAATGATCCTAAGTTTGGTGATTGTCTATTTGAGCTTACAAATCTTATGCGTGCCAAAGGAGATGTTGGAATTATTAGTGATATTATTTCCGAAGCCATTAAAATTCATAAAGAAGATCATTGTCAAACTCATTCTAACTAATCACCCTCTCTAGGAATTGATCCATCACATGACGATGTTGAACATGGATACTATGATGAGGATGATGATAGTGACTTTGATCTTGATGATGCAATGAGACACTTTGGTCTTATGGCAAATCTTCGGGGATACATGGCAGGAGGAAAGGAATGGGTTCTTGATAGTGGATGTACCGATCACATGACCGGAGATAAAGATATGTTTCGTGAGCTTGCTGAAAATGACGACCCTCAAAAGTATGTCACTTTTGGTGATAACTCAAAGGGTAAGGTGGTTGGCCTCGATAAGGTGGCCATCTCACATGATAGCTCCATACAAAATGTCATGCTCGTTGAATCTCTTGGGTACAATTTACTTTCAGTATCTAGACTTGCTGATTTTGGTTTCAATGTCCTATTTACTGAAGTAGTTTGCCAAGTGTTTTGTAGAGATAATCATAAAATGGTCTTTACTGGTATACGTAGAGGTGATCTTTACATTGTTGATTTCACTAAAAAAGCTCAACTAGAACTTGCTTAATTGCTAAATCCTCTAATGGTTGGTTATGGCATAGACGGTTAGGTCATGTGGGCATGCGAAACCTTGACAAGCTTATTAAAGGAAATCATATCATTGGCGTTAACGATGTCATATTTGACAAGGATAGACTTTGCAGCGCTTGTCAAGCAGGTAAACAGGTTGGAGGAAGGCATCCCGAGAAGAACATCATGACCACAAGGAGGCCACTCGAGCTACTTCACATGGCTCTTTTCGGTCCCAACGCTTACAAGAGTCTCGGTGGAAATTCTTTTGGTCTAGTTATAGTTGATGATTTTTCAAGGTTTACGTGGGTGTTCTTTCTCGATGATAAATCGCAGGTCGAGAAGATCTTCAAAAACTTCGCCAGGAAGGCCCAAAATCAACTTGAAGTGAATATCAAGAAGGTTCGCAGTGACAACGGAACGGAGTTCAAGAACGCAAATGTGGACACCTTTCATGACGAAGAGGGGATTTCACATGAGTTCTCGACTATGTACACACCTCAACAAAATGGACTTGTTGAGAGGAACAACCAGACGCTCATCGAAATGGCGAGAACGATGATTGATGAGTACAAGACGCCGAAGCACTTTTGGGCGGAAGCGGTTGAGACAACTTGTCATGCAACAAATCGCTTGTATCTTCACAAGCTATACGACAAGACGTCATACGAGCTCCTCACCAGTAACAAACCCCAAGTTGGATACTTTCGAGTATTCGGCTCAAAGTCCTACTTGGTTATGGCTCAAACTCTCACACTTACCGTGTCTACAATAATTTCACCCGAAAGGTTGAAGAGACGGTAGATGTGAAGTTTGATGAATCTAACGGCTCGCAAGTAGAGCAATTTCCAATTGATGTAGGAGACAAAGATCCATCGGAAGCAATCCAAGACTTGTCTATTGGCAAGATTCGTCCAACGAAGGTAAAGGAGAGTACCCTATCTCTCCAAGTGGAAGCTTCTACCTCATGACAAGGTGAACCAAGAGTTGATACGGAAGCATCAACAAGTGGGACACACCAAGATGAAGAAAACAAGGAAGTACACCAAGATGAACATCAACAACCTCCTTCTCCACCACGACAAGAGAACGACGACGTCAACAATGAAGAAGGCCAAGAAGAAGAACAATATGAAGAAGATGTTCCACCAAGATCCAAGCAAAAGCTTTCACGAGTTCGAGAAAGAGTTGCCAAAGACCATCCCGTCGAGCAAATCTACAATGATATACAAACCGGGAGAATCACTCGCTCTAAAACTTGTTTGCTAACTTTTGTGAACATTATTCATTCATCTCTAGCATTGAACCTATGAAGGTTGAAGAAGCATTGGAAGATCTGGATTGGATAAACACCATGCATGAAGAGCTACACAACTTTGAGAGAAATCAAGTTTGGACATTGGTCGAGAAGCCCGAAAACAACCACAACATCATCGGTACCAAATGGGTGTTTCGCAACAAGCAAGATGAAGATGGACAAGTAGTTTGCAACAAGCACGTCTCATCGCCCAAGGCCACACTCAAGTCAAAGGTATGGACTATGGTGAGACATATGCCCCCGTTGCTAGACTTGAGTCCATTCGCATCTTACTTGCCTATGCTAATCACCATGATATCACCTTGTACCAAATGGACTGTAGCGACCAGACCTCAAACAGTCTGATCTTTGTGCTTTAGTGTCATCCCTGGATCAGTAATGCTGACACGCACAATACTTGAAGGATTTATAACAGAGTAGCAATCACACACTTATTACATCGAATGTCTTAAAAGAGAACTTATTACAATAAATATGGCTTAAGGCCATCTAATAACAATAACATCGGAAGGCTTGGAAGATAAGTGAGTCCATCAACTCCAACGGCATCACTGAGTATAAGACCACGACCTAAAGCACCTTACTCGTTGTCTGAAAAGTCTGCAACATGAACATTGCAGCCCCGAAACGGGTCAGCACATGGAATATGCTGGCAATGTAACACATAGAGAGTAATGAACAGAAACATGCTATACTACATGCATATATGGCTGGTGGAAAGCTCTATGGTTACAGTTTTGCATAAAGCCAATTTTCCCCTACAACAAAGGAATAACTTTTATTTAACTATCATGGTGGTTGTTAAACATTGAGTAGGTAGCCACCCTCTCAATCCCAATTAAGCATCATCATTAAACCCAACAAATTAAATTAAAGTAACATGATGAGATTCACATGATAATTCTAGGTACTAGATACTCAAAACATCCATAACCGGGGACACAGCTAACCATGATTAGTTTGTACACTCTGCAGAGGTTTGCGCACTTTTCCCCACAAGACTCGATCTCCTCCGTTAGATTTCTCGCACTACATGGTGTTTGAGAAACGGATGACCGAGACACAGTCTTTCAGAAGTGCTAGCACCTTACGATCGGGTAGACAGTTACACCTACTTTCCCCTACATCTGCTAGTCTACCACTGTAAGAGTTCGCATGACTTAATCAACTATGCTAGAGCCCATAGTAGCTTGTGGCTGCACAAGGAAGTTTCTAGCATGAATAATCTCATGATCAATTTGAGCATGGGTGGCGGTCCATAAAAAAACAGGCAATCGCTGGAATACCCAGGTGCCTCAATCCACCAGATGTGAGTTTAAGTTGCCACCTTAAGTAAACCATTAAATATCACTCTCATGTCTGTCATGAATACACTCAACCAATCCACGTCTACGAGCATAGCATAGCATTATAAGCAAACGTAGAAGTAACTCCCAAAGGTTTGATAATAAAACAAGTAATAGATACTACCTCATCTACTCCCCAAAACCCACATATTAAATCAGGTCCTACTCATGCAATTGTTTTAGAATTGATCTAATGCAATAAAACTGGTAGTAAAGAGGTACAATCAAAGTGTTACTTGCCTTGCTGATGATCCGTGAAACCTAGAGATTTGAAGTAGCAAGCGGCGCACTCCGGGTACTCTATCGCAAACAAACAAGCATACAATAAGTACTCATCTAATGCACAGGTAAAACTCAAATAAGAGATCTAACCAGAAAGTTCAACTTAAGAACTCTGGTTTACAAAAAGAATCAAATCAAACGAAGCAACAAAACTCAAACGGCGAAAGAAACAAGCTTAGTTTACTAATTTGGACCTAAGTCAAAATTTTACAGTAGCAAAAACTTGTTTGAGTTTTTTTTGAGCAAAAAAGCTAAGCTTTATTCATGAGTTGGTATTGCTACCGGTATTACAGAAATGTCATGTGGTAGCCCCAGCCAAATATGTCGGCCATGAACCAACTTTACAGCATGCCTAGCTAACTTGTGAGGCTCAAAATTTGAGACTCTTGATTCAAACTTAAAAGAACATGAACTAAACAAAGATTGCCACGAAGTTATTTCTTTCACCACTCCACCATAGTTTCCACCTGATTTTTCCATGATGTGCTTCACTACTTCTTGACAGTCCGACGCAATCACTATATTCTGTAGCCCCAAATCTTCAGCCAGAGATAAACCTTCTCTGCATGCAATAGCCTCTAGAGTAGGCGGATCTATCAAGCCTCGAACGACGAACGTCGAAGATCCAAGATAGTCTCCATTGTTGTTCGTACACACAGCCGCGACTGCTCCCACTCCTTGAGTTGGTTAAACGGAAAGAGGGTTTCGAGACGAAACTCTAGGCGCTTGAATCGCCTGATTCTGATAAACGAGCGAAAAGAAAAACTAAAACGAAAATCGGATCAGAATTCGTGATCTGGAATAATCGCGGAAAATCCGAGAAAAAGAAAAACTGACGAACAATTTAACGAACGTACGTTCGTTAACTACAACTAAACGGCAAAAATTATTCGTTAAAATGAACGAACGAGCGAACGCACGGTAAATAAATAAACCGGAAAAAATATAAAAAAACCGATCTAAAAAAATAAAACCTAGGGTTTTCTAAAAACACCGGATCAGTTTTCCTCTAGAAAACCTGGGCGGCGGCGGGCGGCTACCTCGTCGGGCTCCGGCGAGGTCCGGCGGCTCCGGCGGGATTCGGGCGGCGGCGGCGCTCCGGGCGGCGGCGGGAGGCGGTGGCTACGGTGGCGGACGGCAGCGGCAGCGGCGAATGGCGGCGGCGGCGCAAGGTGTTGCGAGTCAGGTGGCGGGGTGGGGCTCATGGCGACGGTATTTATAGGAGGGGGCGACGTCCGGCTTGGGGAAGGGGGCACCGGGTCGGGGTCGGGAGGCGTGCCCGGCCGGACTCGGCGGTGGCAGCGGCGCGGACTCCCTTCCCGCGGGGGAAGGCGACAGCGCGGGCCTGGCCTCGCTCGGCTGGCCTTCTGCCCAGTCGGGCGCGCGGAACTTTTTTTTTAAAGAAATTCCGCCGAAACTAAGAAAAATTCTAGAAAATAAAAAATAAAATTCTAAAAATACCAAAATAAATTTTCACCGCCTAAATTAAATATTTAGGACGAGATGAACATTTTCTTGGCCCTAAAATGCAGTTTTTGAAAAATGTGCAATTTTTCCTAAATTCAAATAAAATAGCCAAAAACTCCGAAATAAAGTCTTATTTGATTTTTTTATTAAATCCTCAGTATTTATTTATTTTTTGGAAAGTCATTTTATTCCCTCTCTCATATTTTTATAGTTGAAATAATTGAAGATAAAATAAATAAAATCAAATGATCCTATTTTCAAAATTTGAGAAAACTCAAATATGAAAATAACGAAATTCCCAACTCTCTCCAAGGGTCCTTGAGTTGCGTAAAATTTCTAGGATCAAACCAAAAGCAATAAAATATGATATGCAATGATGATCTACTGTATAACATTCCAAATTGAAAATTTGGATGTTACATGGATATTAAAAGTGCTTTTCTAAATGGTGAAATAGAGGAGGAAGTTTATGTTAAGCAACCTCCTGGATTTGTCAATCCTAAGAAACCTAATCATGTTTACAAACTTCACAAAGCTCTTTATGGTCTTAAACAAGCTCCTAGAGCATGGTATAAATGCTTGACCAAGTTCCTTATTGAAAAAGGCTTTGAAATTGGAAAATTTGATTCTACTCTTTTTACTAAAAGGGTTCATGGAGAACTATTTGTGTGCAAAATCTATGTTGATGATATTATATTTGGTTCGACTAACCTTCACTTTAGTGAGAAGTTTGGAAAGCTAATGTTAGAGAAGTTTGAGATGTCTATGATGAGTGAACTCAAGTTCTTTCTCGGTTTGCAAATCAAGCAAGCTAAGGAAGGCACCTTTGTTTCTCAAACAAAGTACACCAAGGACATATTCAAGAAGTTCAATATGAAAGAATGCAAAGGTATGACTACACCCATGCCTACTAGTGGACATCTTGATTTGACCAAAGATGGTGAACCGGTTGATCAAAAGGTTTACCGCTCCATGATTGGATCATTGTTATATCTATGTGCCTCTCGTCCCGATATTATGCTAAGTGTGTGCATGTGTGCACGATATCAAGCGGCCCCTAAAGAATGTCATCTTAAGGTTGTGAAAAGGATAGTGAGATACTTAATTCATACACCAAATTTTGGCATTTGGTATCTGAAAAGGGCCTCCTTTAATCTTGTTGGCTACTCCGACTCGGACTATGCCAGAGACAAGGTTGATAGAAAGTCCACTTCGGGTACTTGTCAATTTCTTGGTAGATCTCTTATGTCTTGGTCCTCCAAGAAACAAAACTCGGTATCCTTATCCACCACCAAAGCGGAGTACATTGCCGCTGGTTCATGTTGTGCTCAATTATTTTGGATGACCCAAACTCTTAAAGATTATGGGATATATGTGAAACATGTTCCATTGCTTTGTGACAATGAAAGTGCTATCAAGATTGCTCACAATCCCTTGCAACACTCTTGAACTAAGCATATTGAAGTTCATCATCATTTCATTCGAGATCACGTTGCCAAAGAGGACATTAATCTTAAACATGTTCGCACCGACAAGCAATTGGCGGATATATTCACTAAACCACTTGATGAGAAAGTGTTTTGCAGGTTGAGAGGTGAATTGAACATCATTGATGCTTCAAACTTGGAGTAGGAACTCCATTTGGATACATGCAAGACATGTGCCTATGACTAATCCTTGATATTTCTCTTATGATGATAATCTTATGTCTTGGATATATCTGCACCTTGCATGTTATCTAACCCTTGTAGGTACTTGGATGAATCTAAATCTATGAGATTGCGACTCACTCACATCTTGAGCAATCTCTACATCACCAAGTCTCTACACAATGGTGGTTGATGACGAGGAAGCACGAAACCATTCAAACATATCCTTTGAGAAATGAGTTTCATGATTGTCATTTTGGATACACAAGTGCCCTTCCTTGCAAAAACTAACCCATGTAGGTAGATAAACTCAAATTCCAAGTGGTGCTCCCAACTCTTGATGAGCTACATCAACCTTGAGCAACCCACACAAGTTCAACTACATGATCACGATCAACATCACCACCCAAGGTATGTTATTACATCTTAGAGAAGCTTTACTCCAAGACATGAGTCAAAGCAACTCAACAAGATGCGAATACATCAAAATGCTTAAACGAATAATGGTAACCCCATTTTGAGCTTAAACGATGAGTATGACCTATGATCAAGTGACCTCACTTGAATCCTAAGTCAGTCGCCGACCAATTCTAGATGAAGTTCTTGTGTGCTCTTTTCTGTGCTCTTGCATTTGTCTCATGCATATTTATTTCCCCTTTCAAAAAAAAAACATCATCTACATTTCTTTTCTTTTATTTCTATTCTCCAATTCCTTGCAAATCTTTCAGTTAATTCCTTGCAAATCCTTGTGAGATCTTACTTGTCTAGTGAGCTGAGGTGACAAGTGTTTTCTATGTGATGAACTCGATTACACCGGTATGTTGCCTTCGGTCCAACCGAATTCTTTCGGTGCAACCAAAGCACACAACTCGGTGCCACCGATTCCACTACAGGAAAGACAGCTTGCCACTTGTCCCTGCATTCTTTTGATCCAGCTCCACTCAATGATTCTTGTCCTCTACCAGCATCACATTCGACTTGCTGCTTTGCTTTGTGACTCAAGGACCAAACCCATTTGTAACAAATATCCAGAAGAACCCTTCTTGGAAATTGATGTCAAAGGGGGAGAGAGAGATCACATCAAAGCTTAATCATTTCTATAGGGGGAGGAATACTCAGGAAGAGAGAGAGACCCTAGATGCTTGGTGTTCAAGAGGAGAGAAGTCACATGTCTTTAAGAGGGGAAAGACATGTTTATATTTAATTGTTTGCATTAGCTCTGTTTCTTTTCTTTGCTATGATTTTCTATTCTCTATCTTCTCCCAATATCACATGCTAGATTCAAGGGAGCAAGACATCTAAGGGAAGGAAATCCTTGAATTCATTGCTCATATTTACCTTTGGGGACATGTCTATATCCAATGTGGTACTTAGTACTCACTCTACATGTCATCCCAGTCTTGGTTGTCTTGTGGTTTCTTTTGTTTGCTCTGGCTAGTAGGTGTATCTGTGTTATCTAACCTTGTTTACGCAGGTTCATTCCTTCCTAAGCCAACTCAAGACCACAAGGTAAGTATATGCATCACAGTCATGTGTATGAGGATTTCTTGCTAATGTACATACTGTTTGCAAGAAGGACTCATGAGCATCAAGGCACATTTCCAATATTCACATCATTTGCTCTGATGCATATAGCCAAGATACATGTAACACATTGCTTACTCTGTCATTCTTATGCATTCACATGCTCCTATATTTCATATTTACATGATTGCATACATGTAGGGGGAGCCTATGCATGTTATATGTCTTTCCAAAGCTTTACTTGTTATTCTCTATATCTTTATCTAAAGCTTTGATGTATGTTGTCATCAATTACAAAAAAGGGGGAGATTGAAAGCATAAGTGCTCCCTGGGTGATTTTGGTAATTAATGTCAACATATCTCTTGTTGGACTAATACTTTTACCTAGTATGTTTCAGATAAGTTCAACGATGGAGTGACATGGACTAGAGGATGTGGAACCCCTTCAAGATGCTAAGGACAAAGGATTGGCTCAAGCTCAAAGGACAAGACTCTACATTTTACTTTTAGTGATGCAAGATCACATTGAGTCCATAGGAAAGCCAATACTATTAAGAGGGGATGAGGTGTTGCTTAATGGCTTGCTTGCTCAAAGTGCTTAGTGATATGCTCCAAAGCCCTCAACTACTTTTTCACATCCACATATGTCCCAAACCAAAAGTCAAACTCGGCCCTACCAAAACTTTCTATCCGGCGCCACCGAGTTCAGTTGAGATAGCCACTGCCAGAAACCCTAATCAAATTGGACTCACTGATAGGGATCTCGGTCTCACCGAAATGGAATTGCAAACTCTCTATTGCCCATTGCAATAATTTCGGTCCCACCGAAGTATGCAATTGGTCCCACCGAGATTGCAATGCAAACTCTCTGTTTCCCTTTCGTAACATTTTGGTCTAACTGAGATGAGCGAAACGGTCCCACCGAGTTTGCCTGACCAACTCTCTGGTTAGCTTATTACCAAAATTGGGCTCACCGAGTTTGAGTAATCGGTCTCACCGAGATTACTTTATGCCCTAACCCTACCCATATCGGTCCCACCGAGATGACATGTTGGTCCCACCAAAATTCCTAATGGTCACATCATGAAGTGAATCGGTCTAACTGAGTTTCACGATTCGGTCCCACCGAGTTTGGTAAGTTGTGTTTAATGGTTAGATTTTGTGTGGAGGCTATATATACCCCTCCACCCACTCTTCATTCGTGGAGAGAGCCATCAGAACATGCCTACACTTCCAACATACATTTTCTGAGAGAGAACCACCTACACTTGTGTTGAGATCAAGATATACCATTCCTACCACATAAATCTTGATCTCTAGCCTTCCCCAAGTTTCTTTCCACTCAAATCTTCTTTCCACCAAATCCAAATCATGTGAGAGGGAGTTGAGTGTTGGGGAGACTATCATTTGAAACACAAGAGTAAGGAGTTCATCATCAACACACCATTTGTTACTTCTTGGAGAGTGGCGTCTCCTAGATTGGCTAGGTGTCACTTGGGAGCCTCCGTCAAGATTGTGGAGTTGAACCAAGGAGTTTGTAAGGGCAAGGAGATCGCCCACTTCGTGAAGATCTACCCTAGTGAGGCAAGTCCTTCATGGGCGACGGCCATGGTGGGATAGACAAGGTTGCTTCTTCGTGCACCCTTCGTGGGTGGAGCCCTCCGTGGACTAGCGCAGCTGTTACCCTTCATGGGTCGAAGTCTCCATCAACGTGGATGTACGATAGCACCACCTATCGGAACCACGACAAAAACATTTGTGTCTCCAATTGCATTTGCACACTCCAATCCCATCCATTTACATTCTTGCAAATTGCATGCTTTACTTTCCGCTGCTCATATACTCTTTGCATACTTGCTTGTTATGTATTGTGAATGTTAAACTTGTGCCCAAATTCCACTTCAACTTAAAGAAATTAAAAACTGCAACTTTTCTCACTTAGTGTCTAATCGCCCCCCTCTAGACACCTCTTCTCGATCCTTTCAAAGTAACAGACGCAAGATGTTACGAAGCTCTTCAAAGTTGTTTTGGAACGGAGTCCGAGATAGGATAATTCGCTTTTAGGTACAAAGTTCAGCAAGAGCCTTCCAAATATCGTTATTTGGAAGGCCTTAGCTGAAATTCGTACCAAAAGGTGAATTATCCTATCTCGGACTTTGTTCCAGAACAACTTTCTAGAACTTCGTACCATCAAGCCCTGGTTACTTCCGGCTAATGATGAAGCCATGGATTTCTTCAATACTTTGACACAAGGCAACCTCTCGACCCCCTGGCGATCCTCGGCCCTCGACCTTTGAACCCTCGGCCCCTCGATGACCCTCAAACCCTCGGCCCCTCGACGACCCTCGAACCCCTGACCCTTGACGACCCTCGACCCTTGAACCCTCGGCCCATCGA
>NC_041393.1:46958546-46962917 GCF_002162155.2 Triticum dicoccoides
CTCGATGAACCTCGACCCTCGATGACCCTCGACCCTCGACCTCGACGACCCTCGACCCCTCGACGACCCTCGACCCTCGACCCCTTGATGACCCTTGACCCCTCGGCGACCCTCGACCCTCTACCTTAGTTTCCGACACCCTAGTTACCGACACCCTATTTCCCGATAAAAAAATAAAAGTAAGAAGAAGAAAAAATAGAGGTGAAGAAGAAGAAGAAAAAATAGAAGAAAAAAATAAGAAAAAAAGAGGAGAAGAAGGAATAGAGGAGAAGAAAAAAATAGAGAAGAAATCCACTATTTTTTTCTTCTTCTCCTCTTTTTTTCCTTCTTCCTCTTCTTATTTTTTCTCTCCTCTTCTTCCCTTCTTCTTCTGCTTCTTCCTCTTCTTATTTTTATTTTTCCTCTCATTTTTCTTCCTTCTTCCTCTTTTCCATACATATAAAAGGTTTAAAAAATACATACATACATACAGCTAAAAATACATACATAAAAACTTTAAAAAGCATATGAACATAAAAATCACATGAACAAATGATATGAACATATAAATGTAAAAATACATCTAAAAAGCATAAAAATCATATGAACAAAAAAATACATCGAAAAAAGCATAAAAATCATAAGAACAAATGACCAGGGGCGGCGCGGCCAGACCATAGCGCGGGGCGGCGCGGTGACGCTGCGGGGGCGGTGATGGCAACGGCATCGGGGGAGGGGCGACACGCGTGGCGACGGAGACGGCATCGAGGTAGGTGCGGCACGTGTGGCGATGGCGACGGCATCGGGGCAGGGGCGGCGCGCGGCGCAACGGCAATGGCGTCGGGTCAGGAGAGGACGACGGGCACGGGCGACGGCAGGGGCGGCGGGCTGCGTCGGGGCGGCAATGTCGAGGAGGTCGGGGCCGGGCGGGGGGAACTGCGAGATGAAATATGAAATTTTCTAAGTGTCCTCTTATATACACTGAGCATTGGTCCCGGTTCGTGGCACCAACGGAGACCAATGCCCCCCTTTAGTCCCGGTTGGTGGCACCAACCGGGACCAAAGGTCAATTTCCAGCAGCCCAAAGGGCGGGAAGCAGGGACCTTTGGTCCGGGTTGGTGGCACCAACCGGGACTAAAGGGGGGGCATTCATCCCGGTTGGTGCCACGAACCACGACCAATGCACCTCTTTAGTCCTGGTTGGTGCCACCAACCGGGTCAAAAGGCCATGTGCTGCCCGCGTCAGGGCCAAAGTTTAGTCCCACCTTGCTACTTGAGAGAGTTCGAGAGTGGTTTATAAGCGCTGCTGCGCCCACCCTCTCGAGCTCTTCTCAGCTACAGGCTTTCGGGCCTAATATGTGTCACGATGTGCATGTGGGCCTACTAGGCCTGTTGCGGGCCTGAATCCTATCCCATGGTTGGGTTTCTGATCGTATTCAGGCCGTGGTGGCCCAGTAGGTGGCAAATTTAAAAAAAAATGTTTTCTTTTTTGCTTTATTTAATTTATTTTGTTTCTGCTTACAGCAAAATACTTACTAGTTTTCATGTAAATATTTTTGCTTTTAGGTAAGAAAAATTATAAACTTTCTGTTAGCGCCATTTGTTTTCCAATTTGAATAGTTTAAATTTGAATTTTTTGAAATTTGTGTGAATCACTAGTTTTCGAATAACTTTACTATAAAAATAGATTTTTGAGTGATTCTTTTTCGTGCTATTTAATATTACTGTGTTTTATCATTATATTCAAAAATAGATTCTGTTATTTTAGTTTCTAACAAGAAACTTCCTTATGATAATTCTTTAGCTATTAAAGTTTCTAATAAAAAATTTCTTTAGGAAAATTCTTTTTGCTTTTAATGTTTTGAACAGAAAATACTTTGATAATTTTGGTTGCATAAATTTTATATAATTTTAGTTTCAATAATACTAGAGGTTTATAAAAGTTTTTTAGTTGATTCCTTTTGCTATTGGAGTTTTATAAAAGCTTTTTATTTGGTTCTTTTTGCTATTGAAGGATATTATAGTTTTGTTTTAGTTGATCATAACAGAATATTGAAGGATATTATAGTTTTGTTTTAGTTGATTCTTTTTTAGTTCATTCTTTTTGCTATTAGTTCATTTCAGCTAAATGACCCTTAAATTGAAAAGCACTACAAATGAATTCTGAAAAGGTTGAAAGTTGGCATGGTATCATCATTTCACCCACATAGCATGTGCTAGAAAGTTGAGAGGGTTAGGACAAAAACTGGATGCACTTCGTGTACAAAACAAACAATCTCTTTGGAAGTATCAGGGTTTCGGACGAAAAGTCATCTATTACAAAGGGATTTCATTTGTTCACATGTAACTGCAGTGATATTCTAGATCAAAGGCATCATCATAATAGTTGTGGAGAGAAAGTCTTCACTTTTTCTTCGCTTGTGTCCTTTGCCTATTGCGTCGTAACCATGGATAATCTTCATCGCTTAACAGGGTGCTTGGGTCAGCCTTGACTTTGAATGGAGGAATTTCATGAAACTTGTCATAATCTTCGGACATGTCTGTCTTGCCCTCCACTCCCATGATGTCTCTTTTTCCTGAAAGAACCATGTGGCGCTTTGGATCATCGTATGATGTGTTCGCTTCTTTATCTTTTCTTTTTCTCAGTTTGGTAGACATGTCCTTCACATAGAAAACCTGCGCACATCATTGGCTAGGACAAATGGTTTGTCTGTGTACCCAAGATTGTTCAGATCCACTGTTGTCATTCCGTACTGTGGGTCTACCTGTACCCTGCCTCCTGACAGATTGACCCATCTGCATTTAAACAAAGGGATCTTAAAATCATGTCCATAGTCAAGTTCCCATATGTCCACTATGTAACCATAATATGTGTCCTTTCCGCTCTTGGTTGCTGCATCAAAGCGGACACCGCTGTTTTGGTTGGTGCTCTTCTGATCTTGGGAAATCGTGTAAAATGTATTCCCATTTATCTCGTATCCTTTGTAAGTCAATACAATTGTAGATGGTCCACTGGACAACAAGTACAGCTCATCACAAATAGTGTTGTCACCTCTGAGATGTGTTTTTGACCAACTGCCGAAAGTCCTGATGTGTTCACATGTAATCCGGTCGTTACATTGCTCCGGGTGTTTGGAGTGCAGACTGTTCTTGTGTTCATCGACATATGGGGTCACCAAGGTATAGTTTTGTAGAACTGTGTAGTGTGCTTGAGACCAAGAATGCCCGTCCCTGCATATTATTGAGTCCCCTCCTAGCGTGCATTTTCCAGTCAGTATCCCCTCATATCGCGATTGAGGGAGACCAATCTTCTTAAGGCCAGGAATGAAGTCAACACAAAACCCAATGACATCCTCTGTTTGATGGCCCATGGAGATGCTTCCTTCTGTCCTAGCACGGTTACGGACATATTTCTTTAGGACTCCCATGAACCTCTCAAAGGGGAACATATTGTGTAGAAATACGGGCACTACAAAAAAAAGACACATCTGTGACATTTTGGGCCAAACGATTTTTTTTGTCATACTAATGACACTTCTATGATGATAATTGTGACAAATCCCGGTATCATCATAGATGTGGTGGGCTACTACTTCTATGACAAAAAATCATGACAGAAAATGGGCTTTTTGTCCTGGGCGGGCCGGAGACACAGCTGCATGACATTCTTTAGGTCGTCCATGACGGAAAAAACCATGGTAGAAGCAAGGGCGAGGAAAATATCGGGGTGTTCCCGGTTACGGTGGGTGGTCGGGGCCGAGCGATGCGCGTTTCTGTCGTACACGTACATGCGTGGGTGCAAGGTGTTGGGTTGTAACTGAACCCGAGCGAGGCGTTCGCCTATACTGAACCCGAGCGATTGCACTGCAGGCTACGCTTTACTGAACCCGAGCGATCGATCGATGGCTGTTAACTAAACCCGATCGAGTGATTCCTTTGCTACTGCTGCTAACTGAAGCCAATCGATGCTGCCTCTGGATGAACAGTGAGTGTTGCGGGGGGGTTGGATGAACAGTGAGTGGTGGGGGTGTATGAACAGGACCCCGTGGTGTTTCTTCTGGATGAACAGGACCCCGATCGATCAAGCCGGTTGGGGCTTGATGAACACGACCCCGTGGAGGGTTGGATGAACAGGACGACCCCCTGGAGGGCTGTATGAACAGTAGACGGTGGAGGGGTGGATGACCAGTAGCCTGTGGAGGAGTGGTTGAATAGGAGCCCGTGGAGAGGGGTGGATGAAAAGTAGCCGGTGGAGTAGCGCGCGGTGGAGGCTGGATGAACTGGAGCCCGTGGATGAACAGTCGCAAGTGGAGGCTGGAGGAGGTCGACGGTGGATGAACAGTAGCCAGTGGAGGCTGGAGGAGGTCTACGGTGGAGATGAACAGTATCCCG
>NC_041393.1:46963324-47031810 GCF_002162155.2 Triticum dicoccoides
AACAGGACCCCCGTTTCGACCGTAGCGCTCCAACACAAGTCTGTTTCCTCCGTTTTGCGGTACGCCACACCCCTCCCGATCAACAGGACCCCGTTTCGACCGTAGGAGGTCCAACACAAGTCCGTTTCCTCCATTTTGTGGTACGCCAGACCCCTCCCGATGAACAGGATCCCTTTTTGAACGTGTCCGGTCGAACACAAGGTCGTTTCCTCCATTCTACGGTACGCCAGGCCTCGTTTCCATCGCCTGTTCTGTCCAAGCCCCCTCGATGAACATGACGACGCATTCCGTTCCGACCCAGCCGGTTGGCTCCCCATGAACACGATGACGACGTTGTTTCTCCGTTCTGACCCAACCATGTACATGAACCCTGGCCATACGTATGCGCGAGTAGGCGTTCGAGACCCCGCCCGTATGTACGTACGTGGCCGTATTTTCTTTCTTGCACACTGGCCGTTGTACGTACGTGTACATGCTACGTGCGCTCCTCTACTACGACACGTGTGCGCCTCTACATCGACTAGTATGTACATACACGTTCGCGGCCAGAATGACAATGCTACGTACGCTTCGACCAGGTGGGTCCCGACTGTCAGGCACTTCCTTGCGTGCGAAGATGTAGCTGGTGGGTCCCAGCAGTTAGGCGGGAAACATTTTTTTGCAAAATACAGTGGCCCATCTGGTGGGTCCCTGCTTTCAGGTGGAGGAATCATTATTTTCCATGTAATAAGGATGTACTTCCTTGTTGCGGCCGTGGACCCATCTGTCAGCCTCTCCACGTACAGTCCACGTCTAATGGAAGTCGTCCCTTGACCACGTGGACCATGCCGCGCCGAGAGCACCACGGCAGTGGATGATGGCGAGGCCTAGGAAGGGGACGACGCGGAGCCAGGGAAGACGCGGCAGTGGATGCCCACGTGGAGAGGAGTACGAGGGTTCACTGGTTCGGCTGCGGTGAGAGGCTGCCGTCGCTGTAGAATAACAGGGGGTGTGGGTTAGTAGAGGGATGGCCTGGCCAGCAATGGGAGTAGTATGGGGGCGGTGAGGCCTCCGCGGCAGCATAGCCGGCCATGAGAGGCAGGAGCAGGTGGCACGACCGGCGCTGCTTTCGGCCGCTAGAGCAAGAAGACAAGAGGTTGAAGAAGCACTATGGCCGTTGGATGGACACCATACGGTCATTGGAGCATTGACTAAGTTGACAAAGCCCTCCGTCCCAGTCAACTTCGTAGGCCCACAAGTCAGCCACCCACTATGGTGGGTCCCAGCTAGCAGGGGGTAATTCATTTTTTTGTGCGTAATAAGGAGGCACTTCCTTGCATGCGAAGATATAGCTGGTGGGTCCGACCTGTCAGCGGGGGGAACATTTTTTCGCAAAATATAGAGGCCCTTCCGGTGGGTCCTAGATGTCAGCTGGAGGAATCATTATTTTGTGTGTAATAAGGAGGCATTTCCTTGTGTGCAGACATGGACCCAGTTGTCGGCCTGTCCACGTACAGTCCACGTCCGATGGAAGTCGTTCCATGACCACGTTGACCACGCCGCGCCGAGAGCACCAAGGCGGTGGACAACGGCGAGGCCTAGGAAGGGGACGACGCGGAGCCGGGGAAGATGCGGCAGTGGATGCCCACGCTGATAGGAGTACGAGGGTTCACTGGTTCGACTGCGGTGTGAGGTTGCCGTCACCGCAGAATAACAGGGGGTGTGGGTGAGTGGAGGGATGGCCTGGCCAGCGGTGAGGGTAGTATGGGGGCGGTGAGGCCTCCACGGCAGCATAGCCGGCCACGGGAGGCAGGAGCAGGCGGCATGACCGGCGCTGCTTTGGGCAGTTAGAGCAAGAAGACCATAGGTTGAAGAAGCACTACGGCTGTTGGATGGACATCGTACAGTCACTGGAGCTAGAATCGTGCATATTGACTAAGTTGACAAAGCCCTCCGTCCCCCTCAACTTAGTAGGCCCACTATACTGGGTCCCAGCTAGCAGGGGGAGTATTCATTTTTTTTGTGCGGAATAAGGAGGCACTTCCTTGCGTGCGAAGATATAGCTAGTGGGTCCGAGCTGTCAGCGGCGGTAACATTTTTTCGTGAAATACAGA
Source organism: Triticum dicoccoides (assembly GCF_002162155.2). Lineage (NCBI taxonomy): Eukaryota > Viridiplantae > Streptophyta > Magnoliopsida > Poales > Poaceae > Triticum > Triticum dicoccoides. The sequence continues at coordinate 46,965,418 of NC_041393.1, forward strand.
GGCCCTTTCGGTGGGTCCCAGATGTCAGGTGGAGGAATCATTACTTTGCGCATAATAAGGAGGCATTTCCTTGCGTGCGGTCGTGGACCCAGCTGTCAGCCTCTCCACGTACAGTCCACTTCAGATGCATGTCGGTCGTTGACCACGTTGACCACGCCGCACCGAGAGCACCAGGGTGGTGGACGACGGCGAGGCCTAGGAAGGGAACGACATGGAGCCAGGGAAGACTCTACAGTTGTTTCCCATGCGGAGGGGAGTACGACTGTATGAGGGTTTACTGGTTCGTCTGCCATCACCGGAGAATAACAGCAGGTGTGGGTGAGTAGAGGGATGGCTAGGCTAGCGATGGGAGTACGATGGGGCGGTGAGGCCTGCGCGGCAGCACAGCAGGCCGCGGGGAGGAGGGAGCAGGCAGTCCCGCCGGTGCTTGTTTGAGCGGCTCGAGCAGGAAGAGCAGAGATTCAAGAAGCACGATGGCTGTTGGATGGACATCCAACAGTCACTGCTTGTGCGTCAACTTTTTTTAGGAAAGCCTCAAATCTATGGAAAACAACATACAACCCATCTGCCATTATTTCTAATAATTTACAGCTCATTTGCTAATTCTTAAGGTTTTTTTGGAGACCATATTATTTTTGTTAGCATTACAACCCATATTGTGGCCACGGTTAAAAAATTATACGAATTTTTCCATATTCGGTGCGGTTCGAACTGTTTTTAATCCCGAAATTTTGAGTCACATTCAAACTGATTTTAAAAATAAATATATATCAATATAAAATCCAATAAATTGTCCACGCATAAAAATTAATGCAATTAAAAATCTCGAAATGAAAAAAAGAAATTTGAAACTAAATGTCGGTTTGATGTGTTTTAAAAATGTACAACCCATTTCTCATTACTGATAGGCCATTTTCTCGGCTAGCCGAATGAAGCTCCCCTCGTCTTGAAAGATTTGCAGCCCAATAGGTCTGACAAAATGACTTACTTGACAAATCACAAAAAAACTGGGCTAGCCAATTTCAAAAACAAAAAAAACTACTCGGCTGGTCTGCGTTAAACATAAAAGAAAAGGTTGTCTAGACAGGCCAGAGTGCCCCGCACAACCCGGTTGACACCCTGCTTCTGTCTCAAAAATAAATTAGATAAATGCCACTCCAATTATGGCGATTCATAAAAATGCCACTGCAATTTTTGCAAACTTTAAAAAATGCAACTGCAATTTGCAAACTTTGAAAAACGCCACTCCAGACTTCGAAAAATGCCTCTGGAAATGGCATGAAATGGTATTTTTAAAAGTTTGGAAATTGCTGTGGCATTTCTCGGAAACACCAGATTTGGAGTGGCATTTATCAAATTAACCCAAAAGAAAAATAACTGGGCGACCTGCTGGGTCCCTGGTGTCAGCCGCTCGTTGTGCAATTCTCTCATTTATTCTACATTGACAATGGCATGGGACCCAGATGTCAGAAATACATTAGGAGGAGCCATTTTTTATTGGGTTGAAATAAGGAGGCACTTGCTTGCGTACTGCCATGACCTTGGCGGGTCCCAGCTGTCATCCTCTCCACGTACAATCATCTCCTGATTGTGTACGCGTCAACTTGGTAGGCCCACAAGTCAGCATCTAAACCCGTGGAGGACAAATACAACCCATTTCAAAAGAAAACAGCCCATTCCATATGTTCAAATGGAAAGTTCAACATTCAGAGCAAAATAACAGGTCTGATCCACATATAGAGTACTGAACTTCCACGTTGACAACCATCATAGCCAAGTTAACTATCTACTCCCACTAATACTTTAGTAGCATACAAATACTAACTTACTCTTAGCTAACTAGACGCCGGCCGCCATCTGCGGTACATGCTAAACACCGACACCGGCATCCTCCGCCTCGCCTCGCACTTGCCAGAGGTGCGATAGGGCGCGTTGCTCGCACGCGTTGGCCCTTTCCATGCCGGCGTGGTCCACCGAAGCTTCGGCTTCTAAGCGGGAAACCCACTTGACGAGCTGGTAGTAAAAACCAGCGTCACGAATGCGTGCGTGCCTGACAGCCTCCAGGGCTATTTTTCGGACGCCGGCCTCCATGTAGTCGGCCCAATTGCAGGCGCTCTGCTCGCGACTCAAAGCGTTGCTGCGCTGCTGCTCCATGTCCCATTGGCGGCGCAAATCGGCGATACGCTGCTCCTCCGCCAGGCGGTCGCGCTTCAACAACTCCTGCTCCTCCGCCAGGCGGTCGAGCTCCACCAAGTCCTCTATCTCCGCATTGCCATCTAAAGACCGATAGAATGCCTCCTCCCTCCGTCTGCCTTCCGGTGAAAAACCGAACACTAGTTCCGGCGGTGACCGCCTCCGGCCTCGCCTATCGCGGATGGGCGGGGGCATGGCGGACGTGGCGAGAGCGACGATAAGTGGCGAGCGATGTCGGCCCGGTGGGGGCTTATGAGGATATGGCGAGTTGGGTCACAGTGCCACTAGAGAAGGCCAGGAAACAGTACTTACAGGCGGAAGGTAGCGCGACGGTCATCAAAATTCAATGCATAAGCAGGCATGGCTTAGCGCGCCAGCTTGCCGTGGAAAACTAGAGAAAATGAAACTATGATTGTGTCGTCCCATACCGTTCGTGCTGGGACGCACGCCGGCATGACGGTCAAACGAGTGCACTTCAATCATCTCCCTCCTTGTCAATAATGATTCCACGGATTTAAAAGGCCCGCAACAATTAAAGCGCATCTTTTTCGCATCGGTTAGCTGCTTAATTACGGCCAGCAGCATGCAGGCACTCAGAATCGCTCGCAGCCAGTACGCGGAGCAGCATGCAACGAGTCGCAGCCGAGGGCACGCATGCAGCCACTTAAATCGCTGGAATTAATTAGGCTTAAACTTCTGCATGCAGCTAATTATTGCCATGCCTTGGTCTTGCTGCTTTGCTCACGGGACTAATAAACCCGGACGGAGGGAGTACATTGGTTGGTGAGATTTTTGAATTAAGCCCTGCAAACCGGAAAGGAGGTACTAGTACGTGCATGATCCGCTATTTATTCGTGTACGATCAAGTAGGTGGTTTCTTGAATTGAGCCCTACAAACCGAAAAGGAGGTAGTATGTGCATGATCTGCTATTTATCCATATAGGATCGAGTAGGTCGGATAGTGTACGTGTAGGATCGAGTAGGTCGGATGGTGTACGTGTACGATCGCATAAGTTGATGAACGTTAGCTGGGAGATATGGCATTTGCGAACGTTTTTGCTGGCATTTTCTTCAGAGCAGCTTGTCAGTTTCTTCAGAGGTAGGCATTTTTATTCAAAAAACTGTCACTTCGGATCTTGCGTCGCAACTAAAACTGCTAGAAGCGCATTAGTAGGCTAGCTAGTGATCGATCAGTAACTTGTAAACACTGAGCAAACAGAAATAAGGAACTATTAATGCATCTTAATGATTCACAGATCATATACAAATATGTAGCTCCAAAAGCAAAGATCAGGCACTTCAGATCTTGCGTCGCAACTAAAACCAACTGTACGATTCTCATACATAAGATCAACATGTTAATGCATCTCAATGATTCACAGATCATATACAAATATGTAGCTCCAAAAGCAAAGATCTAGAAAAAACATTTGTTCTTCCTACTAACATGGATGCTTCTCTTGGCCAACATTCAGTACAGACTGAAAGACAAATTTGTTTGTGAAGTCTACAATTCCTCTGCAAACGTAAGTGGTTTCACCAACACCTGGAACCATGAGAATGAACCACACATGATGGAGGAACATCCACTGCAATATGATTTGGTCTTCTCTCGATCACACGGCGAGACTATTTTCGGAATACAAACTTTAACTTAGGCAAAATGATGCCCATTGTATAATCAGACCAAATCAATGAAGCACCTAGTGTTGGAGAATAAATAGTACAATACTACTTTTCTGCTGTCCATGAAGTGACTATTCAATCTTTCCGTGTCTATTTCAAATGGCACTACATGCAGTGACTATACTATTCTCTTGTGCAGTTCAACCAAAATTGCGGTCACTTTGTTCGTTTGCCAAATAGCAATGGGCAGACATCTCTGTCTGCACAAATATCAAGCAGCTAGTAAACATATACCCCACCTTGTATTTTCGGTTTAAACATGTCTCTTCCGCCTAGCATTTGTCATGTTTTGCACTAGACAATTTGATACAGTCATGTTTTGCCCTAGACAATTTCATACTGAATTGATTTGCTGGTTCAGAGCAGAAATATAGCGCCTATTCTTCATCATACCAAGGATATCCATGTTCGTAGTGATGGAAGAGGTGAAATCGATACAATCGAAATTGAGCATCCAATCATTGAATCATGTCCTGCACCTCCAATGTAGGTCCACCCTGCCAATAAATTCACATGCAAACCAATAGTATTACTATCTAATGACAGTACAAAAAGAGCAGCAGGATAGTAGCAAACCATGTACCTTCATAATGAACAGCTCATAGTGCCACCAATTGGATATAAAGGTTTGGAAGAAAACATGCTCCTAATGTTGAACTAGTTGGACTTTTTGTGCAGTTCCACAAAAATCGAGCATCCCTGTTTGCATAGATATTGAAAGTGTGATTACTGTAAAAATGACACTAGTTCAAGCATAGACTCACAAATATAAGCATTCCAATTTCTTAATGGGAAAAGGTAGCAAGACTGTTTCTAACCACCTGTTTGAAGGAATAAATAAGGCAACATCGGCTGATGGCAGAAAGGCATATATAGTTCTTTGTGAAAGAATGATCGACTCCTGACCTTTCCTTTCTTTTAAGCATATTTTGTGCGGTTCAACTAAAATAAAATGCCATCACCGCCTTGACAATTCAGTGACACTGTGCAAAAGGAAATGACTTAACATTACATCATGATGTCAGGTATGTAGTCGACAGGCATTAGAGACAAACATACAGACCTCCTCCGATAACATAATGAACATTAATTTTAACAAATGTGTGACTAGCTTTACCGGGATAATTTGAGTAAACTCTACACCCTCTGTTCCTTAATATAAGATGTTTTCGTGGTTCAATTTAAAGTACCCAAACGTCTAGTATTTAGAAAAACAGGTAGTAGTTTTCTTGAGCACATATCTTGGAAAGCTTGCCACACTTAATTTATGTCCATACGCTAATGCAACACCATTCGAATACTACAAATATACACTAATCCAGTGGTACAGTACAATGGTTTTACTGAACAGATTTCAATAAACTCTAGCACTGGAAGATTTCTATAAGAATTAACAATACAAAATGTAAAGGTAACAAGTTTCAGCATTGGTATACTAGTTGTGCATGAGCATTAAACCAAATACAAAAGTCTGAAGGGAACTAGCATTATGAACTAATGACAGTATAAAAAAATTGCAAACCATGTACCTCCAAGGTAAATATCATTTCGAACTCATGGGGACCTTAAAAATTGCTATCTCAATCTTGATAATCGATCAAACATAAAAACTTGATCGAACGAATCAAGAGAACAGCCGGAGGAGGAGGTGCCCACTCTTGACCTTTCCTCTTCTCTTCATAATTGTTTTGTGCAGTTTAACCAAAATAAAATGACATCGGCGCCTTGGCATTTTGGTGACATTGTACAAAAAAATTTAACTTATCTCATGAAAGTGAGGTATGTAATCTATAAGCATTAACAGTGCAAAAATCTGAAGGTAGTAACAAGCTTCATCGTTGGTATACTGGATGTGCAACAACATTAGAATGCCTTAGCTGAAAAATCTTTAACACATCCACAATCAACAGCTAACCCTGAAATAATCCGGTGACATTAAATGGCATTGCTTAAATTTATTGGTGGCATTAGACTGAGTGCGGTATTAGTTAAATGTGGCATCACTTTAGTAGTAGCATTGCTTGACTTGACTACTGGCGTTATACTAACAACAAAAAAGTGGCAATAAGAGCATGGGAGGCCCATTCGGACAGTGGGCGCACTAGTATGATGTACCTCCACGGACGCATAGAGTGGTGAGGGAGGTATGGTTGCCCAGAGAAACAAATATACAGGCAGCATATGTGGATTACGTCCCATTTTTGTTCTCTTTAGCCACCTTTTTCCTATGTGAGGACAACAAACTGATCAACCTGGTCATTCTCTATTGCGTTGTCATGCCTTTCTACCCTTTTTCAACCAAGAGACACGAGACTCGTTCCTTAGCTACTGATTTTCCCCTTTTCAACCTAGATGCGGGTTAGATGCCTACTCTCTTGTACAGTACAGTCTCCCTTCCTTTCCTTATTCAACCCAGACATGGATTAGTCTGCATGAAGTAGGGTTTCCTTTAATAGTGCAAATTAAGGTTTTCGTCTGCGTGACCAGCAGAGCAGAGGATAGCAAATTGGGAAGATGGTGGAGTGGAAAAAGATCCACATGCAGCGACGTGGCAGATGGGGCAATAGAACAAGGGTATGGTTCAAAAAGAGGTACCATACCCGAGGGTCAGCGGGAAGTGGCTTCGCTCGTGGTCATCGTCCTCCGCACACACTACGACAGCAAGCTTGGGGACGGAGGCCATCCCACGCGGGCGCTAGATCTGAGAGGACGGCCTTGTCGTCAGTGCGTGACCTCGCTCACCGACGATGAGTGCGTCAATGTTGCACGTCCTTTTCTTCCCCGACGGATCTTTGACCACCGGTGAGGAGGGAGAGAGAGGCCATCTTTTTTAGATCTAGAGAGAGCGTGATAGTGTGAGAAGCAAGTGGGCAGCCCTTAGCAAGAAAGCGCTGAAGCTCCAGCCTATATATATTTTTTATACTACTAGTACTAGAGGTGGAGTAGTGGTAGAGTAGTTTATATTTTCTCTGCATATACAGTACCAGTTAGTGTGCTTCAAAACTGAATGGCATGCCATTGAAAAAATAAAGGTCGATAACTAATGCGGCACCTCGGGCAACGCGGCCAAATTGCATTTTGCATGAGAAATTACACACCATGTTTCGTTGACATGTGGTCCCGTTCCAACATGTCAGTGGGACAACGGCTAGTCCTTTTCTACTAGTATTTCCGAACGCACGTGTAGGCCGGGGCGCCTCTTCTTGTACCGTGGCAAACTGGCAACCGTCCAACGACTCTTTGCCTTTCCCTCTCGATTTGGAACTGTTGTCGCATGCTCTTCCTCCCTCCTCCATTTGCCTTCACCCTTCCTTCTGCCATTGTTTGATCGTCTTCTCCATGGAGGGAACAGGCCGGAAACGACCCCGTTATTCTTGCCCCAATCTGAAAGATGACATGGTGGAGGAACTCATTGATCTTTGAGACGTCATCACCTAGTCTAGCATGGCAGGTTCGTTCAAGACCATTCTCGACTCAACTAATAACATCATTACAAGGAACCCAAGGGTCCAGGAGAGGTTTGATCTCCCCAATCTTATTTGCTATAAGCCTGTTCGCATGGGCGTGGACGACGGAGGCCTCGCCTTGTGCAAGTTGATGCCGCTTGATAATGATACGTGTGATGTCAAGATGCCATCGCTTAAGGGTAAGGCCTGGGATGGCGTAAATGGAGATTGGGTTTTTTATATTGGGTACAATTGTGAGTGGGAACTTGTGAATGTGTACACTCGTTAGAGGATTCCACTTCCAAAAATCTCAGAGTGCCCTGAGGTTGAGCACACAGATGATCTACGTACGTTCAAATACGATCATGGTGGTTGTCGTCTACGAAAGATAGCAATTTGTAGAGTTCCCAACCGCTCTTGGAATTACAAGAACTATGAAGTTGTTGCTATCTTCGACAAGCTTGTTGCCGTCGTTACTGATTCCATGGTTCGTCCATGGATATTGCTCAAAAATCAGTTTCTGTACACGGATGATGAGTACTATGATGCAATTGAATACGCGGATCTTGTGTTTGCTTCCAGCACTCGTGGCACTGTTTTTGCATGGGATCCTCGTAGTTTTGGTACGTTTGTCTTCCACCGTAATTATAATTGTTTCATCCACATGCCTGCAGGTTAGCAAGTTTCCCTTTACTAATTAACCTTCTTCTTGTGTTTCCAAGGTCCTGTGAACATTCCACCACCTATACTTGAAAAAATTTATAACCAAGGGGGAGATGACGATGGTGATGATCATGAGCATGAGGACGAGCGGGACTTATATACTCAGTGGCGCCTGGCAACTAATTCCGATGGATCACCTCTTCTTGTCTGTATACAATGCACTGAGATTTTTACTATTGAGGGAGCACGTGTTGTCTCCCATGGTCACCCTCTCCAGACCTATTCCAACACCCGTTGCAGGGTATTCAGGATGGATACTAGTGTGCTAGCGCCAAAACCTTCTCCCTGGTTCAGTATTGATAGTCTTGGAGAAAACTCGCTCTTCCTTGGACCAAAGTATCCAATGATGGTTAAAGGCGATCCAGCTGCTGTTGACACAACGTTACTACCATTTATGAGAATCAATTGTATCTATACCTCAGACATTGCGGTGGTTACCTACCCTGCTCCTGATATATGCCGCTTCAGCCTGGATGATCAGTCCTGCGTTGCTCTCGACATTGACAATAATTGGCCCTTCCCATAGCACCTATGGTTCAAAGCAAGCGTTTCCAATGCCGAGGATTGGTTGAGTTGAAGTTCATTTCATTGCTTGTTATTTGTTGTGTGATGAAAACTTCAGTATTTACTAGAATGTTTTGTTGGAAATAATCTATAATCCAACATGTATCCTCGTTGTCATTGTGTGTTGATGACTTGTTGTATGTAACGAATGGTACATTTGCAAATACATGTCATAAGCTGAATTTATGAATGGTTTTCGAGTCACTTCTTGGAGTGTGAGTACCATAGTAGTATAGCCAGCATCCGGTTAGTATATGAAGTTGCCACATCACATAGAGCCAACCTAATATTGGAGTATGCTACTCCTCCACCGGCGCACCGCTTCAAATGGCGGATGAAGTGAGAGGTCGCGTCACCTTGTGTCCAGATCTGAGATGCCACGTGTACCAGATGAATGACTCCAAGTTTGACCACCGTGATGCTAGGTGCGAGCTGAGGAACACTGTTGGAGAGAACCCCCTCATAATTTTCCTACATTGGTTGTTTGATTCATAAGATAAAATGCTATAGGATTTTTTTTATATGTAATCATGTTTTAATTGGCAATCTAGCATCCACTCCAACTTTTGTTTCACTTCCTTTATTCCTATGAAGAGAGTACTTGCTCTAAATGATGTGCCACTGCAAGAGCTGCCTATATTAATTAACCATGCTCTAAAAAGGTAGACCAGCTTTGGCTATAGTAGTACTGTACTAGGTTAGTAGGTGACCTTGAGCTTGGCTCTTCTCCTCTTCCAGAAGTTGAACAATAATGATGGTACTACAGTAGTACTTCTGGCAATCTGACACCAAATGAACTGTTGCACGTCCACCGCTTGTAAGCAAAAGTTTCTCCTCGTGCTGCGAGCCACCATGCACGCATTGGCGAGAGAGAAGGTAAGCAAGCTTCTCGTCATTCTCTGAGTTGATGGGACACATCAAGGCTATTTATTAGTACTCTCTTCAAAAAGGGTTGACCATGTCCATGGCTATCATCCCGAGCTCTGTCATTGAGTACGTGCACTATTCACGTGCCATCGAGGAGAAAAAATATTGCGTAGTACTCCCTCCGTCCGGAAATACTTGTCATCAAAATAAATAAAATGGGATGTATCTAGATGTATTTTAGTTCTAGATACATCCCTTTTTGTCCATTTTGATGACAAGTATTTTCGGACGGAGGGAGTACTAGGTGCCATCGAAGTGCACGACTCACTTACGCACTGCATATCTCCATTTTCTTGTATGACACGCCACCTTGATGCTAGATGTCCCATGTGTCATGGAGGCATATAGTATGCTTTTTCAAATGGAGGCATATAGATGTCCCGCGTGTTGGCAAAAGGATGAACAAAGCTCAATTCTTAAATGAAAGAGTGGAAGAACATAGATTCCCAACGACCGAGAAGGAGCATATAGTACATAAATGTACGTGCATTGCAACAGGTTATCGGATGAGGCCAATCAACAATAGTACTAGTACACTATTTGTACTACTAGCTTCACATGCTTCGCGCATCGGGCAGGGTGTTTTTACTATAGCTGTGAATCCCATCATCCTAGGTCCTCGGATGAGTCTAGTAGAAATTGCATTTTGATGTTTGGGTTCAAACTTTCAGAACTGCTGCATTATCTCTACGTTTACGTATATGTAATACAACATATTTTAAACTTGAGACCAGGCACCCACCCTCACAAATACTAACACTTTTTAACCTAGCACGGACTCCAGGAAATTTGGCCACAGTGTGAGGTGGGCCATATATTAATGTGTTCGTTGTACGTAACCAGCACCTCGAATCCTCGATACTAGTACTACTACTACTATAAGTAGTAGGAGTAGTAGGGTGGCATGGGCCAGAACAAGCATTCACGTCCAGGAGTACGGCACACGCCACCAGCACGACTTCCATCTGACACCATATTTCTTGGAGTCCGTGCTACAGCAATCTCTTCAACCTCGTCGTTTCTCTAACTCAGCCATCACGTGGCGGGCGAGCTGGGGGTTTGCAATAGTCAGTTTACTCAGCTGTCGTCCCACTTGTAAGGCTAACTCCAATGCTCGACCCCAAGCGGACCTCCGTTTTGCTTGGATTCTGTCCGTTTGGGTAGGGCAATGGGATCGTGTCTGGGCCATTTCTCGGATGCGGTGGCCGTGCTCTTCTTCCCAATACCAAAACTTGCATCCATTCTACATAATAAAATTTTAAGTTAGCACAACTAATCTAATCCGAGAGCACAACCCAATATTTGATTGGGTTCTTCCTCCTTTCGCCGACACGTGAGACATCCAGCATCCAGGTCGTGTCATGCAAGAAAATAGAGTGGTAGTTGAAGCCACGTGATGTACATCTTGGGTTAAACTGTAAATAGAATCTTACTACTCTTGAGTAACTCCAAAAGCAGCCACCAAAGATCTTTATTGGATTTGTTTTTCATCACCAGCACGTCGAGGTGAAAGATGTGCAGGTTTAGTGGGTCCTCTTGCATTTTCACTAACATGTGGGACCGTATATGAGCAAACAAATGATGGGCTTCGTGCATCCGCTGGCTGGCCGAGAATAGAGATAGAGGAGGGCTCAGCACGGACTCCAGGAAATTTGTTCTACGTAACCAGCACCTCGATATAGGCTCCATATAGTGGGGTGGCATGGGCCATAACTAGCATTCAGGTCCCATCCGACACCAATTTTCTTGGAGTCCGTGCTACAGCCATCTCTTCTCCCTCCTGTTTTCTCAGCCATAGCACGGTGGGCGGGGTGCGGGTTTGCCGATAGTCGGTTTGCTCAACTATGGTCCCACTTGTAAGTGAAAATGCAACACCACACGCATTCCCCCTTGAGCGGTGTGCCGGATCAACCGTGTGGGTGTGCGACGCGAACACGGCAGGCTTTTCCTTTTGAACTTGTAACTTGTAAAATTTGGTTCTGCTCCATGGCACGACCGATACATAGAAATAACAATCTTCCCTAGAGTAATGAGAAGTTTGGTTCTGGCGCGGTTCATGCATGGAGTACGTACGAAAATTATGAAGTTGATGCGAAAGGTAAGATAATTACTAGTAGTACCATATACTGCTACATGGATTTGACGAAAAGATAAAAATACATACGGATCCATCAACGGCATCCTGACGCCCTAGTGCGCCGGGTCACCAACCGACGTGTGAGGAGCAGCGGCGTTGGCGGCAAGCTCAACGTGCTTCTGAACAATGTCGTCCAAGGTTGCCCTGCGGTCCAAGAAGGCCAGCATCCTATCGTCCTCCTCTTGCATGTAGTAGTCCTTGTGGGCGATTTGCGCGTCGACGTGGGTGATTATGTCGATGGTGTCTTGCTGCGCCAGGCGCTGCGCGGCGAGCACGACCTCGAGGTGGACATTCTCCGGCGCAATGGCGGGCATTCGCAGGGCCACCAGTGTGTCGAAGAGGTTGTCACCATAGTGTCCGTTGAGGGTGGCGGGCATCGCAGAGCCTGGGCACGTTGGCTAGAGGCGTACGTCAAGCTCATCCGCGAGCTTCTTGATGACGGTGAACTTGTCGAGGAGACCGACGAGGACCTCGTCGAACAAGGAGACGAAGTTGTCGTCCAAGCGGCCCCTTGCTCTAGCGGCCTCAAGCACTACCTAGAGAAGCTCCTCGGTGCTGGGCCGCAGGCCGGCATCGTGGACCATCTGGCACAGCCGGCTGATGCTTGCGCTCATCGCCTCCATGGGTCTAGCTTAGAGGGTGCTTGGATCCAAGGGACTTCTAGTCATCTCTCTAGACCTTTAGTTGGGGCCAAACGAGAGAAGTTTGATGTTTACTGGTTTATTGGTCCCCTTTGCATTTTGTGCCAAGTTTTCACCTTTGATTTAACTAATAAAATGTTAATGCTTGTAAACAAAAATGTTGTGTAAGTCACCTTATGAAAAACCAAATAATCCTGAAACACTTAGGCACGGTACATTAACTCCCTCCTCGTTTCTTATTTCGTGACATATCAACCAATGAGAGATGTGGGTCGTGCATGCTTTCAATGACTTGAGACTATCAAACATGACATGCAATGTTTAGTTCATTGCATGTAATCCTATTAATTAGCAAAAAGACATTAATTTCTCTCGTCGATGGGAATAAAACAATACACCATGTATTTATTTACAGAGGGAGTAGTACATTTTTTGTGACATGCATTACTAGATATTGCTAGTCAAATACTAAAATCCAGATGGACGTGGTAGTACTCCTAAATCCAGACGGTGGTGCTAGTAGTACTAGTAGTAGTACTACAAATGTAGTAGCACTGTACTACCTGTTGGTCAAATTATTACGTGCTGCTCCTCACAGTGAAGTGACAAGACCCTGCGCCGGAGATGACACCTGGGTATAGGCGCCGTGTTCGGCATACCGTAGTCAACCTCACCGTCTGCAGTCACTATCATCATGGCTGTAGAGCTGGCCTACTTACAACTAGCCGTGTTCGACATAATTTCCCGTGCGTAGATGCCCATGCATTGCATGGAACACCAAGATTGGGGGTGGAGGCGCTGGCAGCGGCCATCACGCTAGATTTTCCATGGCCTTCTAGATGTAGTGGGGAGGAGATAAGGCTGATTGTGAGAGACAAGGAGTTGTTTGTAAATAGGGAACAAGTGCGGGCATCTTTTTGCAAAAATGGAGAAGTTTGGTTTGTATGCGTCAGATCTAGACTCGATGGCTTTTGGTGAAAGATGGGAGGCGCAACATCATCACCATCTTAGGACCTGTTTGATTCGCAGGATTTTGAAAATGTTACAAGTTTCAAACTGATATTACAAATGGTAGGAGTAATGCTGCACCTACGAGGAGGGAATTACTAGGAAGTTTACATAAGAACTTTCGTTACTTTAGGTGGATGCAGCATTATCGTACAAACTAAAATCCACCGCCCTGACAAGTCACTAATGGGCAAATAAGTTTTCGAGTCTCTGGCCACTTGATGTTTCAAAAACAAATTCAGCTTCTGCGGAGACTTAGTCATTTAGGCTTAGACGCTTGCGGTGATCAGCACGCCATTCATTGTTGCGCCAGAGAATGCCAAACCTCTTTACCTTGAGCACACTTGCCTCCAGAACAAAGAACCTGGCCAATTTAATCTCAGATGTGCTGCCTCAGTAGCCGATCAAATCAATTTCTGTAAGATGGAGATCAAGGCATTCGATGAGATTGTTATAGTGCAGCGCATTTTTCACTTTCGGGTCTTTTTTATCTGCGAAAGAAGAGAATATATTAGAGCAGCTGGCTGTATAAGATTGCCGTGTCATCAAGAGGTACCAGTATCATTCACTCATACGATAGGGTTGGCTGGTTAGTGATATTTTTTCACACTCTCTCTCTCTCTCTCTATCTTTATGTTTCCTCTCATTTACCTAGGAGCACATGAAGAGCTTGGGCATTTGTTGCCTTCAACTATGTGGCTGATGCCATATTTCACAAAAGTATGCCACATAATACGCATCGATGTCAAATCAAAAGATTTTGGCACCGCTCTTGCGATGTGAGAGAGTTGGCACCGCTGTACACATAGACCCACATGTATAAACAAATCAATCAAACCAACTACACCAGCCTCTCACTCTCCCAAACAAGTGTTTTTTTATTGCCTCGGTCCTCTCTCTCTCTCTCTCCCACGCAAGTGTTTTTCATTGCTTCAGTTAATTTGGCACTGGAGCAAAGTAGGTGATCCAGATTGGGGCACCAGGTGAGCAATGGAGGGGCATCGATGCCAAATGCATCACAAGTGAATTTGGCACATGTTTTGGCCTACATAGTGGAGGGCCGTTATAGCCCACTTTTGTACTACCTCGTATTTAGTATAAAATTTTGACCACAGATTTACCTAAGAAAATGCCAATGCATGTCACTAAAAATTACACCATTTGAAATTATGTTCAAATACGAATCCAATGATATAGTTCTTAGTGACATGCATTAACATTTTGTCAGTTAAATCTATGGTAAAATTTGGATACTACAAAATAGGAAGAGTAAACCAGGACGGAGGTAGTACTTGCTCTTAGGGTAACCATAGAGTTACTGGAGTAGTCTAAGTTACTTTCCACTATGACTAGCCTAGGCTACTATAGTAGTACAACAACAAAAACGATGCTGGTGATCACGTGAGAAAAAATACTAAAAACATTTCTTTCGATGCAGTGCGTAGATGCAGTTTTGAACACTACACTTGTCATCGTGATTTCGAAAAATTACGAAAAAATTGAGCTACGTTGTGATTACTGTGTACTAATAGGAAAGAAGCTTCACCTCGATGAGTAGCTTCTCCGTGCATGGAAAGCATGTAAGGAATCCAACAACTTGATCTAGATTGGGGCCGATAGATTTTATTGCCAAGATCTACACTGTGCACATAGACTGGGTCAAGCTTGTGGGAAACATTTTCTGGAAGACGGTCATAAATACATCAAGAAGAAATTTAAAAATGTGAATTTCAAGAAGACGGAGAAGAAGATGAGTGTTGTACCTGAATGATTATGGATCCAATAGAGAGTTCGGAGAATTTGGCAGACGAGTACACCAACGCTGTCAATTTCAGCGCGTCAATGACCCTGATTTTTGTTGGACCTTCTAGATCTGATACAAGCAATCTCACAAGGAAAGGCGCATTCTCAATGACCATAACGTGGAACAGCTGGAGTGATCTCTTCCCAATTGATGTCTTGTTGTGGGGCCAGCAAGACACATAAATCCATCGAAGATTCGTCGAGGCGATGTGGAGGCTAATGAACCCGTGGATCTGCTCAAGACGAAGGTACTCGAGTGCAGTACAGCTGCGGAGCAGGTGCTCCATAGCCTTCTTCGAGATGACAACGTCGAAGAGGTTGAGCTGCTTGAGTTAAGGGAGAAGAAGGGCGGGTGCGGCATTAATCTGGGGAAGATAGCAGGAGCTGAAGCTGGCGTGGCGCCGCGTTGGCGTGAGGCGGAGCGCGGACGGCGGCAGAGAGCGACAACGTCCAGCTTCAAAGCTGAGCTCCTCGAGCTAATCTAGGGCGGGGGATAAGAACCACTCATTGAACTTGGGTTGGACCTTGCAGTTTGTACTGAACATGCGGATGTCAAGGCATCTGGCTGGCCCAGGGTGCGATGAAAGGATCTTGGAGACTGCGGCCATGTGTTTGCAATCCCCGTCGCAGAGGCAGCTGTCGACGGTGAGGTTGAGGGGGACGCGGCGCCGGAGGGGCCGCCACCGCCGAGAGAGCACGGCGGTCCACACGGCAGATTTGGTGGGGAGGAGGCCGATGATGACGAGCAACATGTCGTCGGGGAGGCTGCTGATGAAGTCCAGGCTCGCCAGATGCAGTTTTGGCTCAAGTCGCCTCCGCTTATTGGCTGCCTCGCCGTCCATATCAACCGGCGGCGATGCCGGTCTACACGTGTGCTGGTGTGTGTTGTGTATTGGATGTGAGCGAGTGCGTCCTTCTGTGCATGCTGTCGCGCAGTGGTGAATTGTGCACGATTGGGTCCTTCACGCGGAAGAAGTGTGTCCTCAATGCGCCCTCAATTTACTAGCGTGCGGGGTGCTACCCCGAGTGGTTTCAACTTTGTTTACTTCACCGCGTGTTAGATGGGCCTCTAGTTTACTTATTTTCACCCACTGCCACATGGGCCAGCACACGAAGATACAGAACATGAACTGACAAGGCAGCATGTGGACTGGTTGACTGGTCAACTAAACAATATATGAAGCTATATGCTGACACATTTAGCGTATAATCCGTCGGTGTAGAGAGATCAAGTGAGAGGGGAGGCCCGTGAGAGATAGCAGAGAAAGAGAGAAAGAGCTACTCCCTCCGTTCGATAATGTAGTTCCAACATTTTTTTTAAAGTCAAACTTTTGAAACTTTGACCAAGTTTATAAAGAAATTACTTATAGTTATATCTACAATACAAAAGATAAATGATAGTATGAAGTAAGTACATGTTGTGATGAATCTAATGATCGTTCCTGATGTAAATGTTTTTGTCCACATATACCTGGTCAAACTTTTCTGAGGTTTAACTTTTCAAAACATCCATATGCTTATGGACGTGAGAGAGTCCCTAACTAGAGAGAGAGAGAGAGAGAGAGAATGAAATAGAAAGAGTGAGTGAAAAAAGTGTCCGTGCCTCTGTGAAAGAGACATGGACAACACAGATAAAAGTAGAGAAAAAGTGTGTGTGTCTTATGCAAACATATCACACATGCATCTTCGACAACGGAAGCAAGGTGAGGAGATAGTGTGTGGTTGTTTGCAACCGAGAGAGCAAGACCCCTAGCACGTGGCCAAGAGGGGTCTGACAAACAAGGGAGAGAGGTCGAGAGAGACGTACAGAGAAAATGCAAACATGGGGAGGAGAGAGTGTATGTTTGTCATATAGAGATCCCCTGGAGATCGTGATGGGCTTACATGGGTGGGAGATCGAGTGACAAGGTGTGTGCGCGATAGAAGATACCCCGAGAGATATGGATATAGACGTATGGATGGAAGGAGACAATACGTGTATTCCTGATGTCTAGTGAGAGATAATCATACTTAGGGGGGAGTGCTTGCGCCTATATGTTGGGGAACGTAGTAATTTCAAAAAAATTCCTACGCACACGCAAGATCATGGTGATGCATAGAAACGAGAGGGGAGAGTGTTGTCCACGTACCCTCGTAGACCAATAGCGGAAGCGTTATAACAACGTGGTTGATGTAGTCGTACGTCTTCACGGCCCGACCAATCAAGCACCAAAACTACGGCACCTCCGAGTTCTAGCATACGTTCAGCTCGATAATGATCCCCGGACTCCTATCCAGCAAAGTGTCGGGGGAGAGTTCTGTCAGCACGACGGCGTGGTGATGATCTTGATGTTCTACCGTTGCAGGGCTTCGCCTAAGCACACCTACAGTATTATCGAGGTGGACTATGGTGGAAGGGGGCACCGCACACGGCTAAGAGATCCAAGGGATCAATTTTTGTGTTTGTTGTGCCTAGAGGTGCCCCCCTGCCCCCGTATATAAAGGAGCAAGGGGGAAGGGGGCGGCCGGCCTAGGAGGGGGCGCGCCAAGGGGAGTCCTACTCCCACCGGGAGTAGGACTCCCTCCTTCCTTGTTGGAGTAGGAGAAGGGGAAAGAGGGGGAGAGGAAGAAGGAAAAGGGGGCTGCGCCCCTTGTCCAATTCGGACCAGAGGGGGGGCGCATGCCTCCTTCCTTTTGGCCTCTCTCCTCTATTCCCGTATGGCCCAATAAGGCCCATATACTCCCCGGCGAATTCCCGTAACTCTCCGGTACTCCGAAAAATACCCGAATCACTCGGAACCTTTCCGAAGTACGAATATAGTCGTCCAATATATCGATCTTTACGTCTCGACCATTTCGAGACTCCTCGACATGTCCCCGATCTCATCCAGGACTCCGAACTCCTTCGGTACATCAAAACACTTAAACTCGTAATATAATTGTCATCGAAACCTTAAGCGTGCAGACCCTACGGGTTCGAGAACAATGTAGACATGACCGAGACATGTCCCCGGTCAATAACCAATAACGGAACCTGGATGCTCATATTGGCTCCCACATATTCTACAAAGATCTTTATCGGTCAAACCGCATAACAACATACGTTGTTCCCTTTGTCATCGGTATGTTACTTGCCCGAGATTTGATCGTCGGTATCTTAATACCTAGTTCAATCTCGTTACCGGCAAGTCTCTTTACTCATTCCGTAATACATCATCCCGCAACTAACTCATTAGCTGCAATGCTTGCAAGGCTTATAGTGATGTGCATTACTGAGTGGGCCCAGAGATACCTCTCCGACAATCGGAGTGACAAATCCTAATCTCGAAATACGCCAACCCAACAAGTACTTTTGGAGACACCTGTAGAGCACCTTTATAATCACCCAGTTATGTTGTGACGTTTGGTACCACACAAAGTATTCCTCCGGTAAACGGGAGTTGCATAATCTCATAGTCATAGGAACATGTATAAGTCATGAAGAAAGCAATAGCAACATACTAAACGATGAAGTGCTAAGCTAACGGAATGGGTCAAGTCAATCACATCATTCTCCTAATGATGTGATCCCATTAATCAAATGACAACTCTTTGTCCATGGCTAGGAAACATAACCATCTTTGATTAACGAGCTAGTCAAGTAGAGGCATACTAGTGACACTCTGTTTGTCTATGTATTCACACATGTATCATGTTTCTGGTTAATACAATTCTAGCATGAATAATAAACATTTATCATGAAATAAGGAAATAAATAATAACTTTATTATTGCCTCTAGGGCATATTTCCTTCACTATGATGGAGTGTGGGATTATGGTACTTAGGGGGGGTGCGTGTCACATAGAGAGAGAACAAGGGCGGAGAGTGTTGGATAAGTCTATATGTATAGCGCAAGCGAGACATGTGTATGTGTGCACCAGGGAGATATAAAGTTTGAGAGAGATTGAGGAGCCCCGATAAGGCTGAGTGGTGCGTCAGATAGCTGAGAGGGGGAAAGAGATATTCCATCCGCTCGATAATGCAATGCATGTAAATTTTTTAGAAGTCAAACTTTGGAAACTTTGAACAGCTTTACGCAAATGGTATTTACATCTACAATACCAAAGATACATCATATGAAACTACATCTCATGGTGAATCTAATGGTATATGTTTGCCGTTCTAGATGTAATTGTTTTCTCCACGTACATGGTCAAACTTTGTGATGTTTGACTTTTCAATAAATCTATATGCTATGGACCGAGGAGAGTGTCTAAGTCGAGAGAGATCAAGTGCGTGTGAAGGAGAATGAGTAAGTGTGCAAAAAGAGTGTGTGTGTGAAAGACAAAGTGACAACAAACAATAAATTAGAGAGAGTGTGTGTTTTTTCGTTCCTTATGCGAACATATCACGCATGCATCTCCGAGATAGAAAAGCGAGGTGAGGAGATACATGAAGATAGCTAGTGTGTGATTGTTTGTAATGGAGAGAGACACCCCTATAGCACATGTCCAATAGAGGTCTGGCCAACAAGGAACAAAGGTCGAGAGGGACACATGGAGAACATGGACGCATGGGGAGGGAGAGAGGGTGTGTTTGTGATAGAGAGATCCCCTCGAGATCGTGAGGGGACTATATGGGTGGGAGATCGAGGGGGGTGCGTGCGCGATAGAAATGCCCCGAGAGAAATCGAGATAGACCATGCACATATTTGTGATGGAGACTAAGATTAGCTAGTCATATACATATAGGGGGGATTGCGTGTGCCTACAATTGAGTGAGAGACCATCATACTTGCCTAGCTAGGCATGAGATTGTGTGTGTGTGTGTGCGTGTGAGATGGAGATAGAATGAGGGAGAGAGATAGAGTTTTAGATGGGCCTATCGAGTGCAAGTGAGATATGCATGTGTATGTGTGACCCAGGTAGATGGAGAGTTTGAGAGATAGGGGGAAGAGCTCCGAGATGACAGAGTGGTGCATGAGAGAGTTATGGGCAATGAGCCAAGGAATTTGTGTGCGTACGATGAGTGCACCCAAGATATCTAGCTTGGACTAGAGTATCATATGTAGTGTGCGAGAGAGACCTATAGATGGAGTACATATGCATGCGAACTAGAAAGACCCCCCCCACACACACACACACAAAGAGAGAGAGAGAGAGAGAGAGAGAGAGAGAGAGAGAGAGATGGAGAGAAAGGGAGAGGGACCAACAAGGTTTGTGTCTCGGATGCGTGCGATAGTATTGAAGATTGTCGGAGAGAGAGAGAGAGAGAGAGAGAGAGAGAGCAGGAGTCCGGGAGAGGGGGATGTCGCGTTTTATGCATCAAAGATTGATATAAACCATGTTTCGATATAAACTTGCATTAAAATATTTAAATCGGAGAACATGTTGTCTGCAATGCACACATGAACGGATATATGCATATATCAAACAAGTTCATTAATTTGACTTTCAACATGTTCATGGAGTACTATAATACTGTACAACATGCTACTCGGTTGAGGTGTTCAATTTTGGATTTAGTTCACTATTTTGACCTAGTGAACGAGCTATTTCATTGAATCGAGATATTTCATTTTGGGTTTGATTCCCGTTTTTGATTGGGTCAACTATTTGTCATATAGTAAATCGCTAGCAATGAGCATGTAAAAACACATTACACCCGACCATCATCTCTCCATCTAAAAAAGAAGTTGCAAGCTAATATTTCAAAATTTGATTTGGATCTACTTGGTAAGGTAGACGTGGATGCTCGTTCTCCCAAAATTTGAACAAACCGTTAAACATCCTCTGCTCGGTGGAATTCGCCCAAGCAAATAATGGGAGACGCGAAATTACCATCCTATGTGGGACATGCATCAATTGGCCCATTGTACATCGAGGGTAGGTTTGTAACTTCATCCAAGCGCGCCTTCTCCTTGGCCGAAATGACATGTGCTGAATAATTCATAAACCATGGTCGGCAAAACACGCTCTCCTCGCCCGAAATAGCTCACGCCCACTATTTCAAAACACGCTCTCCTCGCCTGAAATCGCTCGCGCCCACTATATTTCAAAACACGCCCTCCTCGCCCGAAATCACTCCCGCCCACTATTTGGGGAGAAGCAAAGTTACTCTACTATCCTCGACCCTCAGTACACAGAACCAAGCCGAGAAGCCTAAAGGCAGGGGTAGAACTGTAACTCCCCCTCACATTTTAGACAAATGCGTCTGTAAGACATGGTTCCACTCCCCTCCCAATCCCCCCCCTTGCCCCCATTCATACCTCGTGGGCGCAAAATCACATTCTCCCCGGAAGCTCCCTTCTCCCGAGCCGTGAAAACTCAGCCCCTCCTCCATGGTGCCCCCACCGCACCAATTTCACGGCCGCCCTCCTCCCTAATTCCAGAGACACTATCCATTTTCCGTCGTGCACTGGGCCGTGTGCCTCTTACTCTGTGCTGCTGGAGCTGCCTCGACAATGGCCGTGTGAACCATACCAGAGCTAATTCACCCCCGCCGTTGTTCACGGCACCGGAGCGGCTCCAACTTCGGATCCATCTAGAGTCCCGGCGCTGCTTCCCTGTAGCCGTTGACTGTCGCGACATTGTTGTTTCCCTACCGCCGGTCGCCGTCACAACCGCGCCGGCCTCACCGACTCGGCAGCTGGACCTGCCTACTTCACCATGCAGCCAGATAGGTCGCACCCTCATCTCAAATCACTTTATTTAGGCGTCAGTTGTCTAAATTTTTATTCTAGGCCAATCGATTCCCAATGGGAAGCAGCACCCCTCGAGGCGGCGGAGCTCCTAGGCTGTCGGTTGGCTCGTGTCTAAGGTAAGGGTGCGGGGCCGCAAGTTCGCCGCGGAAGCAGCGCTTAGATGGCTATCTTAGAGTTGTGTGGGTTGAAGGTACTGCCGCTGCCGGATCTGGATGACGGGGAGTCTTTGTGGATTGGCCTAGGGGTGGCGCAACCACGGTAGTGCGGTGGGGCGGGGAGCGGGGTTTTGGCCAGGGCCACGGACGGTGGAGGCAGGCTGCTCTGCCATTGGTTGCTGGCTCTTCGGAGAAGATTCCGAATAGTGTCAGCCGGGAGGCACAAGACGGCCATCAAGCCATTCGGCGTAGATCGGATAGTACCGAGATAAAATAAAATCATGTTACCCCAATTTAGTCTCCAGTCAACAGACATGTGACAACTCTCGTACCTTGTTGTTGATCTCTTAGTGTATTTCTTCAGATCAAAGAGATGTGTCATTCTTAACATTATGCGTTATGTGCATCTTCAGCCACACCGTCTTCCGACTCACCGCAGCTGCTCCAACAAGGGAAGCATACACCAGAAGGGAGCTATAGTCCCCAATCAACAGTTCCCTGCATCGAATGCGCGTGCCCGACATGGACAGCCACAACAACTACAGGGCCATCGACAAGTCAACACATGATGCTCACTCCTATGGATGGTGGCCAAATAGGTTGTACCCTCATCTTACTTGTGTGCAACATTTATGGCTTTTTTATTCATCTAAGCATGGAAAATAGATTATCACATTTCACTGTATATTCATGCTGATCTCTTACGGTTCTTGTTCAGGAGTTAATGTTGTTCCATAGTTATCATCCATCAGCCAATGCTATCCCACAGGCCGGTGATTATAGTATTATACCACTTCTAGTATTATCTATGATGTTCTTTAATACTTTTGTGTGCCATCTGGTTAATCTTGAGTACAAACGATACATATTCTATAGCTTTCATCTGTGTTCTCCCTTTAGTTTTTGAGACCTATTGCTGCTAGTTAACCCCACTCCTACTATTTATGATGTCTCCTACATGCACTCATTACATAAATCTAACTACTAGTTGTCTTCCATGCATGTCAGATGTAATTGCACACACTGATATATCCACGAGAACCTCACGGAACAATGTAAAGGCCAATAAACTTGATGTCAATGATACCCAATATGATGGAACATGTAAAGGCAGTTCTTCAGAAGACTTGAAGAAAGATGATGAATCCTCTTCACTCCACAAGGTCCTTGCTCTAACTTAGCGTGTGATATGGGTACAACATGCATATAATGTCCTGGAGTGTATCTACTTTGTTGCAATGCCATGTGCTTAGCATGCTGATCATGCATGTAAATATGTCATGCCTTCCTGTTTTTCAGTACCTATTCCATTCATGATAACATGTTTTCATATTCAAGTACTGTCATTCTACTCTATCGCAATGTCATCTGCTTAATTTGGACATCATGCTTCTGAATATCTTATGCATCGTTATTCATCAGTATGTACTTCATCTGTCTACCATACCATGTTTTTTTACATTGAAGTGTTGTTCTAGTGCTTTGTTGAAATGCCATCTTAGTTTCCCAATCATACATGTGTATGTTGCCTTAGTTTTTTCTGTACGTATTCCGCTAGCATACAGTTTTACATTCAACTAGTGTTTTTTTACGGTGTTGTCATGTCGTATCCCTAGCTCTTACACCATACTCCCTCCGTCTGGATTACATGTTGCCGAAATGGATAAAAAAGATGTATCTAGAACTGAAATACGCCTAGACCCATCCATTTTTTTTCCGGATGGAGGGAATACATGTCAATATGTAATGCCTTTCTATTCTTCAGTACCTATTCCATCTCTCTGTTGTAGCATGTTTTATAATTAAAGCACCATTCTTCTATACAAGGCATGCAAGGGGAAGACGACTAAGTTAGAATCTGAAGGGTTACAAACAAGGCCTTTGAAAAAGATGCAAACACCAGGAGATAATAAACCAACTCCAGTTTTTATAGATACTGCTCCAGCACAGAGAAACCCAACTCCTACTGATAATAAGCAGATTCCAATGGCCAAAGAACTAGTCCGCTCCAGTCCAGCAAAAATATGTCAACTCCATTCTAAGAAGCGTGTGCGTATTCTTGCATCATGAAATTTTATAGCATGCTGATCATATTTTCTACATGTTTCTTACCCATCTCTCTTTTAGAAAATAAGCTTAACAAATAGAAGAATTTCTGCACTAGTACCGTTTGTGAGGAAAGATTCTTGCAGGAATTCTTTATGCTCCAATGCATATGTAAGTACCTGTTGTATATCACTATATTTTACATCAGCATGTATTTTGTTAATCGGCGTGAATCCAACCTTTATCTGATCTAAATTTAGTTGTAGCAAAATGAATGATTAAAGGCCAAAATGTTGATTTTTGTAAGGAAAATTACCTGGTAGTTTTGAATCCTGAGCTGCATGAGTGTACTATCTCATATCAGTGGGTTTGAATACTTTGGTTCTGCAGTGGGTTTTCAGTGTTTTTTTTACTATGTTGTCCTGTCATATCCCTAGCTCTTACATCATACTCCCTCCGTTCGGATTACATGTCACAGAAATGGATAAAACTGGATGTATCTAGAACTGAAATACGCCTAGACCCATCCATTTATTTCCGGATGGAGGGAATACATGTCAATATGTCATTCCTTTCTATTCTTCAGTACCTATTCCATCTTTGCTGTAGCATGTTTTATAATTGAAGCATCATTCTTATATATAAGGCATGCAAGGGGAAGACGGCTATGTTAGAATCTGAAGGGTTACAAACCAGGTCTTTGCAAAAGATCCAAACGCAGGAGATAATAAACCAACTCCATTTTTCATAGATACTACTCCAGCACAAAGAAACCCAAATCCCACTGATAATAAGCAGATTCCAGTCGCCAAAGAACTAGTCCACTCTAGTCCAGCAAAAGAATGTCAAGTCCATTCTAAGAAGCGTGTGCATATCCTTGCATCATGAAATTTTATAGCATTCTGATCATATTTTCTACATGTTTCTTAAGAAAATAAGGTTAAACGATAGAAGACTTCCTCCATTGGGATCGTATTCAAGGAAAACATCTTGCGGGAATTCTCTATGCTCCAATGCTGATGTAAGTACCTCTCTATATCTTTACATCAGCATGTATTTTGTTAATCGGCGTGAATCTAACCTTTATCTGATCTAAAATTAGTTGTATCTAAATCTTAAAGGCGCCAATGTTGATTTTTGTAAGGAAAACTGCCTGGTAGTTTTGCATACGGAGCTGCATGAGTGCACTATCTGATATCATGCACATTACTGAATTGTAGTGCTGCTCTGGTTGCCCATTCATTCATTGTGTCAATGTTGCTTTCGTATTACCTTACCTGGCTGATGATAGTTATGCCATATTGTGTTAATTTGGTGTAGCCTAGTTTCCCAAACATTCGTTGTGTCAATGTTGCTTTCCTATTATCTGACTTGGCCAATGATAGCAATGCTAGTGTGTTAATTTGGTGCAGGCTGCTGAAGATAAGAAGACAAACTCCGAAAACAGCAAGGCAACCCCATTGTTTCTTTCCAATAAATCTAGGCCAGGTAATATGGCAATAACTCATGATTAATCTGTTTGGTTCCCCTCCTAATTTATGTTATGATGCAGTGGTCGAGACACTCTCCACTATCAATAATACAAGCCTGCCAAAATCGCCATCTGAATCTGTACAGTATCCTCTGTCTCAAATGCAACGGAATAAATGTATGTTTGTGAACCAATTAATGGCTGAAGCAATGATGGAAATGGTGGAGGAATCAGAGGTGCAGAGCGTGCGACACAACAACTGATCAATGTTTTCAGAGACAGTGTAGCAAAGCAGCAAGAACTTGCCCACATGCTTATGGGCGTCATCCATGCTGAGGTTGCAGATTGTGACGTTGTAGATCGTTAGGTTCTGTTCATTTATTTGCACTGGCATCAATCTTTGATTGCCCAGTGGATGTAATTTCCTGTAATATATGCTGGATGTGCAACGTTTTTCCCTGTATGTCGTACCTTTGCTTGATCAGTTTTGGTCCTGTGCATAATTGCTCATCGAAATGGGCTCAAATTATCTCATTTAACCTAAAGACATGTACGAACTTTAGTGGACCCATTAAGTTAATGGGCCGTTACTAGGCCGAAAGTTAATGGTCGGCCCTCTTACCTCCCGGGTCGTTAACAGGCCGACATCGAAGCGGCCAACAGGTGGGCCCAATTGATTTCACGGGCCGTTAATAGGCCGTTATTAAGTTTGGGCTACATATGGCCCAACTATACTATAGGCCTTTAGTAGGCCGAAAGAGACAGCGGGCTTGTACTGGACCATGAAGAGCATGGGCTGCTAAGAGGCCGAAAGTCAGGTCGTATTGTAAATGGCCCAACTGTGTTGTGGGCCTTTAGCAGGCCGAAAGAGAAACCGGGCTGGTATTGAACCATGAAGGGCATGGACCGTTAAAAGGCCAAAACTAAGGTCCGACTACAAATGGCCCAACTCATTTATGGTCCGTTAACAGGACGAAAGGCACACATGGCCGGGAATTGGCCCAACACTTAAATGGGTCGCTAAAAGGCCACAACTCAGGTCCGACTACAAATGGCCCAACTGATTTATGGGCCGTCAACAGGCTAAAAGAGACACCGGGCTAGAAATTGGCCCAACACTTAAATGGGCCGCTACAAGGCCGAAACTCAGGTCCAACTACAAATGGCCCATTTGATTTATGGGCCGTCAACAGGTTGAAAGACACACCGAGCCGGAAATTAGCCCAACATTTAAATGGGTCGCTAAAAGGCCGAAAGAATTACATCTTGAAAATTGGCCCATCCATTGAATGGGCCGTTAACAGGACGAAGTCTCATCGGGCCGATGTTGAGCCCAAATATATAGCGGGCTGTTAACGGGCTTGAACTGATGATGGGCTGTAACGGTGTCAAATCTTTAACGGGCCATTGACGGGCCAAATTGGCACATCTCGTATGGGTCGTGGGCTTAAATGCACCTGACACAAGTAGGCCTTATATGGGTCGGCCTGCTAATTTTTACTGGGCCGGCCTTTTTCACTGGAATGGGCCACTGTTGGGTCGTGCCACGTGTCAACCTATCATAGGCGCCTCCTGTCCAATGAGTGGATGAAATCTGTCCCAACGGTGAGGCAACACGTGTTTGCTCCGGCCAATGATGATTTTACACGTGGAAAATCCCCATTGGTCCGGGCTGTTAACGGGTTATCGGATCCAAAACTGGACCCGATAGCTTAACGGCGTTCCGTTATAGTGGATGCCACGTGTCGGTCACCCTTGAAGAAAGCACTTCTGTGACGCACGATTTATCGTCATGGAAGTGGACACTTCCGTGATGATAATTTTGGTAATGTCATGGAACACTTCTAAGACAGCACAGGTACGACTATCTTGATTCTGTCATAAAATCGTCATGGATGTACATGCATGACAAAAACCGCGACCTACTGTGACAAACATGTATCATCACGAAAGTGTATTTTTTTGTAGTGGGGGCCCAGAACGACAATTTCGTCGACTAGATGAACTAGGACGTGTGTCGTGATATTGAAGAAGGATGGTGGGAACACCAGCTCGAAATTGACAAGACATTGCGCCACATCACTCCTTAGCCTTGGTATGATTTCTGGATCGATCACCTTCTGAGAGATTGCATTGAGGAATGCACATAGCTTCACAATGCCTAATCGGACGTTTTCCGATAGAAACCCCCTCGATGCAACCGGAAGCAGTTGCGTCATAATCACGTGGCAGTCATGAGATTTCAGGTTCTGGAACTTTTTCTCTGGCATATTTATTATTCCCTTTATATTCGACGAGAAGCCAGACGGGACATTCATACTGAGCAGGCATTCAAAGAAGATTTCCTTCTCTTCTTTGGTAAGAGCGTAGCTGGCAGGACCTTCATACTGCTGTGGAGGCATGCCGTCGTGCAAATGATGCAGGTCCTCCCGTGCCTCAGGTGTATCTTTTGTCTTCCCATACACGCCCAAGAAGCCTAGAAGGTTCACGCAAAGGTTCTTCGTCACGTGCATCACGTTGATTGAAGAGCGAACCTCTAGGCCTTTCCAGTAGGGTAGGTCCCAAAATATAGATTTCTTCTTCCACATGGGTGTGCGTCCCTCAGCGTCATTCGGAACAGATAGTCCGCCGGGACCCTTTCCAAATATTACGTGTAAATCATTGACCATAGCAAGTATGTGATCACCGGTACGCATGGCGGGCTTCTTCCGGTGATCTGCCTCGCCTTTGAAATGCTTGCCTTTCTTTCGACATTGATGGTTGGTCGGAAGAAATCGACAATGGCCCAGGTACACATTCTTCCTGCATTTGTCCAGGTATATACTTTCGGTGTCAGCTAAACAGTACGTGCATGCATGGTATCCCTTGTTTGTCTGTCGTGAAAGGTTACTGAGAGCGGGCCAATCATTGATGGTTACAAACAGCAATGCATGCAGGTTAAATTCCTCCTGTTTGTGCTCATCCCACACACGTACACCGTTTCCATTCCACAGTTGTAGAAGTTACTTCAACTAATAGCCTTAGGTACACATCAATGTCGTTGCCGGGTAGCTTAGGGCCTTGGATGAGAACTGGCATCATAATGAACTTCCGCTTCATGCACATACAAGGAGGAAGGTTATACATACATAGAGTCGCGGGCCAAGTGTTGTGATTGTTGCTCTGCTCCCCGAAAGGATTAATGACATCCGCACTTAAACCAAACCATACGTTCCTTGGGTCACCTGCAAACTCAGTCTAGTACTTTGTCTCGATGTTTCTCCACTACGACCCGTCAGCGGGTGCTCTCAACTTCCCGTATTTTTTACGGTCCTCTCTGTGCCATCACATCAACTTGGAATGCTCTTCGTTTCTGAACAGACGTTTCAACCGTGGTATTATAGGAGCATACCACATCACCTTGGCAGGAACCCTCTTCCTAGGGGCTCGTCGTCAACAACACTAGGGTCATCTCGTCTGATCTTATACCGCAATGCACCGCATACCGGGCTTGCATTCAAATCCTCGTATGCACCGCGGTAGAGGATGCAGTCATTAGGGCATGCATGTATCTTCTGCACCTCCAATCCTAGAGGGCATACGATCTTCTTTGTTGTGTACGTACTGTCGGGCAATTCGTTGTCCTTTGGAAGCTTCTTCTTCAATGTTTTCAGTAGCTCCTCAAATCCTTTGTCGGGCACATCATTCTCTGCCTTCCACTGCAGCAATTCCAGTATGGTATCGAGCTTTGTGTTGCAATCTTCGCAATTGGGGTACAACCCTTTTTTGTGATCCTCTAACATGCGATCGAACTTCAGCTTCTCCTTTTGACTTTCGCACTATCTCCTTGCATCAACAATGACCCGGCGGAGATCATCATCGGGCACATCGTCTGGTTCCTCTTGATCTTCAGCAGCTTCTTCCCCCGTTGCAGCATCACCATATTCAGAGGGCACATAGTTTTAATCATCCTCTTCTTCTTCACTGTCTTCCATCATAACCCCTATTTCTCCGTGCTTGGTCCAAACATTATGGTGTGGCATGAAACCCTTATAAACCAGGTGGGTGTGAAGGATTTTCCGGTCAGAGTAGGACTTCGTATTCCCACATATAGGGCATGGACAACACATAAAACCATTCTGCTTGTTTGCCTCCGCCACTTGGAGAAAGTTATGCACGCCCTTAATGTACTGGGAGGTGTGTCTGTCACCATACATCAGTGGCCAGTTCATCTGCGTGCATTATATATAATTAACTGTGTCAAAAACCATTACAGAACATCATGAATAGGTAAGTGATCAAATTAATAGAAGTTCATCATCACATTAAAACCAAAGTACATACATAGTTTTCATTGAACAACATATAGCCTTCTAGAGCATCTAATTAAACCATACATTGAAACTATGTAAAACATTTCAATGCAACAACAAATGCGATCATAATCGCAACCAAAGTAACAATTGATCCAACGGCATAATGATACCTAGCCTCGGTATGAATGGCATATTTTCTAGTCTTTCTAATCTTCAAGCACATTGCGTCCATCTTGATCTTGTGATCATCGACGACATCGGCAACATGCAACTCCAATATCATCTTCTCCTCCTCAATTTTTTTATTTTTTCCTTCAAGTAATTGTTTTCTTCCTCGACTAAATTTAACCTCTCCATAAGAGGGTCGGTTGGAATTTCCGGTTCACATACCTCCTAGATAAATAAAATCTATGTCACGTTGGTCGGCATAATTGTCATAAACAATAAATGAACCAAATAGTTATAAAAGATAATACATACCACATCCGAATCATAGACAGGACGAGGGCCGACGGGGGCGGATACCTAAACCATCGCACTATATAATAACAAGAAATAATAAAAGTAAGAAAATTAGACAAGTATCTATCTAATCATACAAGTAAGAATTTTTTTCCTTTCAAAAAGAAGATAAGAACAAGAGGCTCACCATGGTGGTGCCGACGACGAAATCGGCGCAGGTGATCGACGGCGGTGAAGACGGGGACGGGACATGACGGACCGCTAAACCTAGAAAAATCTTGAGGAAAATGGAGCTTGGAGGTCGAGCTTCGAGAGGAGAAAGCTTAACTAGTGTGGCTCGGGCATTTCATTGAACACCTCATGTGCACAGGAGGTGAGCTAGAGCACCACAAAGCTCTCCCCTCGCAGGCCAGAAAAAACAGAGTAGTGTGGAGTGCTCTACTCGCCGGTGATGGGGTATATATAGGCACCTCATTGGTCCCGGTTCGTGGCTGGAACCTCGACTAAAGGCCCCCCTTCTTTCCCGAATCCAGCCACAAAGCGGGACCAATAGCTGTGGGCAAGGAGAGAGACCCATTGGTTCCGATTCGTGCCTGGAACCGGGACAAATGGGTTCAGACGAACCGGGACCAATGCCCCACGAGGCCTGGCCGGCCCCCTGGGCTCACGAACCGGGACGTATGCCTCCATTGATCCCGGTTCGTGACTGAACCGGGACTAATGGGCTAGCCAGGCCTCAACCAAAGCCATGTTTTCTACTAGTGAAACAATCAGCCCAAACCCGAGGTGGTGCATCACCTTGGAAGCAGTCCGGCATAAAGCTCGGATGCAAGTGGCTGGCTCTATAGAGGATATTTCTGGCTTTAAGCTTGGCTAAACTCCTTCGACTTTTTCAAGCCAAGGTGATCTATGACACCATGGATACAGTCCGGCATTGGAGCTTGGATATAGTTCGGCTTTGGATCTCGGATACAGCCCGGCTTTGGAGCTCGGATGCACTCCGGCGTTGGAGCTCGGACATAAGAGGGCACCGCCGCATGGGAACAATTTCAAACCCAAGGTGTGGCATAAAAATAAGAAGGCATTGATAAATGCCACAAACTTAAAGGGGCTCCTCGGATACCCGACGTGTAAACTCTTCGGATCCACTTCGGTGATCCTCAAGATCAAAGATGAGAAGATATGTTGAACCAGTTTTCAAGACCGATGACCGAAGATGAAGAACAGTTCGGAAGAATCAAGGAGCATCCCCAACTTGAAGACCGGTTCAGGGGGCTACTGACGGTGTCCTGGACTAGGGGATACTCACCACGTCGTCTCCCGACCTGTGGGTCGGGCCGAAGACCCTAATACGTCTCCAACTTATCTATAATTTATGAAGTATTCATGTTGTTATTTTATCATTCTTGGGTGTTTTACAATCATTTTATAGAAACTTTATATCATCTTTTGGGACTAACCTATTGACCCAGTGCCCAGTGCCAGTTGTTATTTTTTTGCTTGTTTTTTACATTGCAGGAAATCTATATCAAACGGAGTCCAAACGCAATGAAACTTTACGGAGTTTTTTTCTGGACCACAAGGAACCCAATGGGCCTGAGCTGCACCTGGGGGGGTGCCCCGAGGGGGGCACAACCCACCAGGGCGCGCCAGGGCCCCCTGGCGCGCCCATGTGGGTTGTGCCCACCTCGGTGGCCTCCCGCACCCCCTCTTTGCACTATAAATTCCACATATTCCGAAACCCTTCAGGGAAGACCTAGATCATAAGTCCCATTGCCGCAAGGTCTCTGTATCGGCGAAAACTAATCTAGACCCCGTTCCGGCACCCTGCCGGAGGGGGGAATCATCTCCGGTGGCCATCTTCATCATCCCGGCGGCCACCACGATGAGGAGGGAGTAGTCCACCCTCGGGGCTGATGGTTTGTACCAGTAGCTATGTGTTTGATCTCACTTTCTCTCATGATCTATATCATGGGCTTTGTTAATATAGTCGGATCATATGATGTTTCTCCCCTCTATACTCTTGTTATGATGAATTGAATCTTTACCCTTCAAAGTTTTGTCTTGTCGGATTTAATATTCAGATATGAGAACACATGATATATGTCTTGCAATATGAATACTTGAGGTGACAATGAGGTATCCTATTGATTCACTTGATATGTGTTATGGCATTCAACTCGCGGATTCCCGCGGTGATATTGGGGTAATCTATGCATAGGGGTTGATGCACGTTTTTCTCCGACGGAAACTGTGGGCTCTCTATATAGTTCTTTGTGTGGATTGAGTATTATGAATATGAATTTGCTTCGGTGTTATTCTAGTACGAACTCTAGGATATATCGAATGGAAAAAATAGCTTTGTGTTATTTTAGTACAAACTCCTGAATAGATTGAATGGAAAGAATAGCTTTGAGGTAGTTTCGTGCCCTACAAACAATTCCTATCTTTTGTTATCCGCTAATAGGAACTCCGGAGTGATTCTTTGCTGCACTTGGGATAATCATATGATCCAACTATGTTAGCATTGTTGAGAGGCTGCACTAGCGAAAGTACGGACCCTAGGCCTCATTTTTAAGCATTGCAACACCGTTTTTGTGCCCGTTCACTATTTGCTACCTTACTGTTTTTATTTATTCAGATTATAAAAAAATATTTCTACCACCCATATTACACTTTTATCACCATCTCTTCGCCAAACTAGTGCACCTATACAATTTGCCATTGTGTTGGATGTGTTGGGGACACAAGAGATTTCTTGTATTTGGTTACAGGGTCATTTGAGAGAGACCATCTTCATCCTACATCTCTCATGGATTGATAAATCTTAGGTCATCCACTTGAGGGAAAATTGCTACTGTCCTACAAAACTCTGCGCTTGGAGGCCCAACACATGTCTACAAGAATAAAGTTGCGTAGTAGACATCAGACCCCCATGGTGGTTCACTATTGGGCCAGTTCGGGCAGCCCATACCGCAAGGGATATTCCACAAGACTTGGCGCCCAAGACGAGGACTCTCCTAAACCATAGGCCTCTAGTGTGTTATATAAACCGAGGTCAGGCTAGTCAATAGATCATCTAATATTCATTAGAACAATCTCGTGGTGTACACATGTACTCTGTACTATCCCTCATATGAATACAATCAAAAGCATGACGTAGGGTATTATCTCTTCGAGAGAGCCCGAACCTGGGTAAAACCCTGTGTCTGTGTTACAATTGCTCCAACACGCGTAGCTTAGGACCCCTACTACGAGATACGCCGGATATAGAACCGACGATGCCGCAATACACTAGGGTGTGTACGATGGAGATACATGTGCGGCGTGCCCAGCTCACGACAGCACATTGTCGTGACTCGGCCTATGTGATGGACTCCCCCAACTAGGATGTGTGGCTCATGACGGACCATGACATGCGCCGCCGCGGCGCCGTCTAGCTCGACGCCAACCACAACCCCCCCCCCCCGGTTGTGGGGTCGGAGGAGCAGGAGGTGAAGGCGGCCTACTAGGACGCACTCGAGGAGGAGCTTCAGCGTGCCATCGAGAAGTCCTAGCGCGAGGAGGACGTGCACTGGCCTGGCATGGAGGAGCCGCTCAAGCTATAGGCGTCGGGGGACTGTGTCTACCCTTCGCCATCGTCGCCGCTGCCTGAACCATTGTCGACCATGCCAAGGAGGAGGTCGCACCGAAACCACCCGTCGTCAGGGAGACGTACTCTTGGACTAGCGTCCTAGTGAGTGGGGGAGCACGTCGTCCAACTGGATGGGCGCGACGTCGGAGCAGGAGGCGGTGTCTCTTGAGCATTGGAGGCAGCGAGCACTGGCGAAGGAGCGGGTCAACGGGGAGTGGCAAAAACAGGCGGAGCACGAGGAAGAGTGGTGTGCCCGCTGTGCACGGGATGAAGAGGAGTGGCTGGAGCAGGAGGAGGAACGTGCGCGTCGCGTAGCAAACTGCGGAGGAGGAGGCGCCGGCTGCGTGGGTGTAGGCCTTCCCATGGGTTGCAGCACCGTTGTTCTTCGATCTCATCGGGTCTAACGACGAGGGTGGCGCCATAGCTTTGCGTCCTCGGGGGGGAGGGGTCTTCAAAAATTATATGTTTAATTATTTTTAAGTGAATTTTGCCGGCTAACCGCCTGGTTTATTGCATGTTTTATATTTTATGGATATTTATTTTGTAATGACCACGTGAGTAATGTGTCGGCCATGTTTGGCGCACAAGCCCACGCAAACCAAAAAGCGGACTCTTCCGTGTGCTCGGCCGTCCAAACAGACAAAATCCACCTTCATTTGTGTCACATTGGAGTTGCTCTCATACCTCCGTGGACATAGATGCAAAAGCCAGGCATCCAACCACACTCCTAACAGAATTCCTACAACAATTCTTTGGTCATAGGGGTAGGATGTGCGTGTGTGCTTTCATAGGGATGAGTGTATGCCCGTGTATATGAGTGATTGCGTCTGTACTGTGTTAAATAAAAAAGAAGCCATGAACGTCCTTTGGAGGTCTTTTTACACCGGTTCAATGTACGGTGAAACAAGACGTGCATTGCATTCACATGGCCATGCTAGTCCATTTGCTTTTGTGCACGTGACAAGGAGTCTCATAGCAACAATACCTGAGCTTGTAGTTGTTAGGTACTCACTACTACTCTCTCGATGAATCAATGGCGAAATCCAGTGTAGTGGCGATTACAGGAGGATTCGGGGAAGGAAGGAGGAGGAGAAAACTGATACACGCTACAGCCGCCGGTTCGATCTGATCCAAGCCAGGATACCCTTCACCCTACGCTACACTTGCTTATATCAGTCGCTGGTCGCTTCCTCTGGGCCAAACATGTAGGATACCCATTGAGGCCCAGTGAACCTGTGGCATGGCCTTCTCTCTCTCTTGGGCCGCTCTGGCGTAGCACCGGTCTTCTTAGGCCCAGGTGTGGGTAGGTTGCTGACACCCCCCCTTTCTTCAGACACGACTTGTCCCCAAGTCAGAGCAGAGGGAAAACGCCGGTGAAGATCCTCGATATCTTCCCAGGTGTCCGGAGTAGCCTTGGAGTCTTGCCAACGAACAAGCCCCTGCTCCCTCATCTTGTTCGAGCCGCGACGCCATCTTGTGTCCAATATCTTCTCTGGCACATTAAATGCATCAGTAAGTGATGGAAGAGAAGAGGACGCGCTTGCACCTGGGGTCAGCGCCTTGCGCAGCTGTGAAACATGGAAAACTGGGAAGATTGATGATCCCTCTGGCAGCTTCAGCTCGTATGTGACCTCATTTACCCGACGGAGCACAGTGTAGGGTCCGAAGAACTTGAAACTCAGCTTGTGATTGGTGTGGCGCGCCACGGACGTCTGGATGTATGGCTGCAACGTGAGAAACACCTAATCGCCCACCTGGAACTCTTGAAGGGTCCTTTTCTTGTCTGCCTGTTGCTTCATGATCTGCTTGGCATGCAGTAAGTGCTGCCTCAAGATGTCTTGCATTTGTTGCCGTTCCTCCAACCACTCATTAAGTTCTGGCACTGGTGTTGCTTGTTCAGGCACCAGTCCAAGATGCCGCGGTTCCTGGCCATAAACCACTTCGAATGGCGTTTTGTTGAGCGTGGAGTGGAAGGTTGAGTTATACCAGAACTCGGCCAACGCTAGCCACCTGCTCCAATTGTTGGGAGAGCTGTGGACGAAGCAACACAAGTAAGTTTCTAGGCACTGGTTGACCCTTTCGGTCTGCCCGTCCGTCTGAGGGTGATGAGATGAGCTCATTTTCAACCCCACGCCCTGCAGCTTGAAAATATCCTACCACACCTTGCTGGTGAAAACAGCGTCTCTGTCAGATATAATGGCCTCTGGCATGCCGTGCAGTCTGTATATCTGATCGATGTAGAGCTGGGCAATCGTCTGCGCTGTGTAGGGGTGTTTGATGGGAATGAAATGAGCAAACTTGGAAAAGGTATCCACCACCACCAGGATGCAGTTATACTGCCAAGAGGGAGGCAATCCACCAATGAAATCATGGAGATTAAGTCCCAGCAGCGCTTGGCCACTAGCAACGGATGGAGCAGCCCCGGGTATTGAGCTCGATCCGGCTTGGCCTACTGGCAAACCTGACAACACTGAACATGCTCCTTAATGTGTTGCTTCATACCCGGCCACGCAAACAAATGTTTGATTCTCCTGTAGGTAGCCAGGAACCCTGAGTGGCCTCCTATAGAACTGTCGTGCAATGCACGCATGATCTGTTACTGCGGGTTGGTGTTGTTTCCCAGCCAGACACACCCTTTGAAATGCACAATGCCTTTGCTGAGAGTGAAGTGGTTGTCCTCCACGGGAGCCACTGTCAATCGTGCGATCAGCTGCTGTGTCTTGGGATCAGCATCTTAGCCCTTAACTATCTCTTGCAACCACGCAGGCTGGCAAACTGATATTGCTTGAAGCTGCTCAGTAGGAGGCACTGGCCGCCTGGAAAGTGCATCCGCGGCACCATTCTCTGATCCCTTGCGATAACATATACGGTATTGCAACCCCAAGAGTTTGGTGAATTCTTTTTGTTGCCAGGGGGTGTGTAAACGTTGTTCCTCCAGGTGCACCAAGCTACGTTGATCGGTCTTGATCACGAACTCCCAGAACTATAGATAAGGTCGCCACTGTTCAATGGCCAGAACAATTGCTAAATACTCTTTTTCATACGTGGAGAGGCCCTTGGTTCTCGGGCCTAACGCCTTACTGAGGTAAGCAATTGGGTGGCCTTCCTGCTGGAGTATTGCGCCTACTCCGTACTCGCAGGCATCCATTTCGACCACGAATGGCTTAGTGAAATCTGGTAGGGCTAGAGTAGGGGCTGAGGTCAAAGCACTTTTGAGGGCTTCGAAAGCATTTTGAGTTGCTACCGTCCACTGGAACTGAATATGCTTGCGTAAGAGGTTTGTTAGCGGCCGTGCAAGCATGCCAAACTGCCAAACAAAACGCCTGTAATACCCCGCCAGACCAAGGAATGCCCGGACATCCTTGACACAGACTGGGACTGGCCAGTCAACCACTTGCTTCACTTTGCTCTGGTCGGTCGCTACACCTTTGCCTGAGATGGTGTGCCCCAGATACTTGACCACCCGCTGTGCAAACACACATTTCGATCTCTTGACATACCACTGATCTTTTCGGAGAAGCGACAGGACCTGGCGCAAGTGCTGAATGTGCAGCGCGTAGGTGCGGCTGAAAATGAGGATGTCGTCGAAGAACGACATAGCGCACACGCGATTAACTGGCTTTAGAGTTACATTCAACCCCCCCCCCCAAGAAGGTTGCAGGCGCGCCTCCCAGGCCAAAAGGGACCACCTTGTACTCAAAATGACCGAAATGTGTTTGGAAAGCCGTCTTGAATTCCTCGCCCTCAGCTAGTCTAATCTGGTGGTACCCTGACCGTAGGTCCAAAGTGGAGAACCAACTAGATCCTGCTAGCTCATCCAAGATATCCTCAATAACTGGCACTGGGTACTTGTTGATAATTGTCTTGGCATTTAGTCTTTTGTAATCCACGCAGATTCGCCAAGTTCCGTCCTTCTTTTTCACTAGGATGATCGAAGAGGAAAAAGGACTGCTGCTTTTCTGAATAATGCCTGCTTTGAGCATTTCTGCGATCTGGCGCTCCACTTCTGTTTTTAGCTCAGGTTTCAAACGATATGCCCGGATGTTAACCGGCTGCGCACCCTGCATCAGAGGTATGTGGTGGTCGCAATCGCGCTTTGGTGGCAATCCGACAGGTTCCATGAACACATCCTCGTACTCCAGCAGCACCTTGGTGATTTCTGGCGGTAATTCGGTGCATGTTATGTCAGTGATATCCTCTGAATCCTGGGCATAACAGAGATGGACTGCATAGGCAACTGTTGATTGTTTTTCCATGCTTGCAAGCTGAATGTGATTCAGTGTATCGCACTTGTTGGCGGAGGAGGTAATTCCCTGCAGTACAACTGTAAACCCCTCATGCTTAATTTGCATGCGACGCCTTGGCCAGTCAATAAGCATAGGGCTGTGATATTCCAGCCAGTCCATGCCCAAAATGACATCATAGCAACCCAGCGGTAGCAATCTGAAATTGGTGGTAAACACATTGCCTTGTGAAAACCAAGAACACCCCAACACTTCCTGTTTGCACCATAACTCAGATCCATTTGCTACTGCTACCTTCATGGGACGTGGCATATCTTGAACCCCCCTCAGTCTGGATTGCATTTGCTGAGACACGAACGATGCAGAGCTGCCCGAATCGACTAGCATTAACACTTCATGCCCCTGAAGTCATCCGTGCAGTTGGAGGCATGTGGGCGCATCTGTACCCGATACCGCTCGCAGAGACAACTGCCACACTTGTTCTAGAGCTCCGTCCTGATCTTGATTTGTTGGATGTAGCACTGGTTGTTCATCAGACATCTCCAAGCTGAACAAACTGAGCATCTCTTCAATTACATGGAGCTTGACGGTTGGGGGACACACATGATCATGCCCCCACCGCTCTCCAGACTTGAAACAGAGCCCCTTGGCACGGCGAAAGTTGCGCAGGGCAGTGAGTTTCGACACATCATTGTTGGCTCGAGCTGCATCCGTCCCCCTGCGATCTTCCGCTGCGGGATGTGCAGCTGGTGCACGCACTGGTGGTGGTGGCAACGGCAGTGGTGTTGACTGCCGCGCGCGGCTAGGCAACCCAGAGCCTTCAGGCTGGCTGTACCACGGTCCCTTATGTCCCTCAGCCACTTCCTCCTGTAGGACCACTAGTGCACAAGTTGTATCAAGATCCTTGGGACGTTGAACCATCACCACAGCACGGATGTCTGCCCTTAGGCCCTCCACGAACCTCGTCAGAAAATACAGGGGATGTACAACATCAGAATAGGAAATAAGGTGATTCATTAAGTTCTCGAACTGTTCTATGTAATCAGATACTGAACTAGTCTGGCGAAGGGCATAAAATTGCCTAATCAACAATTGATGTCGATCTCACCCAAAACGAGAGCAGAGCAGGTTGCAAAACGCGTCCCAGTCGAGCGCACCGATCTTCGGCTGGACCGATTGCAACCAAATCGCTGCGGGGCCAGTGAAATGCAGAGTAGACATGGGAATGTAATAGGATGGGTGGACTTGAAACATGGTGAAGTATAGCTCGCACATAGTGCTCCAGATTTTAGGATTCTCGCCGGAGAACTGGGGAAACGAGAGTGACGGTGTTGTCTGACCCAGGCCAGCCACGAACTGACCCTGGGGAATGCAAGGGCCTAGCGCTGAATCGAGCGGATGTGCTTGAGGTAAGAAGTGCGGCGTACCATTGGTCAGAGATGTCGCCGACGGGATGCCACCCGCCGACGCCCCGCTCCGGTGCTGATGAGAACTGCCGTGGCCATCGAGCCCGTGGATCTCGCCGCCAAGCGCTAGATCGGGTAGATCCACCGCTCGCGATCCACCCATGGATGCTGTTGCCGTCGGTGCGCTCTTGCCTTGCAGCGCCCCGACCGCTTCCTGGAGCTTGGTGATGCGATCTTCCAGATCGGGCTTCCAGGCGGAGAGTTCCTCGACTTGCACTGCCTGGGTGTCGATGCGGCCCGCGAGCTGCTTGATGTCGGCGCGGGTGTCGTCGCTCGCCTTGGTCAAGCTCTCGACCATCTTGTCGAGGTAGGATTTGAGCGCCGGATCCATGGCGGCGAGGAGTCGTTGCGATCGGCCGTCTGCTTGCGCGTCTCCAGCGCGGGGAAGAGGAGTGGGCTGGCGACTGATACCACGTGTTAGGTACTCACTACTACTCTCTCGATGAATCAATGGCGAAATCCAGTGTAGTGGCGATTACAGGAGGATTCGGGGAAGGAAGGAGGAGGGGAAAAACTGATACACGCTACAGCCGCCGGTTCGATCTGATCCAAGCCAGGATACCCTTCACCCTACGCTACACTTGCTTATATCAGTCGCTGGTAGCTTCCTCTGGGCCAAACATGTAGGATACCCATTGAGACCCAGTGAACCTGTGGCATGGCCTTCTCTCTCTCTTGGGCCGCTCTGGCGTAGCACCGGTCTTCTTAGGCCCACGTGTGGGTAGGTTGCTGACAGTAGGGCGCACAACAACAAAATGATAACGAAGGGAGCAAACAAATTGTCTGCGGTCAGAGTAATCTCGCGAGCCACAAGACAACGACCAGCCGGACCTCATGTCCTCCGTGCCGTTCTCCTACCATCACCGCCCTTCCAGCGCGCGTGCTCCCCGTCCGCCTCCGCCGCCACCTTCGCAGCAAGCTCGCCCTTCGCCTCCTCCAGCTGTGCCCGCAGCGCAGCGACCTCAGCGCCCCGTGTAGCCAGTTTCTTTTCCAGCTCGAGCGTGTAATGTAAGGAGAATGACACGTAGTTCGCCGCCTGCACACAAAAAATGTGATCCATCAGACTCCGAATACATTTGAAGTTTGACATTGCATGGTCTGTCATACCTCGAGAATTACTCCATGCGACTACGTCTGATGGCTCCTTCGCGGTAAACACGCGTCGCTGCCCTGGCGCGACGGCGCCCTGCAGCAGCTTCCGTCCTGCCTCCCAGTGGGTGTGATCTCCGTCGTGTCCGGTGACGAAGCCTTGTGGCTTCCGGCAGAATCCCGACAGCCGCGAGCACACGCCGGCAGAATCTCTTTATTTTCTACTCCCTCCGCCTCGTAACGTAAACGTCTTACATTACGGGATGGAGAGAATATTTCTTAATCAGGCTCATTACGGATAGCTTGCATTGAAAAGAAAGAAAATAAATGTAAACGCCTCAACTTATTTTTTGTCATCAGATATTTTTGAATATGCTATCATTGTACATGCCTTTGTACCACGACGAAGATAAAGGACGAGGAGAAAAGGCGATGAAACGGACAAGCTGTGCAGCGGCGACGGCACGCACGCGCTGTGGCCAACACGCAAGCCGGCGGCCAACATGCATGGCCTGCACGCACGCAAGCCAACCAACATGCCAGCCGCGCACGCTCGCAAGCCCGCGTGCCTGCCCGCACCCCGGCCTTTGCACGCATGACGGCCGCGCCCGGCGGCCAGCACGGTGATCACACGCCCAGCGACTGCGCCCACGACGCCCACGCCCCGGCGGCCCGCATGCCTTCTCGTGCCCCGGCGGAGCGCGCCCGTGGTTGCGCGAGCCTGCGCCCTCACCCGTTGTCGTGCGGTTGCATGCGCCCACCCGCATTCCTGCACCCTGCCGGGAGCGAGCACGGCGGCCGCGCCCGCGCCACGTCAGCCATGGCGACCAGTGTAGGGCGGCTACGCACGCCCGTGCCCGCGTTGGCGTCCAGCACGCCCACCCGCACCTTGGCGCCCACCGCGCCCGTGGTCGTCGTCGCGAGGCACTAGCTCCTCTGCCGGCGTAGCGTGAGAAGAGACCACAGAGGAAGAAGGCCATAGTGGCTGCATGTGGGGTCAGGTGGAGGTGCCCGGGCGTGACACGGCAGCCTCATATTGCCCCGAGAGTTGAGACAGGTTTGAGGTGTGCCCGATCAGGCCAACTCCACAGTGCGACCTTATCTTGTCCGGCCCCGTCCGTTTGGGATAAAAGGGATAAATGGGACGGCCCAGCGCGTGACGGCCCGGACCCATCCGGTCCATTTTGTGTCCGTGCTGACCCATTTCGAGTGCAAATGTCACATCCTAGTTAGCCATGCATTAGAGTGTTGCATCATGTCTACTTTTCCATCAGAAACTTGAAATGGGGATGACAGAACCCCCAGTCCCCTCTGAAACCAACTAGGGTTTACTAAAAAACTTTTCAATGAACCTGAAATGCCCTTCTAAAATGCCCATCATTTTTGTCTTGGTTCAGAACCTCTGCCAAAAATGGTGCACATTTTCCTAGGCCATCTTAGGGTTTTTGAATTAAATCATAAATATTTGAATTTGGGCATTTAAAATTATATAAAATATTTAAATGCTCAAATATCTCCAAACTAAAATGTTTCATGTTGGAAATAATCCAACTATGGACCAGGAGTAATTTGGTGATTTTAGGAGTTGCCTAAGTATTTTATTTAATTCAACAAAGTTGCAGAAGTATTAAAAAGAACAGAAACAGAAAGAAAAAGGGAAAAGTTACCTGGCGCCACCACAGGCCCACCAGCCAGCCCACCTGGCCGGCCCAGCCCGGCCACCGCTCCAGCGAGCTGCTTGGCTTGCCAGGCAGGCAGCCAAGGTGCTCGGCGGCGGCACCGCAGCTCGCCACGCAGCTGCACGCCGCCCTGCCTCCCCCTCTCGCCGCCCTGATGGCCTGGACGAGCTCCACGTCGTCCCCCGACCCTCCTGGACACCTCCATTCGCCCCCAGTTCCTCTCCCTCGCGCTCCCACGCCATGGCCGACGCCACCGTCGCCGCACCGCCGCCGTAGCCGTGCTCCCCGTCGTCTCCACGCCGTGCCACCCTGTCCAGAAGCTCCGCCGTCCTCTACTTCTTCGAGCTAGCCGAGCCCCGAGCGCTCGCGTGCCCCGAAGCCGCCGCACCGACCTCGCCCGAGCTCACCGTCGCCGGAGATCCCCTTCAACGCCGTCGCCGCCTCAGCTCGTCCCCGACCCCACCGGTGGCCTCTACGGGAGCGCTGTGAGCCTAGCTACTCCTCCGACCCTCTCTCTCTCATTCCTGAGCCGTGTAGCCACCGCACGAGGATCACACGCCCGCACCGCCGCGGATCTCGTCGCCGACGTGCTTCCGGCCACACTCCGGCCACAAGATGGTGTCCATCTTACTCACCGAGTCCCGCAGCACCTAGCTAGCCACTCCACGAGCCTCACCGACCCCTCTAGCGCCAAGTTCATCTTCGACCGAACCCCGGTGGCCGCCAAAGTCGTCGCCGGCGCCAACTCCGGCCACCCCGACCCCAACGGACTCCGCCAAGAGCTGCGGTTTGTCCTCAGCTCCACTCCGGTGGTCTCCGCGGTCCATTTGGTGGCCGAAATGGCCAAAACCACTCCCGCCGCCGCGTCGGGCTCGCCGGCGGCTAAACGCCGGCGTCGTTGGCTTTGACTTTGACCACGGGTGGGCCCTGGTTGACTCCCATGAGTCAATGACAGGTGGGGCCCAGCCCTGTTAATTAAACAGGATTAGTTTTAATTAATTTTTAATTAAAATAATCACCCTGACATGCGGGACCCACTGTCAGGTTTGACCCAGACCTGTTCCGTTGACCTGCTGACGTCAGGCTGACGCAGTAATTGATTTTCTGGATTTAATTTAAATCAGGAAATTCCAGAATATAATTTAAACTTCAAAAATTCATAACTTTTATTCTGTAACTCCAAATTGGACAAATTATATATGAAAAATGATCAGAAAAATCCAATCTATCCATCTGTACTATTTTCATGCATGATCAAACAAGTTAAATTGATGTTTTAAGCAGAACAAGAAAAAGCACTTTAAAAGGCCATGTTTGAGTTTGAAATTTGAATCTTTGATTCAAATTTGTTCAAACCCTTCTGGTTTTAGTTGCATTAGCCCAACACACTCATATTGCCATGTTTCATGCATGTATCATATTGTTGCACATTGTTTGGTGATGGTTGTGTATCGGTGTTCTTTGCGACAGGTTCTGCCCCCGAGGAGTACCGTGATTACCCTAACGAAGAACCGTATCAGTGCATCGAACCATCAGGCAAGCAACCAACCATTTGATCATACCGATACAATCCCATGTTCTCGCTCCTGCTCTCTTTTACTGCATTAAGACAACGCGATTCAAACTGCTGTGTGCTACGGTAGTTGAACCCATTTCCTCTGCATGACCTGTCGTTGCCACAGTAACTAGATGAAACCCACTAGCATGTGTAGGAGTTGATTGAGCCATATGTATGTGTTGTTCCTACCTTGCTATGCCTGCTATGCTTAGAGTCGTGTCAGGTCTGGTTCATCTGGGTGATGGGCTAGAGTGAAATGATTATGTCGGTAATGAGAGTGGTGTGGTGAACACGATTTGGTAAAGGTATCGATGAGAGGCCATGTAGGAGTACATGGTGGGTTGTTTCATTGAAGCCGACCTTAAGCACTGAGATCTGTATGTGTGATTTAAGAATCAGCTACTACCATGCATTGGGCCCGAAACCAATGGACCCTCTCGGCTTCTTATTCACCCTAGTTCTCCGTCCAGGAGTTGCAAGTAGTTTCTGGTGTTTGTAGCCTACTGGAGGCCGTGGACAGCGCTGACCGTAGGGGTGGGCTGTGATGCGGTAGGTACGTGGCACGGTGTACCGAATACCCGTTAGGTATCTCGGGAACCCTGTTCACATCGTTCGGGGCCGTATGGGAAACCTCGGCCGGACTCCCTGCGGATGGAACCTGGATAGGCGATA
Organism: Triticum dicoccoides; assembly: GCF_002162155.2. NCBI lineage: Eukaryota > Viridiplantae > Streptophyta > Magnoliopsida > Poales > Poaceae > Triticum > Triticum dicoccoides. The sequence goes on from NC_041393.1 coordinate 47,009,979, forward strand.
AACCTGGACCGGAGGCTTAGGTGATTAGGTAGGTCGTGGCCGACACCCACGTTGGGCTTCTGCTTGAAGGTTGCCGAGTACATGTCGTGTAAACGACGGTAAGTGGTGAGAGCGTGTATGAAGGAGTACACCCCTGCAGGGTTATCATAATCTATTCGAATAGCCGCGTCCGCGGTAAAGGACTACTTGGTTGCCTATACAGTTCATAGACAAGTAAATGGAAACTACTAAAAGCCTCAAGATAAGTGTGAGTGCCGAGGATGGCTCTTCCGTAGGAAGACGGAGGTGGATCCTCGGTAGTGTATTGAAGTGGTGAGTAGTGGACTCGTGTGCGCAAAACCATTTCAAGTTGGAGTATCGTAGGATAGTCTAGCCAAGAGTCAAAGCTGGCTTGCTGCAATAACTCCACCAACCCTTCTTGATAATATGCATGTATGTAGGATTTGATGTAAGTCTTGTTGAGTACCTTTGTACTCATGTTGCTATAATCTACATTTTTACAGAAGACGCTGCAACCCCTTCTGATGGGTTCTATGTAGACGTTGACATCAACGAGTAGGCTAAAGACCCAGGTGGTGACCCTGAGCTTGTGAAGGACCACGTAGTATAGCTAGATTTTCCAAGCCTCTTTTATTTTACTAGTTGTCTGTACTCAGACAATGTACTTCCGCTGCTGGTTTGTATGATTGTATGACTTGTATGTTGGGTCGTGAGACCCGTACCTTGGTGTATGTTATGTATGGCTCCCTGAGCCTTAAATAAAGTACTTGTGTCGTAGAGTCATGTTGTGATGCTTCGTTGTATTTGCACATATCGAGCATATTGTGTGTATGATTGAAATGCTTGGTATGTGTGGGATCTGACTATCTAGTTGTTTATCTTTAGTAGCCTCTCTTACCGGGAAATGTCTCCTAGTGTTACCGCTGAGCCATGGTAGCTTGCTACTGCTCTGGAACACTTAGGCTGGCCGGCATGTGTCCTTCTTCGTTCCTGTGTCTGTCCCTTCGGGGAAATGTCACGCTTTGAGTACCGGAGTCCTGTTAGCCCGCTACAGCCCGGTTTACCGGAGTCCTGCTAGCCCAGTGCTACAGCCCGGACCCACTTGCTGATGACCGACACGTTCGAAGCTGGGTCATGGATGCCTGTCCCTGTAAGTCTGTGCCACTTTGGGTTTACGACTAGTCATGTCAGCCCGGGCTCTTTATCATATGGATGCTAGCGACACTATCATATACGTGAGCCAAAAGGCGCAAACGGTCCCGGGCAAAGGTAAGGCGACACCCGTGGGAACACCGTGCGTGAGGCCGCAAAGTGATATGAAGTGTTACCGGCTAGATCGATGTGACATCGAGTCGGGGTCCTGACAGCAAACTTGCACCGGGTTTGGGTCGCGGCGGACAGCGAACGGACGCTTCGAACGTCCGCGTCGGGGCCGGGTGGCAGGCGGCCACCTACCTCCCACCCGCCAACATAAATGCGCACGGGCGGGAGGTCCCACCTGTCATCCGCACAGCGACGGGTCGGTGTCCTTCCTAAATGGGACCCGTGGACCGGTCGTCGTCCTCATCCCCACGCCGGCCCTAGGGATGGCACCCGCCGGATTTGGGTACGGGTGGAGCCACCCCATACCCTTACCCGTCGCCCAAAACCTTACCCATCGCCCATACCCATACCCGTCGATAGGTACAATTTTTTCCATACCCGTCACCCGTCAAGGTAAATGGGTACCCGCGGGTAAAATTACCCAGATTTGCAACACATCAATTTAAGCCTTGCATAGTCATAAACAACAACTAATAATGATTTATAAACAACAACGTATCATGACAACAACGCATACTCATAAACAACAACACATTCTCACGAACACGCTTATTTGTAAACATATTTTTGCATAGACACTCTCCGCGTCACCGCCGCGCTCCTCCCGTTGAGCCCCCGCGCCGGCCCCCTTCACCATTGCCCCTAGGCCCTCCGGCGAGCGCGACCGGCAGTACATCTGCGCGGACGTGTGCCGGAGGTACTGGGAGACGAGGACGCCGGTCCCGTGGAGCGACGCCCACCTCCCCAACGGGTGGCACCTCTCCGCGGACCGGGTCCCCATCCCGCCAGTGCTGGCGACCGGCCGTGCACGGCGCGATGAGATCAACCGCCGCCGCCGCCTCCTCCCCGACGACCTATACTACGACCACATGTATGCCCCCGACTCCCCGCTCTGGGACACATGGCTCCAGGACGAGCACGACGTGCGGCGCGCGTCCTACTTCGTCGGCACCGTGTCGGGGCCGCGGAGGCCACGTGCAGAGCCGCGCGGGCGTACGCGGGTGCACGGCCTGACGCCCACGCCGTCGCATTCCCCGTCTCCGTTGCCCCCTCCCCCTCCTCGCATGACAGCGGAGGAGGAGGCCCGTCTCCTGCAGCGTGTCATGGACGACTCCATGAACACGCATGACGAGCGGCAGTGGGACGGCCTGGAGGAGGCCATGGCCCTCTCTGCGGCCGGGGACGTCGCCTTCCCGGAGCTGCAGCTGGCGGCCGTCACGGCGGTCGTCACGGAGGAGCCGATGGAGGAGGACCCGTCGGCGTTCCAGAAGCTGCTGGGCCAGGGGTGGGGCTGGTCCTGCACTGCGCCGGAGATGGCCGCCGGCCTGGGCGTGAACTGGTGCCCCACTCCGTCGCGGTCACCGGAGCGGGAGGCGTCGCCGGGGAGGAGGTGGTGCAGGCACCGCCGGCCGTCCATCCCGCCCCCGTCTACCACGCACCGCTGCCCCACCTGTGGACGCCGCCGGCCTACGCCGACCTTGTCAGCGACGACGACGACACCGGCGGCCAGTGAAGACGACGACGGCCACGACACCGACGGGCGCAGCAGGACCGCGCGGGAGGCGTTTTTTTAATATATGTTAATTATGAAAGTGGGCCTTTTAAGTGGCCGTGAAAACTGGGCGTTTTGTGGCCGACCCCTATATATGTTTTATGTTTTTTAAAATGCGTTTATTTATTTTTTTTAGTTATTTCATTCTAGTTTATATATTTTTTTATTCACGTCCACCCCGGACACGATTTGGGGTGCGGCCGCGCGATGGCACGCACAACCCATCTGACAAAGCCGGACACGGGCGAACCCATCGGCGTCCCAAAGGGACAAAATCCGGCCAAACCGGACGTCCGTTTGAGGTCGTGCGGTGGAGTTGGCCTCAGTCCGGGCATTTAGGGAGGAAGTCGTGGGTCCAGTTGGGGCAGCCATTTTAACCGGGTGGAAGTTTGGGGCGGCAGGCGGTAGGGGTCCTGTTGTAGATGCTCAAATTCCTGGTATTTGGCTTCCCGAGGAGGCTTTGCTTTTTCATTGCAGAAACAAACTGGGAATGGCTAGACGTCCGATTGAAAAACGAATTTGGATCAGTTGATTTCGTTTCAGACGTTAGATGAAAAATAAACGGTGCAAATTGCCTTTCTATCTCAAGACTTCTTCTTTCAACCGCGGGCCGCCGCCGCCGCTTCGTCCTCTCCAGCTCTGCCTCCCCGCCCTTTTCATTATCCGCGTAAACTGCATTTTGCTAGCATTACATTTCACATACAACATCATTGGCCCTGGATTTTCGCAAATATCTCAAACAACATGAATCGTGAAAGGCGAGTTTTTATCTGATCCCTGAAACACATTCACTGCATGCAACATCATTGAGTCGATTTCCTCATAGAAGTGATATATGGCTGCGTGATTTGTCCATGAAATCAATCTCGACCGTGAACAAACCTTCCACCACCAACAAATTAGGATAGGCATCGTGTCTAGCTCATGGCCCAGGCGCCCAGCAAAAACTTTGCACACGATGTTGCTATCTAGAGCAGTTTCCGTTTCCCCATGTACTCCAAAAGATCAACAAAAACTACTCCAAGCTCCTTCCAACTAATCAGACCGAGCTAATCAATCGGCAGCTCCAGCTTGCCGGCGTCAAGGTGCGGGTAGTGCCGGAGCACGAGTCGCTTCATTTCCTCGGCGCCGCGCAAGTACGCCGGCAGCGCTTGCTCTGCCACCCGCCGCGTGTACTCCTCGGACCCCAGGAACTGCTGCACCGCCGTCGCCTTGGCGCGCTCTCGCTCCGCCTCAGCTGCCCGCTTTGCCCTCTCCAGCTCCGCCTCGGCGACCTGCCTCGCCGCTTTCTCCTTCTCCAGCTGCTCCCACAGCGCCAGGTTGTCGCGCTCTAGCGCCACCAGCTTCTCATCCAGCTCCAGCGCGCAGGTCATGGAGAAGGTCGCGTAGTTCGCCGCCTGCAGACGCCATTGTTGCCGCCGAACGGCACACACAAATAATGTGATTCTGGTCCGGGCATACACCTACGGGATTCGGACGAACGATTCGTATGGAAGCGTACCTGCAGCATTGCTATGTAGCTCGACGCCACGACGTCGGAGGGCTTCGACGCGGCTAATTGGCGCTCCCGCGACGGCGTGATGATGCTCTCTAGGACCTTCCGCGCGGCCTTCCAGTCGGCGCTGTCTCCGTCGTGTGTCTCGGATACGGGCGAGGGCGGTGACCGCGGGTCAAAGGTCGGCGGCGACGGCGGGGCATGCGGGTCAGACACCGGGGCAGCGCAGCCAAGCCCGTCTGTTCCAGTCACCTCCTCCCGTGTCCTCTTCTTTCCGGACATAGGAAGCTTGTCACCGTGCGCCTCGCCTTTCACCTGCTCCGTCCCTGCTGCCGGCGCCGCCATCTTCACCACTGGCATACTGTCAGTCATTTCGCGGGCAGGTGGATCCATCCCTGCCGCAAAAACAACGGTGAAATACCTTTCGCCTAGAGCATCTCGAACAGTGATTGGACAAGAGGAATCGGGAGTAGAGCGCATACCTTTGGGAACAGTAGAACGAGGAGAAGGCGGAGGTGATGCGCCGGAGAGGTTGGAGGAGAAGGCCGCAGCAAGATTTGCCTTACGGAGGTAAGCCCGGAGATCGACCGCGACGCCGTGTACTTCTAGGAGCTTTTTCGCCGACTGCTTCTGCTGGCTTGTTAGCACCGGATCTCCGGGGAAGCCCTTGGACGGCGGTTCGCCCCAAAGCACGGGGCACTGCCATGGCTCCGGCGACGTGAGGAAGAAGAAACCCCCTTTCCACTCTCTGTCAGACTTCTTGTATTTCAGACCAGCGAAGAGCACTCCGGCCTCGGCCCTGCAGCCGAACCAGTACCAGCCGCCCTTCCTGGTGACGGTGAGCAACTTGAAGAAGTGCCGGAACAGCGGCACCGACGGCCGCACGCCGGCCTCGTGGCAGAGCGCGAAGAAACCGACCAGGACGCGCCACCCGTTGGGCGCGAGCTGGCCCGGGGCGAGGCCGAAGTGGTTGAGCGCGTCGCGGAAGAAGGCGTGCAGCGGGAAGCGCACCCCGGCCTCCAGCGCGTGGGCGTACACGCAGACGGCCCCCGGCGGCGGCGCGCTGCACGCGCGCAGGTCGCCCGCGGGGCGCGCGACGAACTCCCTCGGAACGCCCTGCTTCCTGCAGACGGCGTCGACGTCCGCCTGCGTGACCAGGGACGATGTGATGCGCTCGGCGGCGAGCCCCAAGAGCGCGGCGGAGGCGGTGGCTTCCTCGTCGTCGCTGTCGCTGAGGAGGACGATGGGGGGCGAGGGGGAGGAAGGCATCGCTTCCGCCTCCACGGCGTGCTCGCCCTGCCGGAGGAGAAACAGAGGTTTTTTTTTTTTGTCTTTCTACTGTCCTCTGCTTTGGGTGTACGCATGCACAGCGACAGCAAGACGTTTGGCTTGAACTTGCTTAAGGTCACCTTTTCCTCTCGTTAAGAGGTGGCAATGAGTTAAGCAATTTTAACACTATAAAATAAGCAAAAGCAAAAACTGAAGAGCCAGGTATGTGCAAAGGTGATCGACTGGCTGGACCTTATCCAAGTCTTCCATCCTATGTGCAAAGGTGATCGAGTTGCTGGACCTTCTTCAAGCACGCCGTTGTTTGGGGTACACCCCCCTTTGCGCACAATACGTCCTTCACGTGGACGCTGACATCTTGGTTGAGCCATTGTGGACGACCTCGTGCGTGCCACCATCCGGGAGCACGTCGTGGACCAGGTGGACTCCGTCCTATGCGAGCAATCCTTCCTCCACGTGGACGCCAATGTCTTGGTTAAAGCCATTTAGGCTCCGTTCGGTACGCAGGAATCTCACAGGAACTTTTGAAGGATCAGTTTCCTTAGTAACTTCTACCTGCAGTGCGTTCGTTTCACAGGAATCTGGTATTCTGTTCCAGTGGAAAGTCACGTGAACCTGTACTTTTCACAGGAAACGAAAAATCCACCGGAACCTCATGTTCTGACCGAGACGCGAGGCTAAGCTCTTGCTATAGTGTGGTCCAGCCGAATAAACAATGGCTGCATGGGAGGTCATCACGTCTAGAGACAATAAAAAACTCTAATCAGCTGTGAGAACGCCCATCTCTTCATCGTACTCCAAGGGCTCCATTTCCTGCACACCGAACAGGTCACAAGGCTCCATAGGCTCGCTCTAGTCAGTCGACTCTATTCCTGTGCAGTTACTTATTCCTTCATTTTTTCTGCCTCCAAACCAAACGGAGCCTTAATGTGGACGGCCTCGTACACACCACATCAATCAGCGTGGTGGCTGCCGTCCTGGTTTGTCCCTACAGGGGCGACGATAAGGATGTAGAGGAGAAGGGGACTATAGGACGGGGACCAGACAAATCGAAGGAGAAGGGAAGGGGAAGTAGAAGATTAGATCGGTGGAGACGAGCGAAGGAGACGAAGATATAGCAATAAAACAGGAAAAAAGAGGCAAAGTTGGAAAGAATCGCCCAAATCCTTTCGGAATAAGGGTAAAAAATCCAGTAGTTTACTTAAGTCCGTTATTTGTTTCTATGGTGTATGGTGCATCATGATTTACATTTTAGTTTCCTTATAATCCATTATTTGTTTTCTTAACATTCATTATTTATTTCCTTCAAATTTGTTATTTGTTTTCCAAAGTAAATTGCATTGATGAGAGGGACCAGTTGATTGGGCAAGTTAGGAAAGTTAGATCTGTAATCTTTTGAACATTAGAGAAGTGCTAGTTTGGAAGGGAAGAGTGGAGAGGAAAATAAACCAGTGGGTAACAAAACCAACATGGAGAGGGTGGTGGGACGTGACGCGGAAATAAACCGATGGAGAGGGTAGAGATTTTTTCTGTTCTCAAGGCATGTACCAGGGCAATTTTGTCCAAATTAACGATCAAATGCCATTGACCAGACGGAATCTTGACGGAAGGGCATCTGTACGATATCAGAGGAAAGGAAGGAAAAAACTAAGCAAACTTGAAAAGCAAGGGCAAAACCTGTGGATAAAAACCCATTGAGAAAAAATGCAATTGTCCCAACTATTTATATGTGGTGTGACAGTTCGGTTCCTCATTTTTATCATTTATGTGTTATAATTTGCCAGATAGAATGACATTGTACAAACAATCTGAGGTAGAGCTATGCACATATCGAGGAGGGGGGGGGGGCATTGCCCCCCAGCCTTGGATTAAGCTGTGAATGATTATTTGGCGAATTGGATTGAATTTTTTAGCAAGCTCATTAGCAAAACTTTCTAGCTCCATCGCTAATAGTCCCTCGGTTATTAGCCAACGGAGGAGCCACCACATGCATCGGCCATGATCCAGCCGAGGACGAAGAAAAGAAAAAAGACGAGCACGAAGACGGGCATTTTCGTTGGGTGATCTTGGCACAACTCTCTCCCTCTCTCTCTCTCCACCTTCAAGTACGAAGGGTGCTAACTACGGTTGGATACACCGCAACATGCTATTTAGGCTAGAGATGCCAATGAGTTGTTAGCTACGATGTGATACACTGTAGCTGCGGCGGAGCAAATGTACAAAAGTTGTATTCAGGTGATCTCGGCCACCTGCATATACATACAGTAAGGTATGTACTGTATTTGCTTAGGATGAACCCAATAAAAAAAGTCTAGCATGACCCCATCAAAAAATATGATGCGGACGACTAAACAAATGGCCCAAAAGCCCACGATCAAATGACTCTACGTACATGCCTAAACTATGATTTCATTAGTTACTCCCTCCGTTCGGAATTGCTTGTCATAAAATGAATAAAAAATATATCTATAATTAAATACATTTAGATACATTTATTTATTGAACGGAAGGAGTACACATGTTGTTGTTTAGGCACAACAGCCGCACGTCACATATGCCTCTTCTCTTGTCAGTTGGTATTTCCAACTCGGATCTCTCTCTGTTTGTGTATAGCTCGGCTGACGGACTTCAGCGGCTAGCAAATCGTTGCAGATCCACGGCGGCAAGCCCACAATTATAGCCCAAAATTTGAGATAATTAATATTGCCAGATGTCCTTCTTAATCATGCTATCCAGCCTAACACTAGTGTGATAGTGATTAGTGAATATTTTTTGCCCATGTTTTATAATTATTTTTCCCATGGAATTTGATTGATCTATGCTTGTTCAAAGAGAAATCGGTCACCGAATCGTGGTAATGACGCAGGCACATCAAAATCATCCACTAGACGTAGGCAAAGTGCATCAAATGTCATCACAGCTAGTCTCCTGGCCCCGGTGTGCTTGGGTATTTTCTTAGCCCGTTAAATCCTGCCGCGGCTATGTACTCTCTCCGTTCCAAATTACTCGTCTCTGAAATGGATGTATCTAGAACTAAAATACATCTAGATACATCCATACGTGCGACAAGTAATTCGGAACGGAGGGAGTACAAGAGTAGCGAAAAGGTCATATCCGGGCAAAATTTGAATCCGGGTTAAATGGTTTAGCACTTGGACTAAAAGGTCAAAACAGTGATCCCGAAGAAGGTCAAACCCGTTGATCCCTGGCGTTGACCCAGCAAGGCGCGCGGGTCTCGGCTCCTTCCTTCACACGCGTGAAGAGGTCTTGCTGCAGTGTTGCGCCCTGCTCCGTCGTGAAGTATTGTCACGCCTCACGGTCAGGTCCTGGCAATGTCGTGTGCTCAAGTTGTCCTTTTCTTCTGTTCTCGTATGACTCGTCCCAATCCCACGGAGGATCACCGTGGGTGGTTGGAAAACATGCTGTTTTGCTTAATTGTTTTGATGCGAATATACATCCGCTGCAGGTCAGGTTTGATCGGCTGGCTATATGGGCCAATATTATGAACCTTCCACCTAGGCTGATGAAGTCTAAGCTTGGTTTGGAATTCGCAAAACCCATTGGTACAATTAAAAGAGTCGAATCTGATGCTGATGGACGTTGTTGGGGTGCTTCTATGAGGGTCAGAGTAGAGATTGATGTTCATGAGCCACTTGTGCGTTATGTTACTGTCACCTCAATCAAACTCCAGACAACTGAAACTTATACAGTCAAGTATGAGCGTCTTCCCTTTTATTGCTTCTCTTGTGGGCTGCTAGGGCACTCTTCCATGTTGTGTCCGAATCCAGGGGCAAGAGATGTCAATGGTGATCTGCCGTATGCATCTAAGAAGTTATGTATGACCGAGGATCAATCTAAAAGATCAAGGGGAACCAGGTCCAGGAATGCGTCGTCCTCATCCAGGCCCGACAATAAGCAACCAAATCAGAATGCTCCTTCAGGCGGTGCTCGGTCCTCGGAACCTGATAGCCATCATAAGGAGCCTGGTCAGGATGCTACTGCTACCGGAGATGGTGCGGTTTCCTCTATGCTTAAGAGGGGCCAAACTAATACTGGCAGTCGTGGCAGGTCTTCTCGTGGCCGGGGCAATGGCAGGTCGGAAGACTCAGGCAAAGAGTTGTTTCCTTTTCAAAAAACAAAGAGAGATGTGTCGGGCCACAAAAGGAAATTAGTCAAGGACCAAGCCGGTGGCTCATCTGTTGAGGGTCGGGATCATGTCAACGTAAATGCTCTGGCTTTAGTTCCTATAGCAAGTGCAAGTGCTGATACTCAGGTGGTTCTAGATTGTCTGGATGGTGATTCTAACAAGAAACAGAGGATTTCAACTCCACGATCGGCGGATCCGGCGGCTGCTGTAGGGCAGCCACGCCAGACGCAATGAGTATCTTATGCTGGAACCGTCGAGGCTTGGGGTCGGACTCGACAGTTGGCGAGCTTCGCTGGCTTGTGAAGCTTTACCGACCCACCCTCCTCTTCCTTTCAGAGACGAAGATGAGGGATTCCCGTGCTAAAAAATTTCTATGGTCATTGGGTTTTTCTGGTGGCCATGCTGTGAGTAGTAATGGCCTAAGTGGTGGCCTAGTTCTGTTCTGGTCGGTCTCCGTAAGTGTCTCTTTGAAAGCTTTCAATAGCCGCTGCATTGATGTTCATGTCAAGCCTGAGGAAGGGGTACCTTGGCGAGCAACGTTCATTTATGGAGAACCAAGGAGAGAGGACAAAGCTCAGTTCTGGGACTTCCTTCGTTTTATGAGAGCTCAATGGAATGGCCCATGGATCTGTTGTGGTGACTTCAATGAGGTGCTTTCCCAGGATGAACACTGTGGTCCTAGGGATCGCAATGATTCTCAAATTACTGCATTCCGTGACTGCCTGACAGATTGTAGCCTGACTGATTTGGGTTTTGTTGGACCAAAGTTCACATGGTGCAACCGACAAGACCCAGAGTGTCATGTCAAGGTGCGGTTGGATAGGGCTGTGGCAAATGCAAGTTTCTTGAATCTGCTTGAGGATTGTAAGGTGGAGAATGTGATAACCACCACTTCTGATCACTATGCTATTCACATTTGATTCTCTTCAATTTCCTCATTTTGCCATCAGAGTCCTGTGCAGCAAGGCTTTAAATTTGAAGCAATGTGGCTTCGGGCTGCTGATTACAGGGAGATTGTGGAGCGTTCTTGGGATGCAGGCAGGGAGGGTTCTTTGTCTCTTCACTCTACCTGGGCGAATCTGAACCACGTCGCTAGCTCGCTTCGTTCCTGGAGTAGGGAGTCGTTCGGTTCGGTCAGGAAGAGAATTACCAAGCTGGAGTGTCGTCTTCACACTATCAGATTGTCACTACCGTCTACCGCGTCTCTAAAGGAAGAACAAGCCATTGAGAGACAACTCTGTGAGTTGTTTGAGCGGGAGGAGATAATGGCGCGACAACATTCACGGATAGATTGGCTCCAGGAGGGCGACCGGAACACAGGCTTCTTCCATGCCCGTGCGGCGAAACGTCGACGAACGAACAGGATTTCCTTGCTGGAACGTGAGGATGGTTCTAAATGTAAGTCACAAGCAGAGATCAAAGGTATGATCCAGAGGTTTTATGACACACTGTTCACTTCTGAACCTTGTTTTTCTGCTGATGATATTCTTGATGCCATTTCTCCCAAAATTTCTTCCGATATGAATGAGGACCTGTGTAGACCTTATTCTAATGAAGAGATCAAGGAGGCTTTGTTTCAGATGGGACCAACGAAAGCACCTGGGCCTGATGGTTTTCCGGCTCTATTCTATCAAACCCACTGGAGTTTTCTAGAAGAGGGTATTTGTCATGCTGTGAGAAGCTTCCTTGAGGGAGGATCGATCCCGGAGGGATTTTGTGACTCTGTGATAGTTCTAATCCCCAAGGTTGCCAGGCCGAAGCAGCTAAAGAATTTCCGTCCTATTAGTCTATGCAATGTTCTGTACAACATTGCTTCCAAGGTTTTGGCTAACCGTCTAAAGGCGTATCTCTCTGTTGTGGTGTCGGAGTGCCAGAGTGCTTTTGTGCCGGGTAGATTGATCACCGACAACACTCTTATTGCATATGAATGTATGCATACTATTAGACAACAAAAGGCGAAGCAACCTTTCTTTGCCCTGAAGATTGATTTGATGAAGGCATATGATCGTATTGAGTGGAGTTATCTTCAGGCCTGCTTGTGCCGGCTTGGTTTTGCTCCGGCATGGATTGAGTCAGTCATGAGGTGTGTCACCAATGTCCGGTATGCAGTCAGGGTTAATGGTGAGCTCACTGAACCTGTGGTTCCTTCGCGTGGTATTCGTCAGGGGGACCCAATTAGCCCCTACCTATTTCTTTTGTGCACGGAAGGATTGTCGAGTCTGTTATTACAGAAGGAGAATTGTGGCGAGCTACATGGCATCCGCAACGGTCGCTCTGGCCCACCTATCTCACATCTCCTGTTTGCCGACGACAACATTTTCTTTGCCAGAAGTGACATCCGTAGTGTGGCCTCTTTGGATTCCATTCTGAAGCTATTTTGTGAAGGATCGGGACAACTTATCAATAAGGACAAGTCCTCGATAATTTTTGGCAACAGGTGTCCTGTCAGTGTTAAGAACCGTGTCATGGCAAGTTTTGGAATCACAAATGAAACTTTCCATGGTTCCTATCTTGGCATGCCTACTGTAGTTGGACGGTCTCCTACAAGTACTTTTAAATTTCTCCCGGATAGGGCTTGGCAGCGTATACATGGTTGGTCTGATAGGCCTTTATCCAGAGCAGGGTTGGAAGTTTTGCTAAAATCAATTATCCAGGCGATTCCGACTTTCATTATGAGCTGTTTTCAGCTTCCGGTGGCCACGTGTGAGGAGTTTCGTCAGATTATCTCAGACCATTGGTGGGGCAGGGAAGATGGGAAGAAGAAGCTGCACTGGCGGTCCTGGAAGTGGCTCACTACGCCAAAATCTCTCGGGGGAATGGGCTTTCGTGATATGACACTTTTTAATCAAGCTATGCTTGGGAAGCAAGGATGGCGCTTACTTACAGAACCAGATTCATTATGTGCTCGTGTTCTCAAAGGAAGATATTTCCCTCATGGAGACTTTTGGAATGCTACAGCTCCTCGGTCCGCATCAGTTACATGGCGAAGCATCCTTTATGGTCGGGAACTTCTGAAGCAAGGGATTTGCTGGAGGATTGGTGATGGTAAAGGCACCCGTATATTGTCTGATTATTGGATCCCTTCGTTTCCTCCTGGCATGGTTAGGACAACCTCACCAATCCCGGAAACAGCCACAGTTCATTGTCTGTTGGACGAAGATACTGGTTCTTGGAACGATCAGACTGTGCAAGCGTTCTTCGAGCTGGACATTGCTGCAGCGATCCTGCAGGTTCCTATCAAAAGGCATGGTGGTTCAGATTTGGCATACTGGCCTATTACCAGGTTAGGGCATTATTCCGTTCGTTCGGCATACAACATGGCTCGGTCGAAAAGCTTCATGGCAAGTATTAGTAGTAATGGTCGTGGCCAATCTTCTAACAGAGCGGCGGAGGAGAAGGACTGGAAATCTGTATGGTCCGTTATTGCTCCTAACAAGATGAAGATCGTCTTATGGCGTCTTGCGCATAACTGTTTGCCTTCCGAGGAACAGCTTTGTAGACGTAATGTTCCTGCTCCTACTGCATGTGTTTTCTGCGGCCGAATAGAGAGTATCGAGCATGCTTTGCTCTTCTGCCATTATGCAAGAAATGTGTGGGATGAAGTGAAAAATTTCTTTCACGTCCAGCTGCGCCGTCGTGAATTTAGGTCTCCAAAACAGTGGCTTTTTGATTTTTTGTCTCGTTGCACAGATCGTGAGGCAACTGTGATGGCTGTATCCATTTGGCACATCTGGGATGCTCGAAATACTCCTAAAGTTCCTACTCCGCGAAGTACTGCAAGCAAAATTCGTGGTTATGTTGACATGATATTCGAGCATATTTACAAGCCTGTTCCTGTGAATAGATGTGAGACCATTGCTTCTAGCTATAATTGGTCTCCACCGCCTCCAGGTACGGTTATGTTTTTTTTCTGATGCGGCTTTATTTCATGACTTCAACAAGTCTGGGGCTGGTGTAGTAGCTCTGGACCATATGGGTCAATGCATCAAGGCATGTACCGAAGTGTTGTCTGGTTCTCTCACACCCGAGATGGCCGAAGCTTTGGCTCTTCGCAGAGCAGTTGACATGGCGCGAGAGGACCACCTTTTCCATGTGATCTTTGCCACTGATTGCCTCTCTTTGGTGCAAAGGCTGAAATCCAAAGCCCACGATCGTTCTGTTGTTGGTTCCGTCATTGATGATATCAAGATGGCAACTCTAGGCTTCTCCTCGGTTTCGTTTTTGCATGTTCGTCGGCAATGTAATGTGTTGGCTCATGTTTTAGCTAGGTCTTGTTTTAACTCTTCTAGTCTTTGTGTTTTCAATTCTGCTCCGGAGTGTATCCAGGAGGCTTTGTATGACTTTGTTTTTTAGTCAATAAAGGGCCGACATTCAAAAAAAAAATCCCACAGAGGATCGGCAGCAAATCTTTTGCTTCCATTGTACGCACATATCGCACATACTCCCTCCATTCCACAATATAATGCCTATAGATTTTTATGAAAGTCAAACTTTACCAACTTTGACCAACTGTATTGAAAAAACTGTCTACAATTACAATACCAAACATGTACATTTTAAAAATATAACTCATAATGTATTCAATGATGTGCATTTGGTATTCTAAATTGTATCTATTTTTTCTATAAATATGGTCAAAGTTTGTAATATTTGATTTCTATAAAAATCTATAGGCACTATATTATGAAACGGAGGGAGTACCAAAGTTCCACCGGCTCTCTGCAAAAAATCTTCGTGCATACAAACACGCACACACATGCCTACGAGCGCCAGAGTCTTGGTCACACAGTACTACGAGCGCCAGAGTAGTGGAAAGCAAGAAGTAAATGCGAGGCACGCCGCTGCAGCGTGGCTGGACTGCCTTCGAGACGAAGGTAGCTGCATTGCCCGAGGATCATGTGCCATGGCCAGTCTTTTTGCCTACCGCAGGGTGAGGAGGAGCAGAGGCAGTGTCCCTGTTAAACTCGTGCTAGCCTTCATCCATGCATGCAGACGCAGGAGAGAACAACCAACAAAGAGTCCAAAAATTTCACCGCGCTTTGGCTTTGGCCGCACACTGCCTTCATCCTTGCTCTCCTTTCGCCGGAAGACGAATGGCACCGGCGCACGCAACAACGCAATGTCTTCATCCTTTGACCCGGACGACGTCATAGCGCTGCACGCTCGGGTCAATCACGACGTCGTGTCAATATAAAGTCTCGTGCTCTTTCACATTTGTACACTCGGCAAAGCAATCCTCTTCTTTTGTTGCACATATGGCTCCTCTGTCTCTCTTGCCCTCATCAAGTGCGACCACTGTCCAAGGGTGGTCATGCGCCGCGTGTCTACAACGCCGGAACATCCCGGATGGGTGTTCATGAAGTGCTTAAACGATGGGGTATGTGCTCTTTTAGCTTTGGTGTATGTTTGTGCTCTTGGATTAGACTAGTGGTGCTAACTTTAAATTTTATTGTGTGAATCGGATGCAAGTTTTGGTATTGGGAAGAAGAGTACATCGATATGTTGATAGAGCGAAATGTAGTGCATGTTCGTGCACTTTTAGCTAGTCTAGAGGCTTTAGATGAGAGAAGTGCACTTGTTGCTAGATTACAGTCTAGGCACGATACTACGTGCGAAGAAGCAACAAGGCACGATACTACGTGTGAGGAAGCAACGTCGACTTCTGGCTTGAAGAAGAAAGGAGGGGCTACGTCGTGCCTCCTCCACAGATCAACAATGAGTGCATCGAGAAGGCGCTAACCCAACTCAAGGGAGCAGTTATGGAAGTTGGGTATCTTCTCAAACGTATTTTTGTGGTTCTTATTTTTTTGGCCTTGTTTTATTAGTCAAAATGTGATGATGTATTGTCATGTATCAAAAATGAATGATAAAAAATGTTGAAGGACTTGCAAAGAAATATACGCGGACAGGATGGGACAAATGGATGCGGCCGCGTGCTGGGCGCACGGCCACCGCATCCCAGGACACGCCCGGACACGACCCCAAACCACTACCCAAACAGACAGAATCCGAACAAAACGGACGTCCGTTTGGGGTCGCGCGGTGAAGTTGGCCTTAGCCGCACAATCGACGGGCATGCACGGACGCCTACATCCACATACATACAAGCGCATGCACATAATCAACCAGCAGACATGGTCGCATGGACACATGGCTACGAGCACGAGCTGGGCTACAGGCTTCGGCCAGAGGTCTTCGATCGGTCAGGTGCAAGAAAGGAAAAGCCAGTAATGTGACGCATGCCGCTGCAGCAGGGCTGGACCAACGCGAGTGGGCAGCCTTCGGGACGAAGCCATTGCTAACGTTGAAGGATCATGTGCCATTGGCCAGCCTTTCGACCGGCCATGACGTTTGGATGACGGGGCCATTATTCAGGCTCGGGAACAGCTCCCCTCCTCGCCATTGTCTTTGTTCTCACAAGTTCATGTCTCGTGTGTCCTCACTTCATCACCGAACCCTCTGTGTTCAACGCTCCCACCCATGTCTCAACACTTTGCATGGATATCTCGTTCATTACATGCTCCCAAGCTGAGCTCCTACATTTAAAAAATCAATTTAAATGGTTCACAAATGTTTTTATTGTTTGTGGATTGTTATAAAAGATGTGTCTACAATTCTAAAAATCATATCCGAATTTGGATTACACGTCAAGCAAAAAAGAGAGACAAATCCAGATGTTAGTAGTGTCATTTTTTGCTTTTGTATTTTCGGACACCATTACTGCTGGATTTTTTTTAACACGGTACTGATGCAGACCCACATACCTTCACCCTTATGTACGACGCACACACATTCCATCCCTATTAGCATCTCTAAGAGACTGGACCGGCTCATAATTTTAAGATTGACAAAGTCGTCACATATGTCTTTGTAGTCAACGGAAACGTTTTTTCCGACTAAACGTACATCGCTAGAAAGGCCTGAAAAAAAAATCCAAAAAAGATGCAAGCACAAGTGTCAAGTCTAGGGCTTCAACTCTGATGGGCTGGAAATACCACTGTCCTCCTAAACATCCAATCCTAGATTGGTTCACAATGTTGAATTTTCTTGAGAATGGTCACACATAGATTTGTCTTCTTTTTTCTTCATGTGTGAAATGAATTTTGATCTGAAGTTTATAGGGGTTGCAAACATATGTCTTACGGCATGCATGAAATGTCTCAGAATTTTTTGAAATATATAAATTGATTCTTTAAATGCGGGAGGATGGTTGCTTGTGATGAATGGGAGCATTGGATATTCACCCTCTCATGGATCAGAACTGACACATAATTTACATGTACGCACCCGCACACAAGTTACATGAAGCAACCAACACAAATGCAATCGAGGAAACACAATGGATGCCGTTGTGTGTGTGTGTGACTTGACTCGTTAGTAATGGCGCGTTGTAGACGAAGGCAGCATTGCCCATTCTGGCACGGGCAATACAAGGGGGTGACACTCTCTGGCAGCTCTGAGTAAATGGTACACCTCGCTTTCGTAGGCGTTACTCGAGGAGTATTCAAAAACTTTTTGCATGTGTTTTTTATTATAAAAAATAACAAACATACTTTCTTTTTGTGGAGTACATATGTTACTTTGTCCCTTACTCATTTGAGTAAAGCATTTTGGAAAAATGTCCATGATGAAAAATAAGACTGCCAATTGATGCATAGACTAATGCTTTAAAATGAGAGTAGTAAGCTAAATGTCGGATTTTGAGACTCTTTCCTCCTCTGAAAATCCAAGTGCAGTCCAAATAGTGGCAGACTGGAACGAAAGTGTCATTCTACCGGTGAGCTCAAATGCTCCCTCCTGAATAGTAAAATCAAAATAAATAGTAATTATATTAAAAATTATAACTCTCTTGTCCAAACATTGACTAATTTTTTACATACATTCAAATTTTCATGAATAATTTTTTTCTAATGCTCTGAAAAACAATCATTTCTTCAAAATGCTTGAAAAAGAGTATTTTTGGAGCGTTGACTTTTTTCAAGAGTATTTAGGAATATTTTTCTACACCAAAAATTCATGTATACACGTAATTCATAAATGTTTGTTGACAAAAAATATTAGATTTGCTAGATTTGTCATGAGGGAGCATTTGAGTTTGCAAGCAGAAACTCCATGTCCCAAACAAAAGCCGTCTTTTCTTTTTTTCCTTCATACAAAGTGGGCGCGTGTGCCACGGCGTGCGGGCCAGGGGAGGACAAGGAGTGCGATGTGCCCCAGCGTTTGACGCAAAGGCGGCCGAAATTTGGGTTAGAAAAGAGTCGAAAGTATACCGAAAACGGACATTGGTCCGTTTGCTCCCGTGCGTTGGGCCGCATATTCTATCCATTTACCCTCAAACCGATGTCGCACGGATGACCCTAAATCGTACGGCCATGGTAAAGCCTTCTGCTCTTTCACTTGTGTACACTCGGCGAAGTATTCCTTTTCTTTTGTTTCGCACAAGACTCGTTTGCCTCTCCTCGCGCGGACAACTCGACCAGCAGCAAATCGTTTACCCCTGTAACTTGTTCTCGATAGTCGGACACGACCTTGCACACACCTCAGGCCAACTCCACCGCACGACCCCAAACGGACGTCCGTTTTGTTCGGATTTCGTCCGTTTGGGGTGGCAATGGGGACAAAACGGACATGCGTGTCCGGCTTGTGTTCGAGGCACCCACCGCGAGAGAGCGACCCAAAATGTCCGCCCCCCACCTCCCCACCCGTTCGCCTGAGGCGTCTCGCCGCCCGCGCACCCCGCCTGCCGCCCCCGCGCGCCCGCCACCGCCCGGTCGCACGACGCTCACCGCAGCCGCCCTCGCGCTAGCCGCTCGGTGGGGCGGGCAAGGCGCTCACCGCTGCAGCCGACGCGCCGGGCCTGCTCGGCCCCGTAGCTGCCACACCCGCACACGGACAGGATAGGCATGCCTTGCGCTCGCACACGGCAGAGCACGCACGCGAACGCGGCGGCTGGCTGGCTAGCTAGATAGCAAGCACGCACGCGAACGCGGCGGCTGGCTGGCTAGCAAGCAAGCACGCACGCGAACGAGGCGGCTGGCTGGCTAGCAAGCAAGCACGCACGCGAACGCGGCGGCTGGCTAGCTAGCTAGCTAGCCGCATCTTGCCATGCGCTCGCGCACACCTCGCCACAGCCCCGTCCTCGCCTTCCCGCCCCCGCCGCGCTGGCCACCGCACGACGCGCGCCCGCCCGTGTCGGCCGCATCCTTGCCGTGCCGCACCCACCGCCCGGCTCGTCCGAGCGGCGCCCTGCTCCGCCCGACGCGCCCGCGCTCCGGACCGCCCGCGCGCGCCTGCTGCGCCGTGCCCGGTGCCCCGCTCCGCTCCAGGGTGCCGCTGCGCTCGCCCGGCTGACCATGCTCGCGCCGCCCGCGCTCGTCGCCTGGCCGTGCTCGCGCCCTCACCCCGCGCGCGCCTGCCTCGCCCTCGTCCTGCGCGCGCCTCGGTTGTGCGTCGCCTGTGCCGGCAATGCCCCGCTGCTCGGCCGCGCTCGGCCTCGAGCTCGTTACTGCACCTCCGCGCGCGCCTCGGCATCGCCCGAGCTCGCCTCAGACTCGCCCGAGTTCGCCCCAGCCTCGCTGCGCGCCCCTCTGCCGCTCGCCTGGCCCGGCGCTCGCCCGACAGTCGCCACCGCGCGCGCGCCCACTCCCCTCTCGCCTGGCCTGGCGCTCGCCCGACCCCTCTGGCCCCGGCGTCCGCTTGCTCCGGCGAGACGAGAGAAGCAGGGGCAGGCGGCTCCGGCGACGCGGCTCGGCGTTCAACAGTGGAGAGAGAGGGGAAGGGGACAAAAGCAGGGACAGGTGGCTGCCATGCGGGCCATGTGCGGACGTGAGGACGCAGACGGGCTGTCCGCGGCTATCCGCTTTGCCTCAAATTCATTCCAAGTTTTCTCTGGATATGGGATCGAAGCGGACATTAAACGGACAAAAAGACAAGATGGGACTACGCGTTGGGTCATTGGTTTTTGTCCGTTTATACCCAAATGGACGACCCCGGGCGATTTAGGGTCGTGCGGTGGAGTTGCCTCCTGTATCACCATTGGCCCGATGTGTGCACAATCGACAGGCATGGACAGAAGCCTACATCCACATGCATACAAGCGCACACAAGTACCCACTTGTTTGAATCAACAAGCAGACATGGACACATGGCTACGAAGCATGAGCTGGGCTACAGGCCACGGCCAGAGTCGTGATCAGTCAGGTGCAAAAGAGGAAAAGCCAGTAAATGCGACGCATGCCGCTGCAGCATGGGTTGGACCTACGCGACGAAGCTATTGCTGGCATGGCCGTCCTTTGACCCGCGGTACACCATGAAAGTAGACTGAGGGCATCAGCAGTGTGTAGAGGCAGCCCAGCCTCTAAGCTGGGTCCCACATATGAGCCTCTAAGGGCATGTACAATGGTGGCATCACTATACTGGTGCCCCATGCTCCACCTAGATAAAAGGTAACTGAAGCTACTGTTTAGTTCTACCTTCATCCAACGGAAGCAGTAGTAGTGTTCTCAGGTTTGGTAGCTTTTTCTCTGTACAAAATGGTAGCAAGGTACTGTTGAGCTCAGCAATGGTGTTTTCCAACGCTTTCCCATTGGCTGCCTTGCACTTTTTTCACGGGAGAACCAGCCTCCTCTGCAGGATCCCGTCTAGCGCTGCAAGCAGCATCTTTTTCTCAGGTTCAACTATCCAAGCCGACTTGGCAGCTGGGGCACCGGTCCATCCTGGAGCGTTGGCCTTGCCCTAACCTTAACGTTTGAAGCTGCAGTGTGTTTACAAGCATGTTGCCTCTACGTGGAGCCCACCTTTAAATTAAAAACAATAGCTTCTCCTTGTTTGGCTGATGAGCAACACATAGAACACCAGCTGACCGGTGGGTCTGGACCATTACTTTTGAGCTTGGAGGCAGCCTCTTACGCTAGCGTCGATGCTAGTATTTTTGGCTTAGAGGCAGCAGCACACAATGTATAGAGGCAGCTGCTACACGTTTGGAGGCGGGCTTAGAGTCGGAAATATCACACAGTGTGGATGCTCTGAGGATCATGTGCCATTGGCCAGCCTTTCGTCCGCGTATGACGTTTGGAGGGCCATTATTCAGGCTCGGAAACTGCTCCCCTCGTCATCATTGTGCTTAGCTTCAAGGTGATGCCTCGCGTGCCATGTAGGATCGGATATGACGTAAAGTAGGTTCAGATAGGGAAGCGGGATCCTCTCCAAGAGGCGGGTGCTTGAAGAGAAAAAGTATGGTCCGATAACAAAAGCTGAAAAGGTTGGAGTGAAAAGTAGAGATGCATGTGTACTAGAGTATTTCTTAATGAGGCCCACTAGTGATAGCTTGCATTGGGGAGAAAAAATAAATGTAGGTGCCTCAAATTACTTTTTGTGACGAGTCATATGCATCCATATGCCATCATTGTACATGTCCTAAGTTGTGGATGCTCAAAGAGAATGATCCTCAATACTGTATTGATCTCAACATCGAGCATGCTTACCTCAACAATTCTGCCACATCAATTTTTTTCACATGCATCCGCCACATTATTATTATTATTTGTATTTTAACAACAAGCTAAATCTCCTACTTTGAGTTAACTGCAAGTATAGGGGGCTAAATTATCCCTTTGCCTACCCCAGTACTCCTTTTTATCTCTTGAATAGTTTTGAACTATCTGCCGGGATCACAATTTGTTTGTTAATTTTTGTCATTCCTGTGCTATGCGGTAATATGTTCATTTTGGCCACACACAAAATATTCTATATTTTAATTATTCTGCATTATCACATTTTGCTATTTGTTTCTACCCACATCATTTTTTCCTTGGATATAGAAATCGCATGCACATACTACCCAGTTGCTTGAATCAACCAGCAGACATGGTCGCATGAACACATGGCTACGAGCATGAGCTGGGCTACAATCCACGGCCAGAATCTTGATCAGTCAGGTGCAAAAAAGGAAAAGCCAGTAAATGCAACGCATGCCGCTGCAGCAGGGCTGGACCGACGCCACGAAGCACTTGCTAGCATTGCCGTCCTT
>NC_041393.1:47032139-47155514 GCF_002162155.2 Triticum dicoccoides
GGCATTATTCAGGCTCGGGAACTGCTCCCCTCCTCACCATTGCCTTTGTTCTCAGAAGTTCATGTCTCGTGTGTCTTCGCTTCGTCACGGACCCCCTCAGCCCCTCCCACCCATATCTCATGAGAAGCACTACCACTCATATACTGTATTACTAGTCAACCAACACGCTGCATGGATCAAACGGGAATATCTGGTGCGCCCGTTCATAACATGCTCCCAAGCTGAGCTCCTATATTCAAAAAGATCAATTTAAATGTTTCAAAAATGTTTTTATTGTTTGTGGATTTTCATAAAAGATGTGTCTACGATCCAAAAAATCATATCCGAATTTGAATTACACGTCAAGAGAAAGAAGAGACAATCCAAATGTTACTAGTGTTGGTTTTTCTTAATACGGCACAAATGCAGACGCTCATACATACGCACATACATTCCCTTATGGACTAGTAAGATGCTCGTGACTTGCACGGAACATTGAATGCATTGATCCGAGAGTTGTTTATTTGATAAAGTATATGGGGGTCATCTCATGGAGTAGAGCTCACAACCATCCGGGTGAATAGTAAATGTAGGCAAAATAGATAAAAGAATATCTTTTGGAAACAAAAGTATTCAAGTTTTCAACCTACATCCAAAACTTTTGAAGAAATAACACTTATTGTGCTCTGTAAAAAATGATATTTAATAATTATATTTTGAGTATCGATTTTTTTTATTTTTTTAAGACCACCATCAATGTAACTCAGGATGACTTGGAAGGGGGCAGAGGAGATGGCGAGGAGGGGGTCGTGGTTGTGGTCGGCAATGCAGCCCGAGAGAAGGCATGAGAGGAGTTGGGGGCAGACAGGCGCCGAAAGCGGCGACCTCTCCGGAACCTTCTTATTTTTTTCCTGAGATGGCTAAGATTAGGTGAGAGAAAGAGATGGCTGAACGTGAGAGGCAGGGGTTATCTACAAACAAGGAGTGGAGTACGGGGGTCTTTTTTGCAAAACGGACATAGTTTGACTACGATGTGTTGGATATAAATCGAACAATTGTAAATGAAGGATGACAGGCACACCATCGTCACCAACTCAGCTTTTTATAGGAGTACAGATAATACACGCACATCGTATCCCTATGAGCATCTCTGAGAGGCTGAGTCGGCTCATCATTTTGAGATTGACGAAGACATTGCCTTCGTAGTCGATGGGTACGTTTTCTTCCACTAAATTTACATTGCCGGAATACCTGAAATAAATACAGGAAAATGTGAGCATCGTTGTCAAATCTACGACTTCATCTCTAATGGGCTAGTGATACCACCGTCCTCCTAATCATCTAACCACAGATTGGTTCACAATATTGGATTTTCTTGACAGTGCTCACACATGGAGTTATCTTTTTCTTTCTCCATGTGTGAAGTGAATTTTGATCTAAAGTTTGTAGGAGTTGCACATAGATGTCTTAGTTTTAGAATTTTCTGAAATGTTTAAATTGATTTTTGTAATGTGGGAGAATGGTAGCTTGTGATGAATGAGAGCATTGGATACTCAACAGACACATAATGTACATGTATGCATGCGCACAAGTTACATGTAGCAACCAACACAAATACAATAGAGGAAACACAATGGATGCCGTTATGTGTGTGTGTGCGCGCGTGCGTGCACGTGCGTGTGTCACTTGACTCGTTAGCAGTGGTGTGAACCAGCATTGTCGACTTTGGCGCGAAGAATACAACAAGGGGTGACACTCGTTCAAAAACTTTGTGCATCATGTGTCTTTTTTTAGAAAAAGAAAGCAGGCATACCATTTTTTTTAATACATATGTTACTTTGTCCCTTGCTCCCTCATTTGAGTAAAGAATTTTGGAAAAATGTCCATAATGAAAAATAAGACTGAAATTGATGCATAGACCGATACTTTAAAACGAGAGTAATAAGATGTCCCCGAAAAAAGGGAGTAGCAAGCTAAATGTAGAATTTTGAGACTCTTCTCGTCTGAAAATCCAAGTGGAGTCCAAGTAGTGGCAAACATGTGTCATCTCCTGGCGAGCTCAAATGCTCCCTCCTGAATAGTAAAATCAAAATAAATAATTATTATTTTAAAAACTAGTTTTTTTGTCCAAAACATTCACAAATTTTTTACATACATGCAAATTTCCGCTGAGATTTTTTTTTGCTAATGTTCTAGAAAACAACCATTTCCCAAATCCTTGAAAAAGAGTGTTTTTGGAGCATTGACTTTTTTCCAGAGTATTTACGAATGTTTTTCTTCACCAAAATATTCATGTATGTAGACGGTTCATTAATGTTTGTTGACAAAACATATCAGATTTGCTAGATTTGTCACTATTTTTTACTGTTTATGAGGGAGAATTTGAGTTTGGGAGCAGAAACTCCATGTCCCAAACTAGAATCCTTCTTTTCTTTCCCCCTCATGGTTAGTTCCAATTCAAACGACAAATTGATACAGTGAAATTAACATAAGCTTTTTTATTTTTTGAATCGGGCACAACCCTTTCCATTACTCGCATAACGGAAATACAACAGTTCAGCAGACCAACCAGGAAACAAAGAAAGGGGAAAGCGAGTTCAACGCATCCCTGGGAAACCCACAATAAACACCCATCATCGGGCAGCTTATTGCGGGGGAAAACCCAGTGACACCAAAATATTCAAGTTAAACTACCAGCACCATCAGGCTAACCAAAGTCATGCTTACGCAGGAGCCTACCACCAAACATCGCACCAGACTAGCAGAACCAAAAGGACCAGGAACGAAAGACAGCGAATCCCAGGCGAAGCGAAGCTGGAGAGACAGTCCTCTCATTTTGATCTTCAGTTGATCCCTCCCGGGGCCGCGCAGATGCGCATCATGTTCGCAGCGTTGCCTCTCAGCATCTTGGCTCCCCTCTCCATTGCTTCACGGTCTTCTCCCATCAGCAGACCTGCCCAATATGTAATAAAGCCACAAGCAACGTAGATCACGTCAAAAGGAGATCTCATCTTTTTGAACTCAAAGGTGGATCTGTTACGACAGTTCCATACAGCCCAACAGAGTGCGGCTAGGCCAAAAGTATAGAATCTCTCCCCATCAGGAAGGAAGCTATTGCACCAGGAAAAGTACTGCCAAATATTGTTCGGACAAAGATCCGTTCCCAACATACACCCAACCGTCCTCCACATAATTCTAGCCACCGGACAAGTGAAAACAGGTGCTGGGAAGTTTCCCTGTTATCACAGAAGGAACAAGAAGGGTTCCCCAACCAATTTCATCTCCTCATCACATCCCTAGTAAGGATGGAGTCTTGGAAAAGTTGCCACAGGAAAATTTGAATCTTAAGTGGAATTCTGGCACGCCAGATCCATTTATAGTTACACCCAGTCAGGGTTCCTTCCTGGTACTTATAAACTGATTTGGTGGTGAACTTGCCTTTCTTACCCCCCCAAGGCCCACACTACTTGATCAGGATCATTGTTGGTCGACCATGAGGCCACCACTTTTTGCATTTCCCTCCACTGCTCTAGTAGAGGGGGGTGGAGACGTCTCCGAAAGAAATTATCACCCACACCATTTTTAAAGTTCGCCACAGTGATCCCCTGATCATTACACACACTATACAATGCCTAGTATTGATCACACAGAGGAGTATCACTATTGATACAATCATCCCACACTCTAGCAAGGTTACCAGAATTAAGTAACACCCTCCTCCCCGCAAGGTAGAATTCTTGGACTTCCATAATGGCCTTGCAAATGGGGGAGTCACCAAATTTAGATTTAACTAAGACAATCGTGTCTTTTTTGAGGTATTTAGCGCGAATAATGTCTTGCCACAACCCTTGCTGTGTTTCCAACTTCCACCACCACTTGGTGAGGAGGCTAATATTTTGTTTATGCAAGTCTTACACCCCTAGGCCTCCCTTATCCTTGGATCGACAAATTCTGGACCATTTTACCAAATGCTACCTTTTTCGACCCTCATGCTCTTGCCAAAAGAACCGCTTACGGTGCTTGTCCAGCTTCCCAACAACTTTTTTCGAGAGCAAGAACATCGACATATAATAGAATACTATGCTGGTTAAAGATGAGTTAAGAAGGATCAAACGACATATAATAGAAGCTGCATTCCCGATCCAGGATTCACAACATTTGAGGAGCCTCTCTTCCAAGATCCCAGTCAACACTGCGTAAGGTAGAAAAACTGACCGACACTCCCAAGTACCTCATAGGAAAATGCCCGATGCTGTAGTTAAACAGCCCAGAATAAAATGCAATCGTCTCCTCATCTCCCCCAACACAAACAATTTCACTCTTCATGAAATTGATTTTAAGGCCTGACATAAGCTCGAACATGTACAAAAGGAGTTTAAGGTTAATAGCTACATCTTTGTCGTGTTCAAAGCAAATAACCGTGTCATCCGCATACTGCAAAATGGCTACTCCCCCCTCAATCAAGTCCGGTGCGAGCCCAACAAGCAACTTCTGCTTTTGAGCATTAAGAACCATTTTTGAGAGAGTTTCTACAACAATATTGAACAAGAAGGGGGAGTGGGGATCGCCTTGACGAACCCCCTTGTGGCTTTGGAAGTATGGGCCACTTTCATTATTGAGCTTAATACTCAAAGTGCCATTTCTGAGGATTTTCTCTACCCAGCCACACCAGGTTAATCCAAAGCCACGGTTGCGATGACATTCAATAAGGAAATCCCAATTGATCTTGTCATAGGCCTTCTCAAAATCTAGTTTTAACACCACACCAACTTTCCTCTTTTGATGTGTGTGGTGCAGCACCTCATGCAAAGTAAGGATCCCATCCATAATATTTCTATGCTTAATGAAGGCATTTTGATACTTACTGATGACCCACAAGTGTAGAGGATCAATCGTAGTTGTCGGTGTCAAAACCGGCGGATCTTGGGTAGGGGGTCCCGAACTGTGCGTCTAGGCGGATGGTAACAGGAGACGAGGGACACGATGTTTTTACCCAGGTTCGGGCCCTCTTGATGGAGGTAAAACCCTACGTCCTGCTCGATTAATATTGATGATGTGGGTTACAATAGTATTTCTACCACGAGATCAAGGAGGCTAAACCCTAGAAGCTAGCCTATGGTATGATTGTTGTTCGTCCTATGGACTAGGGCCATCCGGTTTATATAGACACCGGAGAGGGCTAGGGTTACATAGAGTCGGTTACAAAGGTAGGAGATCTACATATCCGAATCGCCAAGCTTGCCTTCCACGCCAAGGAAAGTCCCATCCGGACACGGGACGAAGTCTTCAATCTTGTATCTTCATAGTCTTGGAGTCCGGCCGATGATGATAGTTCGGCTATCCGGACACCCCCTAGTCCGGAACTCCCTCAGTAGCCCCTGAACCAGGCTTCAATGACGACGAGTCCGGCGCGCATATTGTCTTCGGCATTGCAAGGCGGGTTCTTCCTCCGAATAATTTATAGAAGATTGTGAACATCAGGATAGTGTCCGGCTCTACAAAAATAAATTCCACATACCACCGTAGAGAGAATAATATTACACAAGATCAATCTGCTGACGTATTCTGTGGCGTGATGTCACACCACTTCCAAGCCTTTACTCGAATTGTTTTTATTGTTCTACCTCAGCGCGTTTAGCGAGGCAGTTTCCTTTGCACGTCTTGTCGAAGCAGAGATCATGTTCCCCTTATTCCGGGATTCCCATCAATACGGACGTGGGTAACCCAACCGCGCCATTGATTGCGGCGCTTGGGGGATAAGCGAGTTTTATCAGGCCGGTGGGGACGCATGTTTCTGTCCGCCCATATAAGGGGATAAAGATCCAACCTTTTTACCTGCGCCTTCTTCCTTCTTGGCTTATCCATCTCTGCGAACTCGAGCTCCAGCGCCCAAGCCCGCACATCTCACCTCAACCTTCTCCAACTATGTCCGGAGCAGGAGGCAAGTGGATGG
The DNA here is from genome assembly GCF_002162155.2 of Triticum dicoccoides. Classification (NCBI taxonomy): domain Eukaryota; kingdom Viridiplantae; phylum Streptophyta; class Magnoliopsida; order Poales; family Poaceae; genus Triticum; species Triticum dicoccoides. The sequence continues at coordinate 47,038,072 of NC_041393.1, forward strand.
CCTCCTCCGTCACGGAGGGGCAGATCCAGAAGCTGTGCAACGCCGGATAATTGTCCAGCGACATCGCGCACCGGCTCCCCATCGAGGGAGAGCTCATCCCCACCCCAAGCCCCATGAGAGGGTAGTATTCCTTCCCCATTTCCTCCGCAGACTGGGCTTCCCGCTCCATCCCTTTGTCCGGGGGCTCATGTTCTACTACGGCCTGGATTTCCATGATCTGGCCCCGAATTTCATCCTCAACATCTCGGCATTTATCGTCGTGTGCGAGGCCTTCCTCTGCATCTAGCCCCACTTCGGCTTATGGCTCAAGACCTTCAGTGTCAAGCCGAAGGTTGTGAAGGGCAGCCAAGCGGAGTGCGGAGGTGCCATGGTGGGCAGGATGTCCCATGTTACGTGGCTGGAAGGCACTTTCGTGGAAACCATCAAGGGGTGGCAATCGGGGTGGTTCTACATCATCGAGCCGCGTGACGCCGATTGGGCAGCGGCCCCCGAATTCAGATCCGGCATCCCTACACGGCTCACCTCCTGGAAAGAGAGTGGCTTGATCTGGGGGAATTCGGAGGAGCTGACCGGACTCCAAGCCTGTATCCAGAAGCTGGTGGACAAGAAGCTCAAGCTTGTCAACGTAGTCCAGGTCATGCTCATCCGCCGGATTCTCCCGTGCCAACGACAAGGCTTCGACATGTGGGAGTTCGATCCGGCGCAGCACCAGACCCTGAGCGGGCTCTTCGACACTACGTACGAAGAGGTCTGGAAGGTGCTGTTCAAGGGCGCCGAGGCTCCCGCATCCGCTACCAAAGATCGCGGATTCAACTTGGAGCATCCAGCTGATGAAGTAAGTTATTCTATCCTTTAAGGGACGCTTGTTTTCCATAGTTTGACTCTATGCGGGATCTAAACTCCCTTTCCTTTGACAGGACTGGCTGAAGAAGGCCGCACAGGCTATCTGTCCGGCCCCATTGCCAGAGGACCCAGCTGACGCCCGCCTAACAGGGCTGCTGGCTCCGGCACCCCACGTGGTGCCGGAGAAGAAGGCCAAGAAGAAGGCCACGAGGAATCGGAAGAGTTCCCGTTTTCAGGTGCTATCGGATGATGAATCCGAGGCCGACTCCTCCCACCAAGGCGAGGAGGAGAAGAAGAAAGCCTCTCCCCCAGCGGGGGGAGGGAAGAAAAGGAAGGCCTCCCCAACAAGGGAGGCCGAAGGGTCCAAGAAGGGAAAAACTCTTCCCCCGAACTGTTCCGCCAATGCCAGTGACGACGACGAGGACTGGCCTCCAAGGGCCAAGCCTCTGGCAAGATCGTAAGTATCCGGACTCCCGAATAACTTCAAGGTTTTCATTTTCCGCCACATTGTGTATTTCTAATGCCGCATACAACCCTGTAGTCCGCCTAAGGATGATCTCCCCACTTCGTCGAGCGGGTCCTTAGGGGCGTCGGATATGGATTCTCTTCCGACTGCCTCCACCCCCCGTGATACGGACGATGCCGAGGCGGGATCCCAGGAAGGGACCCACCAGGAGGAGAGGGCCCCGAAGGTGTCGCAGGACAACCTCCCGGACTTTGCATCGGACTCAGCCCCGGAACCCACAGTGGCTTCGGAGTCCGGCGGGCGACCCCTTCGTAAGAAGGGCAAGACTGCGACGCCGGCTGCCTCCGTCCAACCAGAGGTGCCGGATAATTTGCTGGGGGCGCTCAACGGCGCCTCCATCGAAGAGGAACACCGCACTGTTATGAGTGCGGTGATTCAGAAGGTTCAGCTCGCCAAGAGCGGGCTGACCGAAGCCTGCAGCAGCCTTCTAACAGGCTTTGAGGTAAGAATTTCAATATATGTAAAGTGGTACCGCATAGACAGTAGCCCCTGATGCTCGGTTTGATGTTCGGAAAGAAAAGCCGGACTGAGGATCTTTTGAAAGATAAACGCAGGAGTCATGAAAATATGTCAATATGGGATTGCAGGCTGTGCTGCTAACCTCCGCCGCACTGATTGCGGAGGTCAATACTTTGAAGGAAAACCTCGAGCGGTCCGAGAACGAGCTCGGCCGTGCCAAGAAGCAGCTCGAGGAAAAAGAAGGTGAGTAATACCTTATGAAAATTGTACCTTACAGAAAAGGATTTAGTTGCAAGAAAAATGACAAGGATAACTTGGGTATTGCAGGGGCCACTAACGAGGTGGCGACCCTGAAAGAGGCGGTGGCCGCGGCCGAACGCAATGCGGCTGCGGAGCGCACCGAGCGAGAGAAACAGGAGGCGCGGGTGGCGGAGGTACAGCAAGAGCTCCAGGATCTCGTGAAGAAACATGAGAGCCTGGAGCGTGACTCGAAGACTCGAGAGTCTGAGCTTGCAACGGCTCTTGAGAGTGCCAAAGCCGCTAAGGCCGAAGCCTACAAGGCCCTCCAGGAGATCGAGGCGGTAAAGAAAATAGCAGCGGGTAAGGCATTTTTCATGCAAAATAAGCATGTGAGTGTTAATTACCTGTCGCTTACCCGAATTCGGAGCTCTCCAGGAGCGTTCGCAGATCTTCCTTGCAGCGTGTCCGATGCTGCCGCATTCTATCGGGCCGAGGAGGGGAGCTCGACGGAGAAGGTCTTCTGGTCTCAGTATGCTGAGGCCGGACATCCGATGCCCCTTAGCAACCAGCTGAAACAGCTGGTCGAGCTACACAAGGCGGCCGAACAGGCCATGAAGGGCCTCATAGTTCGGCTGTGGCCTAAGGAGGCTATGCCTGGGAGCTATTTCGGCCTGGTGCGGCGGCTGGTGGATGCGTGCCCATGGGTTGAAGTTATCAAGCACTCCGCCTGTATTGAGGGTGCCCGTCGGGCCCTTGCCCGCGCAAAGGTTCACTGGGGCAAGATGGATGCCCAAAAGCTTGTGACGGACCCCCCACCAGAGGGCAAGGAGCATCGCACGCCCGAGATGTATTATAAGAGTGTGCTGAAGGGCGCCCGCACTATTGCGGGTGAGTGCTCCAAAGATGTAATATTTGAGTAGACTCGCATTTTGTTATCCAGTGCACTGAAAACTTGGTTCATATGCGCTAAGCAACGCTTGTTAATTTAAAATATTACCTTCTGTGCGGCTGTTTATCAAATCTGAGAGATGGCAAGTCGTCGGCTTCAGCCCCCATGCCACGAGTGCTGGGGTGTTCGGGATAAACTCGAGCGCTCTTGTTCCCATTTTTGGGTCCAGCTAGGGAGGCGCTCTACACAGCGAACAAGGCAACCGGACTTATAATGCTTTAACACTCTCACTTAGCCATAGAATTCTATAATTTTAAATTTCGGCGAAGCCCCTAGTCTTCGGAAGGCCGAATTTGGGGCGCTATCCACGCCTTGGCCGGATAGTATCCGACTCCTCGCTCTAAGCGGCATAAGTCTTTAAGGACTCGCGAAAAACCTCTCGAACAGCGACCGACTCTCGCCTCATCATGACAGTCAGTTTTAGCTTTCTCCACTGAGGCGTTAACCCAGCTCAACTGGGGCGCAATCGCAATGGTTCTCCCAGTGCTACCTTAGCCGATATAACGGAACGTAAGGTACCAAAACATGGGAACTATTGACCCAAGACATGATTCGGAGCCGATGCATATAGTGCTATAAGTTCGGGGTGCCGCACTTGTGAAAGTGTTCGGACTCATCACACCATAATGCGAGGAACATAAGCCCCTGGTGTGTATTAGCTGTACCAAAGTGTACGGATGCAATATGCCGTGGATGAACATATGTATGAAAAGGAAATGCAATTATAAGCAAAAAGGTGCTGCATTGTTTTATTCAATAAGTGCTGCTACGAATGCAGAACGATACAAATAGTGCGACAAGCAAGGTATCGGACTGTTAAACATGTCCCCCTCCAGGGGCAGGCTATAGATTGGTGTATAAAAATGCTCGTAACGGAGACCACCTGTATATTCGTTGTAGCCTTTATCCTTTCCTGGCTGTTGCATCGTGAGTTCGGCAGATCTGCTGCCGGACAGGGCCTCTGACAAACGGAGTCCTGTGGGTAAAAAAAAAGGTAAAAAGAAAAGAAAAAAGAACGACACACTTGAGAGCCCCTGGTGCGGTTGAGCCGCAGTCTGGGTTTATCGTGGTCGTGCCCCTCTCCCCATGCCCATGGTATCTTCAGAGCGTAATGGTGTACGCGAAGGATCTGCTTTAATGTTTCGCAGGAGCTGGGGTTGGGGCCGCACTGCTACGCGTGCTCGGAACGTGCCAGGTGGTCTTGTTGTAAGTTACTCCGGGCGCGCTTAGCTGTGTCCGGCCGCTTAAAGGCCGGACTCAAGAATTGCCTTAAGAGGCTGCATTGCACTTCTGCCGCGAGAGCCGCTGTATGTTCCTCCGTGCGGAGAGAACATTCAGTGTTTCGGTTGACCGTGATGACTCCTCGAGGGCCTGGCATCTTGAGCTTGAGGTATGCGTAGTGCGGCACCGCGTTGAACTTTGCAAACGCAGTACGTCCGAGCAAGGCATGATAGCCGCTGCGGAACGGGACTATGTCGAAGATTAACTCCTCGCTTCGGAAGTTATCCGGGGATCCGAAGACCACTTCCAGTGTAATTGAGCCTGTACAATTGGCTTCTACACCTGGTATGACGCCTTTAAAGGTCGTTTTGGTAGGTTTAATCCCTGAGGGGTCTATGCCCATTTTGCGCACTGTATCCTGGTAAAGCAGGTTCAGGCTGCTGCCGCCGTCCATCAGGACTCTGGTTAGGTGAAATCCATCGACGATTGGGTCTAAGACCAGTGCGGTGAATCCGCCATGGCGGATGCTGGTGGGGTGGTCCCTTCGGTCAAAAGTGATCGGGCAGGAGGACCATGGGTTGAACTTCGGGGCAACTGGCTCCATCGCGTAGACATCCCTAAGTGCACGCTTCCGCTCCCTTTTGGGTATGTGCGTTGCGTATATCATGTTCACCGTCCGCACCTGTGGGGGGAAACCCTTCTGTCCTCTATTGTTCGGCGGTTGGGTCTCGTCCTCGTCATCGCTGTGTAGCCCCTTGTCATTGTTTTCGACAATTAACTTGCCTGCCTGCTTGAATACCCAACAGTCCCTGTTGGTGTGGTTAGCTAGTTTTTCGGGGGTGCCGTGTATCTGGCACAAGCGGTCGAGTATTCGGTCCAAATTGGACGGACCCGGAGTAGTTCTTTTGAATGGCTTTTTCCGCTGACCGGGTTTAGAGCCTCTGAATCCGGCATTGACTGCCGTATCCTCAATATGATCGCCGTTAATGCGGCGTTTGTATTTGTTGCGACGCGGCCTGCCATTTCGGTCCTTGAAGTCCGGACTGCCAGAATTTCTGCTGAGGTTGTTGCTGCATGCTAGCCAGCTGTCCTCACCCGCGCAGAAGCGGGTCATGAGTGATGTGAGGGCTACCATGGATTTCGGCTTTTCCTGTCCCAGGTGCCGGGCAAGCCACTCGTCGCGGATGTTATGCTTGAAGGCCGCGAGGGCCTCCGCATCCGGACAGTCGACGATTTGGTTTTTCTTGGTTAAGAACTGTGTCCAGAATTGCCTGGCCAATTCGTCTGGCTGCTGAATTATGTGGCTTAGGTCATCAGCGTCTGGTGGTCGCACAGAAGTGCCCTGGAAGTTATCGAGGAATGCGGCTTCCAGGTCCTCCCAACTCCCAATTGACTCTGCTGGCAAGCTGTTGAGCCAATGTCGGGCTGGTCCTTTAAGCTTGAGGGGGAGGTATTTGATGGCGTGAAGATCGTCACCACGGGCCATGTGGATGTGAAGGAGATAGTCTTCAATCCAAACCGCGGGGTCTATTGTGCCATCGTAGGATTCAATATTGACGGGTTTAAACCCTTCGGGGATTTGATGATCCATTACTTTATCTGTAAAGCATAGTGGGTGTGCGGCGCCTCTGTACTGGGCGATATCACGACGGAGCTCAAGGGAGCTTGGTCTACTTTGTTTGGCCCGGCCGGACTTACTGTGTCCGGTGCGACGATTGTCGTCACGTATCGTGGGACGCCCATGCGATCCGTAGATCGATCTTGATTGTCTTGCCTTATCCTCCAATATATCTCGCAAGTCCGGAGTGTTCCCCTGTGGCCGTGTGCTTTTCGAGTGATGCCGGGGTACGGGTCTGGTGAAGGGCCTAGAGGCCACTCTGTCGCGACCACGGGGTGGTCGGTCAGCCGTATTGTCTCCTAGTGATGCGGGTTCGTAAGCCTCCTCCTCTAATCGGGGGAGCAGCTTGTGTTGAGGGTAGCTTTTGGAGGGGCGTTCGAGCTCATGCTCTTCGGCCGCGAGGACTTCAGTCCATCTATCGGCTAGCAGATCCTGATCAGCTCTAAGCTGTTGCTGCTTTTTCTTGAGGCTGTTCGCCGTCGCCATAAGCCTGCGTTTAAAACGCTCTTGTTCGACGGGATCCTCAGGCACGACGAATTTATCATCGTCGAGGCTCGCTTCGTCTCCGGAGGGAGGCGTATAATCCTCTGCCTCTTCTCCTGCCGCTCCTTCATAAGGGCTAGCGTCTCCGTCCTGCTGCGCTGCATCTTGCTGGAGCGGGTTGTCTTCGGCACTGTCCGGTGTATTATTGTCTCCGGTGCCGGAGTCTTCATTCTTGCTGTGGCGGGATTTAGAGCGGTGCCGCTGACGCCGACGCTTGGGCTGCTTATTGGAGGGGTCATCTTCCTCTGTTCCTTCGCCATTCCCATCTTTTGGGATATCCACCATGTATATGTCATACGATGAGGTGGCTGTCCAGTGCCCAGTGGGCGCTGGTTCTTGGTCGTCTCCGGCATCGTCGTCCATACCGTCGATGTCCCGGGAGTTGTAGTCTAGCATGTCGGTTAAATCATCGACAGCGGCTACCAAGTGGGTGGTGGGTGGGCTTTGAATTTCTTCGTTGTCCGCGTCCCAACCGTCCTGACTGCAGTCCAGCCAGGGCTCTCCTGATAACGAGAGATATTTTAGCGAACTCAAGATGTCACCGAAAGGTGAGTGTTGAAAGACGTCCGCTGCGGTGAACTCCATGATCGGCGCCCAATCGGATTCGATCAGGGCGGGCGTGGGAGGTTCGGAGCCCGGCGAGGAGTCCGACACCTTGGAGTTACGAGCCTTATGAGGGATAAAGTTAGTGTTCGGCTCTATCGCCGTAGAGGTTGCAGCCCCCGAGGCGGTGTCTAGGAATCCATCCTTGATCTGCGTGGCCGGCTCCGAATTGAGGATCGGAGCGGGCTCGAGTGCGGCCTCTAGGGTACTGTCTGGCGGCAGAGCTAAATCATGCCCGACGTGACAGTACGGCACGCTCGGCTGTGGCTCGAATCCGTCGAAGATCAAGTCCCCGCGGATGTCAGCCGTGAATTTCAAACTTCCAAATCTGACCTGACGGCCAGGGGCGTAGCTTTCGATCTGCTCCAGTTGGCCAAGCGAATTGGCCCGCAGTGCAAAGCCGCCGAATACGAAGATCTATCCGGGGAGGAAGGTCTCCCCCTGGACTGCGTCGTTGATGATGATCGAAGAGTCCATCGAGCCTATCGGTTACGACACAGAGGAACTCTCAATGAAAGCACCAATGTCAGTGTCAAAACCGGCGGATCTTGGGTAGGGGGTCCCGAACTGTGCGTCTAGGCGGATGGTAACAGGAGACGAGGGACACGATGTTTTTACCCAGGTTCGGGCCCTCTTGATGGAGGTAAAACCCTACGTCCTGCTCGATTAATATTGATGATGTGGGTTACAATAGTATTTCTACCACGAGATCAAGGAGGCTAAACCCTAGAAGCTAGCCTATGGTATGATTGTTGTTCGTCCTATGGACTAGGGCCATCCGGTTTATATAGACACCGGAGAGGGCTAGGGTTACATAGAGTCGGTTACAAAGGTAGGAGATCTACATATCCGAATCGCCAAGCTTGCCTTCCACGCCAAGGAAAGTCCCATCCGGACACGGGACGAAGTCTTCAATCTTGTATCTTCATAGTCTTGGAGTCCGGCCGATGATGATAGTTCGGCTATCCGGACACCCCCTAGTCCGGAACTCCCTCAGTAGTCCTTTCGATAAGTAAGAGTGTCGAACCCAACGAGGAGCAGAAGGAAATGATAAGCGGTTTTCAGTAAGGTTTTCTCTGCAAGCACTGAAATTGTAGGTGATAGATAGTTTTGTGATAAGATAAATAGTAACGAGTAACAAATAAATAAATTAAATAAAGTGCAGCAAGGTGGCCCAATTCTTTATGTAGCAAAGGATAAGCCTGGACAATTTCTAATAATGAGAAAGGAGCTCCCGAGGACACATGGGAATTATCGTCAAGCTAGTTTTCATCATGTTCATATGATTCGCGTTTGGTACTTTGATAATTTGATATGTGGGTGGACCGGTACTTGGGTACTGCCCTTACTTGGACAAGCATCCCACTTATGATTAACCCCTATTGCAAGCGTCCGTAACTACAAAAGAAGTATTAAGGTAAACCTAACCACAACATTAAACATATGGATCCATATCAGCCCCTAACGAAGCAACACATAAACTAGGGTTTAAGCTTCTGTCACTCTAGCAACCCATCATCTACTTATTACTTCCCCATGCCTTCCTCTAGGCCCAAATAATGGTGAAGTGTCATGTAGTCGACGTTCACATAACAACACTAGAGGAAAAGACAACATACATCTCATCAAAATATCGAACGAATACCAAATTCACATGACTACTAATAGCAAGACTTCACCCATGTCCTCAGGAACAAACGTAACTACTCACAAAGCATATTCATGTTCATAATCAGAGGAGTAACAATATGCATAAAGGATCTGAACATATGATCTTCCACCAAGTAAACCAATTAGCATCAACTACAAGGAGTAATCAACACTACTAGCAACCCACATGTACCAATTTGTGGTTTTGATACAAGATTGGATACAAGAGATGAACTAGGGTTTTGAGAGGAGATGGTGCTAGTGAAGATGTTGATGGAGATTGACCCCCTCTTGATGAGAGGATCGTTGGTGATGACATTGGTGATGATTTCCCCCTCCCGGAGGGAAGTGTCCCCGCAGAACAGCTCTGCCGGAGCCCTAGATTGATTCCGCCAAGGTTCCGCCTCGTGGTGGCGGAGTTTCGTCCCGTAAGCTTGCCCACGATTTTTTCCAGGGTAAAAGCTTTCATATAGCAAAAGATGGACACCGGAGGCCCACCAGGGGACCCAGGAGATAGTGGGGTGCGCCCTGTAGGGGGGGGGCACCCTCCTCTCTCCTGGACAGGGTGTGGGCCCCCTGGTGTATTTCTTTCGCTCAAAAATTCTTATTAATTCCAAAAGGATGTTTTGTGGAGTTTTAGGACTTTTGGAGCAGTGCAGAATAGGTTTCCAATGTTTGCTCCTTTTCCAGCCAGAATTCCAGTTGCCGGCATTCCCCCTCTTCATGGTAAACCTTGTAAAATGATAGAGAATAGCCATAAGTATTGAGATATAATGTGTAATAACGGCCCATAATGCAATAAATATTGATATAAAAGCATGATGCAAAATGGACATATCAACTCCCCCAACCTTAGACCTCGCTTGTCCTCAAGCGGAAACCAAAATCGAAAAATATGTCCACATGTTTAGAGATAGAGGTGTCGATAAAATAAAATACGGACATGAGGGCATCATGATCATTCTAATAACAACAACATATATAGATTTTATCATATGATTTCTTATGCTCAAGTAACAATCAATTCACAATACCATGTATGGTTCAAAAACTTCATTGGGAACTATTAAATTATAATCTCATTCATTGAAGCAATTGCAATTTATCGTAACATCAGAAAGAGTCAACAATAGAGCTTTTTAGCAAGCTCACATACTCAACTATCTCGTAGTCTTCTACAATTGCTAACACTCACGCAGTACTTGTGGTTATGGAGTTTCAGCCGGACACTGAGAAAGATAGGGGCTTATTGTGTTGCCTCCCAACGTATTCACCTTTAGGTGATGTCAACAATAACAGCCCATGCTAACTTACATCCAATTGGATATATATATCATGATCTTTCAAACACGAGGAGCTTTCCAAAGGATAAAACAAAAAAGGGAAAGGTGAGGATCACCTTGACTCGAACATAAAGTAAAAACATAAAGTAAAAGATAGGCCCTTCGCAGAGGGAAGAAGAGGTTGTCATGTGCGTTTAGGGTTGATGCACAAAATTTTAATGCAAAAGAACGTCACTTTATATTGCCCCTTGTATGTGGACCTTTATTATGCAGTCCGTTGCTTTTATTACTTCCACAACAAGATCGTACAAAGCTTATTTTCTCTGCACTAATAAGTCATACATATTTAGGTAGCAATTTTTATTGCTTGCAACATGACAACTTACTTGAAGGATCTTACTCAATCCATAGGTAGGTATGGTGGACTCTCATGGCAAAACTGGGTTTATGGATATTTGGAAGCACAAGTAGTATCTCTACTTGGTGCAAGGAATTTGGCTAGCATGAGGGGGGAAAGGCAAGCTCAACATGTTTGGAAGGTCAATGACAATATACTTTAACTGAGATGTCGGAAAATATAAACTATTATGTTGTCTTCCTTGTCCAACGTCAACTCTTTTAGCATGTCATACTTAATGAGTGCTCCCAATTATAAAAAGGTGTCCAAGATAATATATTTGTATGTGAACCCCTCTTTCCTTATCACTTCCTATTAATTGCAACGATGACCAAAACTACGTTCATCAACTCTCAACAATTTTTATGCCTCATACTTTCTATGTGTGAAGTTATCACTATCCATAAGATCAATATGAACTCTTTTATTCTTTCTACTTTCTCAAGATCATAGCAACATAGCAAAGCCCTTGACTCAACACTAATCTTTATTATAGATAGCTCACGGACTCGATTACAAAAAGAGATCACAAAGCAAAACTCAAACTACTTGATATCAAAACTTCAATCTACTAGATCAAGATACTACTAAAAGGATAGAACTAAATAAAGCGGTAAAGATAGGAGTGTGATGGTGATACGATACCATGGCACCTCCCCCAAGCTTGACAGTTGCCAAGGGGAGTGCCCATACCCATGTGATTATGTCCTCGGAAGTGGTGAAATAGGAGTTGTTGATGATGTAGGCTTGTCGTACGTCTTCCAAGGCATAGGCTAACCATCATAGAAGGATGATCGAGTCTCCGAGATCCTTAAATCTACAGCTAAACTCATCCTCTTGAATCTATATTCATACTCACAGTTCTGGTTTTGCAAGTCATAGATCTGGGCTTGGAGGTGCTCGATTTTCTCTTGAAGCTTGAAGATGGTCTCCCCAATGACTTTGGCATCTAACTTGTGGTTGTTGGTGAACTCCGTGATCATCATCTGGTTGGCGTTGAGTCCACGCTCCACCATCCCTTGGCACTTGAAAACTTGCTGCTCCACGGCTTCGAGCTTTGTCTCCACGCTTCCGGTACGCCTTGGTCCCTCCACATCGCGGATGTGCAGCACCCCCTCATGCATCTCAATGGTTTGAGGGTGTTGCAGCACCTCCGCAAGATAGGGGTTGATAACCCTCTCGAAAAACTTGTCCTTGGGAGCGCTTGGAGATGACATGATGCTCTTAGATCTGAAACAAAAATAGCTCGAAACAAAAACAGAGGATATTTGCGTGATACGGTGGTCAAAACCTTCGGGAGTATATATAATGAATTTTTACCGACCAAAATACGTAATATGCAAGAAAACGGAGTCCGGGAGGCACACGAGGTGCCCATGAGACAGGGGGGCGCGCCCTCCACTCTCGTGGGAGCCTCGTGTCCTTTTCGGACTACTTCTTTCTTCCTAAAATTCTTAAATATTCCAAAACTGATAAAAATTGCCATTGGAGTCGTTTTGGAGTCGGTTTACTTACCGTACCTCATACCTATTCCTTTTCGGAGTCTGGAACGTTCTGGAAAGTTTCCCTTATGTATTCCTCAGGGGTTACGGTCTCAATGATATTAGTTTCAACATTGATAGGATTACCTGAAATATAATGTTTAATTCTTTGACCGTTTACCACCCTTGGACTTGTGCCTTCGAAGTTGTTGATTTTTATGGCACCAGAACGATAGACCTCCTCTATAACGTAAGGACCTTCCCATTTTGAGAGGAGTTTTCCTGCAAAAAATCTTAAACGAGAGTTGAATAATAACACATAATCTCCTACGTTAAACTCACGCTTTTGTATCCTCTTGTCATGCCAGCGTTTGACTTTTTCTTTGAATAGCTTGGCATTCTCATACGCTTGGGTTCTCCATTCATCAAGTGAGCTAATATCAAACAACCTCTTCTCACCGGCAAGTGTGAAGTCATAATTGAGCTCTTTAATAGCCCAATATGCCTTATGTTCAAGTTCAAGAGGTAAATGACACGCTTTTCCATAAACCATCTTATAAGGAGACATACCCATAGGATTTTTGTATGCAGTTCTATAGGCCCATAATGCATCATCAAGTTTTTTGGACCAATTCTTTCTAGATCTATTCACAGTCTTCTGCAAAATTAGTTTGAGCTCTCTATTGCTCAACTCTACTTGACCACTAGACTGCGGATAATAAGGAGATGCGATTCTATGATTGACACCATACTTAGCAAGCATCTTACGGAAAGCACCATGAATAAAATGTGAACCACCATCAGTCATAAGATATCTAGGGACTCCAAACCTCAGAAAAATTAACTTCTTTAAGCATTTTAATAGAGGTGTTATGATCGGCACTACTAGTTGGAATAGCTTCTACCCACTTAGTAACATAATCAATAGCAACTAAAATATGTGTATAACCATTAGAGGCAGGAAAAGGTCCCATATAATCAAAGCCCCAAACATCAAACGATTCAATAACAAGAGAATAATTCATAGGCATTTCTTGACGTCTACTAATGTTACCTATTCTTTGACATTCATCACAAGATAAGACAAACTTACGAGCATCTTTGAAGAGAGTAGGCCAATAAAAACCAGATTGTAGTACCTTGTGTGCAGTTCTATCTCCAGCGTGGTGTCCTCCATAAGATTCAGAGTGACACTTGCGTAGGATCTGTTCCTGTTCATGCTCAGGCACACAACATCTAATAACACCATCTACTCCTTCTTTATAAAGGTGTGGATCATTCCAGAAGTAATGTCTTAAATCATAAAAGAACTTTTTATTTTGCTGGTATGTGAAACTAGGCGGTATAAATTTAGCAACAATGTAATTAGCATAATCAGCATACCAAGGAGCAGTACGAGAAGAATTAACGACCGCTAATTGTTCATCAGGAAAGCTATCATTAATAGGCAGTGGGTCATCAAGAACATTCTCTAACCTAGACAAGTTATCTGCAACGGGGTTCTCAGCTCCCTTTCTATCAATAATATGCAAGTCAAATTCTTGGAGCAAGAGAACCCATCTAATGAGTCTAGGCTTAGCATCTTTCTTTTCCATAAGATATTTAATAGCAGCATGATCAGTGTGAATAGTAACTTTGGAATCAACAATATAAGGTCTATACTTATCACATGCAAACACAACTGCTAAGAATTCTTTTTCAGTAGTAGCATAATTTCTCTGGGTAGTATCAAGAGTCTTACTAGCATACTGAATAACATTCAATTTCTTATCGACTCTTTGCCCTAGAACAGCACCTACAGCATAATCACTAGCATCGCACATAATTTCAAAAGGTAAATTCCAATCAGGTGGCTGAACAATAGGTGCAGTGATCAAAGCTTTCTTAAGTATTTCAAATGCTTCTACACAATCATCATCAAAGACAAAAGGAATATCTTTTTGCAACAAATTAGTCAGAGGCCTAGAGATTTTAGAAAAGTCCTTAATGAACCTCCTATAAAAACCGGCGTGACCAAGGAAACTTCTTATACCTTTTATGTCCTTGGGATACGTCATCTTTTCAATAGGATCAACTTTGGCTTTATCAACTTCAATACCTCTCTCGGAGATCTTATGCCCCAAAACAATGCCTTCATTAACCATAAAGTGACACTTCTCCCAATTCAGGACGAGACTAGTGTCTTCGCATCTCTGCAAAACTCGATCAAGGTTGCTCAAACAATCATCAAAAGAGGATCCATAAACTGAGAAATCATCCATGAATACCTCACAAATCTTTTCACAAAAATCAGAGAATATAGCCATCATGCATCTTTGAAAGGTAGCAGGTGCATTACATAAACCAAAAGGCATACGTCTATAAGCAAAAGTACCAAAAGGGCAAGTAAAAGTAGTTTTAGATTGATCCTTCGCTGACACAGGTATCTGAGAGAAACCAGAATAACCATCTAGAAAGCAGAAATGTGTGTGTTTGGATAGTCTTTCTAGCATTTGACCAATAAAAGGTAAAGGGTAATGATCTTTCTTAGTAGCTTTATTTAACTTACGGAAATCAATTACCATCTGATGTCTACTACGCAACCTTCTTCTTGTAGACGTTGTTGGGCCTGCAAGTGCGCAGGTTTGTAGGACAGTAGCAATATTCCCTCAAGTGGATGACCTAAGGTTTATCAATCCGTGGGAGGCGTAGCATGAAGATGGTCTCCCTCGAACAACCCAGCAACCAAATAACAAAGAGTCTCTTGTGTCCCCAACACACCCAATACAATGGTAAATTGTATAGGTGCACTAGTTCGGCGAAGAGATGGTGATACAAGTGCAATATGGATAGTAGATATGGGTTTTTGTAATCATAAAATATAAAAACAGCAAGGTAACTAATGATAAAAGTGAGCGTAAACGGTATTGCAATGATAGGAAACAAGGCCTAGGGTTCATACTTTCACTAGTGCAAGTTCTCTCAACAATAATAACATAGATAGATCATATAACAATCCCTCAACATGCAACAAAGAGTCACTCCAAAGCCACTAATAGCGGAGAACAAACGTAGAGATTATGGTAGGGTACGAAACCACCTCAAAGTTATTCTTTCGGATCGATCTATTCAAGAGTTCGTATTAGAATAACACCTTAAGACACAAATCAACCAAAACCCTAATGTCACCTAGATACTCCATTGTCACCTCAAGTATCCGTGGGC
The DNA here is from genome assembly GCF_002162155.2 of Triticum dicoccoides. NCBI lineage: Eukaryota > Viridiplantae > Streptophyta > Magnoliopsida > Poales > Poaceae > Triticum > Triticum dicoccoides. The sequence continues at coordinate 47,053,089 of NC_041393.1, forward strand.
ATGATTATACGATATGCATCACACAATCTCAGATTCATCCAACCAACACAAAGTACTTCAAAAAGTGCCCCAAAGTTTCTATCGGAGAGTCAAGAAAACATGTGCCAACCCCTATGCATAGGTTCATGGGCGGAACCCGCAAGTTGGTCACCAAAACATACATTAAGTGGCACGTGATATCCCATTGTCACCACAGATAAACACGTCAAGACATACAACAAGTGTTCTCAAAGTAAAGACTCAATCCGATAAGATAACTTCAAGAGGGAAACTCAATTCATCACAAGAGAGTAGAGGGGGAGAAACATCATAAGATCCAACTATAATAGCAAAGCTCGTGATATATCAAGATCGTGCCATAGAGAGAACACGAGAGAGAGAGAGAGATCAAGCACATAGCTACTGGTACATACCCTCAGCCCCGAGGGTGAACTACTCCCTCCTCGTCATGAAGAGCACCAGGATGATGAAGATGGCCACCGGTGATGGATTCCCCCTCCGATAGGGTGCCGTAATAGGCTCCCGAGAGGTTTTTGGTGGCTACAAAGGCTTGCGGCAGCGGAACTCCCGATCTATCTTGATATTCAATGTTTTTAGGGTACGTAGGCTTATATAGGCGAAAGAAGTCGGTCGGGAGGTGCTCGAGGGGCCCACGAGACAGGGGGCGTGCCCTATAGGGGGGACCATCCTATCTCGTGGCTGCCTCGAGGATCTTCTGACGTGAACTCCAAGTCTCCAGGATCATATTCTTCCAAAATATCACGCTGCCGAAGGTTTCATTCCGTTTGGACTCCGTTTGATATTCCTTTTCTTCGAAATACTGAAACAGGCAATAAAACAGCAATATGGGCTGGGCCTCCGGTTAATAGGTTAGTCCCAAAAGTAATATAAAAGTGTATAATAAAGCCCGTAATCATTCAAAGCAGATAATAAAATAGCATGAATGCTTCATAAATTATAGATACGTTGGAGACGTATCACCATCCTATAACCTGTAATAATTCTTTGCGGGATCAATTCATCTTTATCATTAGGAATAACGGTAATACCTCCCTTTTTAGGAACACAATGGACAGGGCTTACCCATTCACTATCAGCAATGGGATAAATAATACCTGCCTCAAGGAGCTTTAGTATCTCCTTTCTTACCACTTCTTTCATCTTGGGATTTAATCGTCTTTGAGGATCTCTAACTGGTTTGGCATCTTTTTCCACTATAATTTTGTGTTGGCTTAATGTGGGACTAATGCCCTTAAGATCATCCAGAGTATATCCAATAGCTGCTCGGTGCTTCTTCAGAGTTTTCAATAATCTTTCTTCTTCTTTCTCTGAAATGTTAGCACTAATAATAACATGATATATTTCCTTTTCATCAAGATAAGCATACTTAAGATTATCAGGTAATGGTTTGAGCTCAAACATGGGATCACCCTTGGGTGGAGGGGGATCCCCGAGAATTTCAACGGGAAGGTTATGTTTCAGCATAGGTTCCTGTTTAAGGAACACTTCATATCTTTCCTCTCTTTCCTTCATAAACATATCGTTTTCATGGTCTAGCAAATATTTTTCTAACAGATCAGTTCGAGGTACAACAATGGAAGCAAGACCAATAATTTCATCCTTACTAGGTGGTTCCCTATCACGAGGTTGTCTACTAAACTTAGCGAAATTAAACTCATGAGACATACCATCTATGCCAACAATGACAGTATTCTTTTCACAATTAATCTTAGCACTAGCCGTATTCAAGAATGGGTCTACCAAAAATAATGGGACAAAAAACACCTTGTGGGGAACTAAGAACAAGAAAATCAGCAAGGTATTTAACCTTCCCACACAAAACTTCAACATCTCTAACAATCCCAAAGGGTTTAATGGTATCCCTATTAGCAAGCTTAATAGTAACACCAATGTCTTCTAATTCAATGGGTGCAATGTCATGCATAATTTCTTGATATAAGGTATAAGGTATTGCACTAGCACTAGCACCCATATCACATAAGCCATGATAACAATGATCTCCTATTTTAACAGAAATAACAGGCATGCCTACGACAGGTCTACGTGTCTTAGTATCTGGCCTAGCAATATTAGCAGTCTCACCACAGAAATAAATAACATGCCCATCTAAATCATCATCCAAGAGATCTTTAACCATAGCAATACTAGGTTCAACATTAATTTGCTCAGGAGGTGTATAAGTCCTAGTATTACTCTTAAGAACAACAGTCGAAGCTTTAGCATGATCCTTTATCCTAACAGGAAATGGAGCTTTTTCAACATAAGTAGTAGGAACAATAGGATCACTATAGGTAATAGTCTTTTCTTTGACTGTAATAGGTGCAACTACTTTCACTTCAACAGGAGGATCATATTTAAACCACTTCTCTTTAGGGAGATCAACGTGAGTAGCAAAATATTCACAGAAAGAAGCTACTATCTCAGAGTCAAGTCCATACTTAGCGCTAAATCCACGAAAAGCATCGGTATCCATAAAAGATTTAACACAATCGAACTTAGGTGTCATACCTGACTCCTTACCATCGTCGGAACCCCAATCTTCAGAGTTGCGTTTAATTCTTTCCAATAAGTCCCATTTGAAATCAATAGTCTTCAGCATATAAGAGCCAGCACAGGAAGTATCGAGCAGGTTGCGATTATCAAGAGAAATCCGAGCATAAAAGTTTTGAATAATCATTTCCCGAGAGAGCTCATGATTGGGGCATGAATATAACATTGACTTAAGCCTCCCCCAAGCTTGAGCGATTCTTTCTCCTTCGCGAGGCTAGAAATTATATATGTAATTACGATCACGATGAACAAGGTGCATAGGATAGAACTTCTGGTGAAATTTCAGCTTCAATCGCTTATAATTCCAAGATCACATATCATCGCATAGCCTATACCATGTCAATGCATCTCCCTTCAAAGATAAAGGGAAGACCTTCCTTTTGACAACATCATCGGGAATACCTGCAAGCTTAAATAATCCACAAACTTCATCCACAAAGATAAGGTGTAAATCGGGATGCAATGTTCCGTCTCCTGCAAATGGATTAGCTAGCAGTTTTTCTATCATACCCGAAGGAATCTCAAAGTAAATATTTTCATAAAGTTCGGTAGGTTGAGGAGCAACTCTTTGCTCTTCTGGTTGGGGTGAAGATACCCCAAACAAGCCCCTCAAAGGATTAGTTTCCATAGTGACAAGTAACAAAAAAATTTCAGCACACTATATAAATGTTTCCTTATCAAGTTCCACTCACCAAAAGTGCTACACTCCCCGGCAACGGCGTCAGAAAAGAGTCTTGATGACCCACAAGTGTAGGGGATCAATCTTAGTACTTTCGATAAGTAAGAGTGTCGAACCCAACGAGGAGCAGAAGGAAATGATAAGCGGTTTTCAGTAAGGTTTTCTCTGCAAGCACTGAAATTGTAGGTGATAGATAGTTTTGTGATAAGATAAATAGTAAAGAGTAACAAATAAATAAAGTAAATAAAGTGCAGCAAGGTGGCCCAATCCTTTATGTAGCAAAGGATAAGCCTGGACAATTTCTAATAATGAGAAAGGAGCTCCCGAGGACATATGAGAATTATCGTCAAGCTAGTTTTCATCACGTTCATATGATTCGCGTTCGGTACTTTGATAATTTGATATGTGGGTGGACCGGTACTTGGGTACTGGCCTTACTTGTTCAAGCATCCCACTTATGATTAACCCCTATTGCAAGCATCCACAACTACAAAAGAATTATTAAGGTAAACCTAACCACAACATTAAACATATGGATCCATATCAACCCCTAATGAAGCAACGCATAAACTAGGGTTTAAGCTTCTCTCACTCTATCAACCCATCATCTACTTATTACTTCCCCATGCCTTCCTCTAGGCCCAATTATTGGTGAAGTGTCATGTAGTAGACGTTCACATAACACCACTAGAGGAAAAGACAACATACATCTCATCAAAATATCGAACGAATACCAAATTCACATGACTACTAATAGCAAGACTTCACCCATGTCCTCAGGAACAAACGTAACTACTCACAAAGCATATTCATGTTCATAATCAGAGGAGTAATAATATGCATAATGGATCTGAACATATGATCTTCCACCAAGTAAACCAATTAGCATCAACTACAAGGAGTAATCAACACTACTAGCAACCCACAAATACCAATTTGTGGTTTTGATACAAGATTGGATACAAGAGATGAACTGGCGTTTTGAGAGGAGATGGTGCTGGTGAAGATGTTGATGGAGATTGACCCCCTCTTATGAGAGGATCGTTGGTGATGATTTCCCTCTCCCGGAGGGAAGTGTCGCTGGCAGAATAGCTCTGCCGGAGCCCTAGATTGATTCCACCATGGTTCCGCCTCGTGGCGGTGAAGTTTTGTCCCGTAAGCTTGCTCACAATTTTTTCCTGGGTAAAAGCTCTCATATAGCAGAAGATGGACACCGGAGGCCCACCAGGGGACCAGGAGATAGTGGGGTGCGCCCTGTAGGGGGGGGGCACCCTCCTCTCTCCTGGACAGGGTGTGGGCCCCCTGGTGTATTTCTTTCGCTCAAAAATTCTTATTAATTCCAAAAAGATGTTTCGTGGAGTTTCAGGACTTTTGGAGCAGTGCAGAATAGGTTTCCAATGTTTGCTCCTTTTCCAGCCAGAATTCCAGCTGCCGGCATTCCCCTTCTTCATGATAAACCTTGTAAAATAAGAGAGAATAGCCATAAGTATTGAGATATAATGTGTAATAACAGCCCATAATGCAATAAATATTGATATAAAAGCATGATGCAAAATGGACGTATCACTTACTAATCAACTTGTGTGCAAAAACAGCAACCCTATTGTCCAACACCTTAGTAATAAGTTTGTAAGGGCATCTAAGCAGGCAAATGGGACGGTATTGTTGGATGCGCTTAGCCCCATTGAGCTTTGGAATCAGGGTGATAATCCCGTAGTTCATGCGTGCAACATCCAGGGTATTATTATGGAACGCTTCAAAAAGCCTCATAATATCTTTTTTGACGAAGTCCGAGCAGTGCTTATAAAACTCAGTTGGGATATTATCAGGCCCAGGTGCCCTATTACTGTCCATGCTAAATAATGCTTTTTTAACTTCCGCTTCAGTAAAAACACTACTCAGGATGAGATTGTCATCTTCTGTAAGTTTCTCATCATTAGACCAGGTTTTAGGAGAGAGGTGAAAAATATTTCCACTGGTCGGGCCAAAGAGCCCCTTATAATAGGAAGTAGCATGTTCCAGGAGATTTTTAGTACCCTCTATAACCCTATCCCCATCAGCAAGGGAATGAATGGTATTTTTCCTCTTCTTACCATTGGCTATACGGTGGAAATAGGTTGTGTTACAATCCCCTTTAAGAAACCATCGTTCATTCGAGTGCTGTAGCCAAAAGAGCTCTTCATCAGCAAGGATATCGTTAAGCTCGACACTCAAGGTGGTGCTTCTCTCGTACTCCCTCCGTCCGAAAATACTTTTCATCAAAATGGATAACAAGAGATGTATCTCGAACTAAAATACATCTAGATACATCCCCTTTTGTCCATTTTGATGACAAGTATTTTCGGACGGAGTGAGTAGGTCTCAGGATCCAAGGGACCAACCTCCTCCATTTTTTCTATTTCTTCCAGCTCCTTTTTAATCCACTTTTTCCTTTTTTTGGCATGGCCGAAAAGGTGAGAACCCCATCCTTTAAAGTATTTTTTATACGCTTAAGCTTAATATTCAGGATGTCTATGGGATCCTCAGACTCCACAGGTTGCTCCCAGATCATCTTAGCTTTAGCATAGAAATCTTCATTCTTCAACCAGCTAAGTTCAAATCTGAACTCACGCTGGTGCATGGGACTATTTTTCACGGGGTTTATTGTCAACAACAAAGGGTTGTGGTCTGAAACATCTCTCACTAACTTACGAACAGCAAAAAGAGGGAAAAGATCTTCGCAATCAGGGCTCATGAGAACTCTGTCGAGCTTCTCGAGCATTGGGTGTCTCTCTTTATTGGTCCAAGTGAACCTGCCTCCCCCCATATGAATGTCTCTAAGGTTCAGTGAGTGGATGATATTGTTAAATCTATCCATGTGCTGCGATCTATGTAGGGGCTTGTTTTTATCACTACTGCCCCGAAGGATATTGAAGTCCCCACCAATCACATAAGGAGTTTTGATGTTGCCACAGCAAGAGGTTATTTCATCAAGGAATTCGTCCCTCTTCTCATCATGTGCTGCTCCATAGACTACCACCAGGGTCCAAATACATTTGAGTTTAGCATCACAGATGGTAGCCTGTGGTAGGTACTTACCTACCACCCAAGACACAACATCCAAGGTTTCTTTTCTGATGCCACAAAGGATACCACCGGATTTACCAACGGAAGGAGTCCAATTCCAAGTAAATCTCTCAAAGGGGTCAACTTTCCTTAGATACTTGGGTGTAAACTTCTCCTTCTTCGTTTCTAGGATGCCTATAAAGTTGGGGGAGTGGTCTCTAATGATGTCAGAGAAGCAGATAGCTCTCCCTCTTTTACCTGCTCCTCTATAATTCCAGAAGAGGCTGTTCATTTTTTCCTTTTTCTCCCCCCTTTCCCGAAAGCTCTAGGAGGCTGGGTAGAGCTTTCAGTTTCATCCTGTAAGGTTACCCCAATTTTTTGACTTCTAGTGGTCGGCCTAGCTATCACCACATTGGTTTTTTTTTCTCTTTTCTTCCTAGACCGTACCACAGTATATTTTTCTTCATCTACCGTATTATCCTCCCCCCAATTCATGTTCAAGGGTGTCTGATCCCCTTTTTCATTAGTAAGCATCATAGCTCTATTATTCTTATCATGCTCATCAGCATTAGACGCCATTTTTTCCATGTTTCTACAATTCTCTAACTCTCTAAGGATATCCACACTGGTAAAGTCTGTGTCAGGAATGTTTACTCCCATTTTCATAGCCCTAATAATAAGCTCAGGGTTGGATAAAGCATCAAATGAATTAGGGTTGTGGGGAGTACCTTCCAGATCTCGCTTTTTTGCTGCAACCATAGCTTTTTCTTCAATTCTCTCCATCTTGTTCTGAGCATTGCGAAGGCTGAAGCGCAGATTCTCCTCAGTCACCCGCGGAGGAGCAACCGACATCTCGTTATCCATCTCACCCTCAGGCATCTCAACCACATACTCCTTTGTGTTTGCAACATCAGTGGTCACAGTGGCCAGTAACATCCACCACCTGATGAGATTTTTTAATGATGTCAGAGTATGTTTTTCTTGGCAAGCTCATGCAGGAATCTGTAGGAGTATTAACAGGAGGCCTTACTTTTTCCTGAGACATTTCAAGTGCCATGGTTTCAATAAGGAGGGTATTGTGGAGTGATTCAACTGAATCAGTGCTTTCTTGTGATTCCCGAACTGGGTCCGGCTTACCACCATGGGGAATACAGGAAGAAACCCCTCCAGGCCCATGTGGTAAGTTAGCCATTTTAGCTCTAGGAGTCGAAGAGGAAGCAATCTTTTTATCAATGTTGCTTTTATCAGGATTAGAAGGTGCTTGCACCCTCTCCTTTTCCCTTTCAGGATCTCTCACCAAAACCTGCTCCACCTCATAGTAGAAATCATAAAAATGATCACCCAGGACAGCTTCTGCCACCACAGGAATCTCGTCAACATTTCTGCATCCTACCCTGACCCGGGCAGAGGCCGGGCGGTGTAGGGTAGCAGCGTCAATTTCCAGGGGAACTCCAACCAGAGATGCCACATATGCCAAATTCCTCTCACTTCTTTTGTCTAATGGAACATTGCTAACCTTAATCCAAGCCACTTCCATCACCCCCTTGGCCCCCACTGATGAAGACCAGCGCGTGGCATGGATCACAGCCCCAGGGTAACTCTCCCAACATAGCATATTTGTGCAACTGCGCGAGGATTAGGGAAGCGAACAACAAAGACCCACGGCCCTATCATATGAGCAGAGCACCTCCATCCAGTGGCAAGGTAGGCAGTTAATCTAACTCCATCTGACGAGTAGATGTTTCCCCCTCCACTATCGTAACAACAATGTTATTGGCCCTCTCCTTAATCTGACTAACAGTGCAAGAGTCATGAATATAGTAAAATCCCTGCCCCTTAGCTTGAAAAGCGCACATAGGTGCCATGCATTCCCAAGGCAAGAATTCTACACACACAGAGGCCATATGACCTAGCTTGCTAAAACGTTCACAGTAAGCTTGAGGGCAACGAGTAGGGGGGGTGTTCATGTGCTTTGCAAATGGGACATGTATCAAGTTTTTTGGAAGGGAGCACCTGAGCAGGGTTTTTCTTCCCTTGGATCTGACGAGGAGAGGATGCAGCTTGGCGCCCGGCGGTGGTGTCGCCCGAGCCCGACGAGGCTTGAGCCTTCTCCACCCAGATCCCACCGTCCTGGATCTCGCGGCGGTTGACCCCCGCCGCCTCGTCCCAGCGAGAGTCGCCCCCGACCCCTGCTGGACAGCGGATGAAGTCGTGTTGGAGTGGTCGCCTCCATCTTCACGTCGCCAGGAGAACTTGCTGCGGTCACCCCCGCGGCCGTTGCCGCGGCCGACCTGGCGCCCACCTCCGCGATCCGGGCGGCCTCCGCCTCCTCCTCTGCGTCTCTCTCCATGGAACCCGCGCCCCGCATCGTTCGCCATGGGTGGACTGGCTGCGACAGCCGCGAACGAACGGAGATCGCCCCCCACCTTGCCCTCCCACCACTCGAATGACTCTGGGATTTTAGATCTAGGGTTCTTCGCCGCCGCCCAGAAATGGGAGAAGGAATCCTCTAGGTCAAGGAGCGAGTGGGGAGGGGATTTTATACCCGCGCTGCCGTCCCGCGGGGTGGGGTGGATCGACCCCAAGTGTCGCGCATCCGCCATTGCTGGGTGGTTGGTGGGGTTTGGGTGCGCCCATGTCCGACTCGGTTCGGTTGCGTGCAGCCCCGCACGTCCCTCGTGTACCGCAGCGTCCCGTCTCGCGCCTCCCTGCACGAACACCGGCGCGGTGGTTGCCGCCGGTAGCCGGTCCCGCACCTTGGCGAAATGGCAGGGGAAGGAGATCACATCTCCGATGTCTATCTCTTCTCCCTGTCGCAGGAATCGCGCGTCGATCGTGACACCACGCGAGTCCGTGAGGACTAGGCGGAGTGCATCGCGACGCAGCGTGAGGCTCCCATCGTTGAACGAAATCGTGCGCGCAAGGTGGAGATCGGCGGCGTACGACACACGCCATCTTGGATCATGATCGCCGCCATTTCCGCCGCTCGCGCTCGCGCTCGCCATCTCTCATGTAGAGATATACCGCAAGTGCAACTGATCCAATCTAATCATCTATAAGCTTTTTTAAACCGCCACAGATAACAATTGGTAGGTTTTCTTAGTTTATGGAAAGATATTGAGAAATTTGAATGGTGATACTCCAGAGGTCACTGAATCTTAGACGGCGAGTCTCGTATAGCAAGGAAACGGATCACTCGATTACAGAGTAGCGAAGCAAGCAGAGTCATTCGAGTGGTGCGCCCCATGTCCTCCGTGTCGCTCTCCTGGACTACCTCCGCGGCACCTTCGCCTGGGCGAGCTCGCCCTTGGTCTCCTCCAGCTGCTTCTGCAGCGCGGCGATCTCCGCGTCCTGCGCCAACAGCTTCTCCTCCAGCTCCAGAGCGTAGTCCAAGGAGAACGACACGTAGTTCGCCGCCTGCGCACAAATAATGTGAACATGCTCCGGCGAGTGAAGAGCTTGAATTTGACATCGCGTTCTTGGGCATACCTGGAGAAACGCGACATAGCTCGACGCGACGACATCGGATCGCTCGGTCGCCGCAAACACGCGCTGCTGCGGTGGCCCGACGGCGCCCTGCAGCAGCTGCCGTGCAGTCTCCCAGTCTGTGCCGTCTTCGTCGGCGAAGTCTTGTGGCTGCCCAGAGAGTCCCGGCAGTGGCGAACACACGCTGGTGGGCACCGAGTGGCCACGGGCGGCAGGTGGAGCGTGCGAAGAAGGGGGACGACCCTCCTCGTCGTTGGCCTCATCCAGGTTCTCTTTCTTCCCGCACAACTGCGACGACCCTGGCTCGGTTTTCACCTTCTTTGCCGAGGCCGACGCTTGCCTGGCCATCTTCTCCGCCAGCATGGTTTTCATCATGTCGTAGACGGCGGAATCCATCCCTGAACATCAAGGGTAAAGATCAGCCGCTGCACGAAACTTGGGGTCTCGGGGGTGAGGGGGATTTCAGCGTTTACCTTTGGAACTGGCACTAGTACCAGCAGAGGGCGGCGCCGGAGATGCGGCAGTTACCACGGTAGCGGCAATGTTGCTGTCGTACAAGCATATCCTGATATCAACGGCGGCGCCGCCGGTAGCACGTAGCAGCTTCGCCTCAGATTTCTTCTCCTCATTTGTAAGCACCGGGTCCGCGAAGGAGCTCTTGGACGGCTCGCCCCACTCCACGGGACAGGGCCACGGGGTCGGCGAGGAGAGGAAGAAGAACCCGCGCTTCCAGTCGTCGATGGAGTCTGGCAACCCCGTGAAGCGCAAGCCGGAGCTGTCCTTGAACCTGGTTCGGAAGTAGTACCATCTTTTGGTGTGCTTGTGGTTGAGGACGGACATCACGAAGAAACGCCTGAACACCGCGAGCGACGGCGGCACGCCGGCGGAGCGGCAGAGCACGAGGAAGCCCGCCATGATGCGCCATGCGTTGGGCGCGAGCTGCGTCGGCGCGATGCCGAAGTGGGCGAGCGCCTCGCAGAAGAACGGTTGCAGCGGGACGCGCATCCCGGCCTTCAACGCGTGCGCGTACACGTAGACGCACCCCAGCGGCGGGGGCGAGCACGCGCGCAGGTCGCCGGCGAGGCGCGCGGTGTACTGATCCTCGGGGACGCCGTACTTCTTGCACACGGCGTCGACGTCGTCCGGCGTGAGCAGAAACGAGAGGAAGCCCTCGGCGTCGGGGCGCTCCGGGAGGATGACGGTAGCAGCGCCGGCATGACTCCGGTGGATGGCGGTAGCGGCGTCATCGTTGAGGTCGGAGGTGGCGACCTGGTAGTCTGGGTCGGAGGACGAGGAGGAAGGGGAGGAAGAAGTCATGGACGCGAGGGTGCTGGTCTCGGTCTCTGTCTTTGGTGTCTCCTGTCTCTTGTTGGAGTACAGCAGAGATATGAACAGGCTGGTGGACTACTTTGAAATTGCTGTACGGACTAGAGGATTCTTTTCCTTCTACCAAATGATACTCACTGCATCACAAACAAAAATTGCTCGATATTACTGTGCGTAGGATAATTCGGTGTATATATATTTTTCATATGGCACTTTGATCACCAGGGACATGATTATCACGCATGGCACTATGCCACTATGGCGCATATGGCACCTCTGGAACGAACTCTCTCATGAAAAATCTATAGTGTCATGTTCTTTTCCGAGCAGCTACTATAACACGTTCTGCCAAATCTCATCAAGCGTACAAGAGATTATCAAAGGGAAATCCCATATGGTTTTGGAGCAGGCAGCGAAACATTTTTTTAAAAAGCCCAATATATTGATCAAATAACAATGTTATTACAATCGTTCATTACATAGTTTATCACGCAGGGCCAAACACTATTACAAATCACACAATCAGACCTGCTATCAAAGCTAAATTTTGTAATCTCATGCGCCGTCTTGGTAGCCTACATAGCAATCTTTACAATCTTGAGATCCTCAATGAACTTAGAGACGTTTTTCGCTTCCCTTTTTAGATCCTCCCATGAAAACCTGTCAATGGTTTCTTTTGCAAGAAAAGATGCAACAAAAGAACAGTCCGTTTCAAAATAATAGGTTTATGAATAGTAATACCAATGTATATACCGACGAGGCACGCACGAAGTTTCGCTTCATCCACACGAGCATGATTCCGAGCGACAACCCTAATGCTAGCAGATCTCATGCTCTCCACATACTAACTTGCACCAACATTTATTTTAATATATTGTGGATCTTGTGGCTTCCAAAGAGCACGATCATTTGTAAGCGTACTAGAATATTTCTGATTACCTATCAAGCTCTTACTCCCTCCATTCCAATATCTAGTGCGCATAGTTTTTAGCCCATATACCAATGAGTGTGCTGGCATCAAATTTTGGACGAGAAAGCCCCCACTCCATCTCTATCCCAGCCCGGGTCCAAGTAGTAGTACTAGTTCGTACTCCACCCACCATCAGCGTTGCCGATGCTAGCTAGACTCCGGTGGTGCCATCGTCAGGCGTCTCCTCCTCCAGCGCTGCCGTTCGTTAGGCGGCTCCTCCTCCAGCGCTGCCGTTCGTTAGGCGGCTCCTTCTTTTGGCTCTTCCCCATCTTCTTCCTCCTCTCCTCCACCTCCCCCTCCTTCATCCTTCAACCAGTGTCGCCGTCGCCAGCCATACACGCACGCGGTGGCCGCCGAGAAACCGGACACGGGCGCGTTGCTTCAGCTGCTAGTCGAATCTTGCCGCCGCCCATCGATTCTCGCTGCTGCCAGACACGGTGCGCAGCTGCACGTGTTGAACGGGCTGGTGGCCGTGATTCGCCCCCCGTCGGTGGAGAACATGCTCTGCCCCGTTGATGCTCGCGTGCGCGTGCTCACACTGGAGCTCCTGTGGCTGGTGAACCTGCTCTGTGCCACTGAGCTTCACGTGTTGGAGCTCGCCCTCCGTGCGGCGTACTACGGCCGCGGCGCTGGAGCTCCCGCTTGCCGATTTGTGCAGCACCTCGTCCGTCCACCTCGGCCCTCTTGCCTAGAAGCAACTCGATCTACTGTGTTGTCGCAAAGGAGGTAGGGATCAGCAACAGAGGTGGCAGATCGGTGGCGAGGCAGGTGGGAAAAGCCGTGAGACGAAGGGATAAGGAACAGAGAGAGGCGAGCGAAGCGGTGGGCTGGGGGCGCTGGCTGTGTGGTTTGGTGGGAGGGTAGTTTCGTCCAAAACCGCTTGGGGAGGGAGATACGCACTACATTGCGGAATATCTCTAAAAAGCTTATACGCACTATATTTAGGAATGGAGGGAGTACCTTTTTTGCTTAAATGCACTTGCGCACAAGCATTGGCAGCTGTGAAAGTTTTTCAATGATTTTCCACAGAAATCACAGAGGCGGTCACATATTCTTTCCCTCTTCCAAAAGTCAAATCGTTCTCAGGTGCCAAGCTCTCCATAATTGGCGGTGAAACATTTTGCGCTAGAGGCTACAGACCCCCCAAGCATACCATGGCCAAGTCTACCTCCGGCGTGGGCTGCCCTTTCAGTTCAAATGATGGTAAGGCTGGGACAAGGATGATTTTACGAGGTGACAAGGGATTTTTTGTCGAAAGAGACCCTCTGCCCACTGGAATTGACAAAAGAGACTCCTTGCGGACGAAATTGACAAAAGAGACCCCCTCACAAGTGGCGGCAGGCGACACGTGTCACATGCCGCCACGCCATGAGGCGGCGGGCCCGGCCGCCACAACAGGAGGCGGCAGTCCGGTGTATAACGGTGTGTGCACAGGGCAGCACAGGCCAGCGTGCCGCGACGGAACGGGCCGCGTCAGGCGGGCCCGGCCGCCACCGGGTGAGGCGGCCGCCGCTGCCGCTGTCGCTACCCGGCCGACAAGGCCTGCTGCGTGCGGGCCCAGCAGGTGGGCCACGCCGCCACCAGCCAGGCGGCCTGTCCTGTGCTGCTGCACGCGCGACAGTGCGCAGACGGTGCTGATTACGAGGCGCAACAGTGACGGCTGTGACTCCGACGCGCGGGAATATGGACGCTTTTGGTTCTTTCGCCCGGGAATCAATCCTGCCTTTGCTTCTTTTGCCTCAGCGGATGCGATGGCACTGGGAATCCGAGGCTACGGGAAGCTGTTGTGCCGACACTACAGGGATCGTAAATATCCCCGCTTAATTTTCTCGCCATCATTTATCATCTGAGCTTATAAAAGGAGACACCAAGGCTCTCGTCCAGCCATCCTCGAAATCGGCAGTGCGCAAAGTGTGTAACACATTTTTTCAGTCGGTATGAGTTTGCCTTGCTCGGATCAAAGCATTAGGCCGAGGAAAATGAAGAATGCAAGTTTGCCTCTGGGGGTGGCAGTCCTGCGGTGTTGGTGTGGCGATCTTTGCAAGGTGAAGGAGGTGACGGATATTTCAGATTGGTTGGGCATGAAGTTTTTCATGTGCGCCAATTATGAGGAAGATCCTGCCGTAGCTATTTCAGAGTACGACAAGCCTCCGGTATGCTTTAACCATCACGAATAGATATTGTTGGTATTTTCATTGATTCTTTAGTAACATTTTTGTTTCTTGTTGTAGTCTCCTCCGCCTCTGTGCATGTACTATCGTTGGATTGACACGGAGAAGCCGGCTTGGGCAGTGACTGAGATTCGTGAAAGAAGTCGCCGTGCGTGGAATAGTTTATTTGCGGAATTGCGACACGAGAAGGCGGAAGCTGAGGAGAAAGCAGAGCAAGAGAGAGAGTTAAAAGAATACTATGCGGAGCAACACGGTTTTTTTCAGGAAATGGGAAAGAAAAACAGGGAAGAGGCTCGTTGCATGGAGGAGCAGGAACGACAGCGAAAGGAGGCTCGTGAGGCGGAGAGGCAGAGAAAGAAAGAAAGGGCTCGTGAGGCCAAGGCAGCAGAAGAAGCTGGCGATGGAAAAGGAAAATATCCACGCTGGACTCAGTAGATTCCTGTGATAGTATTTTAAATTTCGCAATCATTTGTATCTTTATTTCTGCACTTTAATGTAGCTTTATTTCAGGAGTAAATGTAGGTTTATTCCTACAATGTATCTTATTTTCAGTTGTGCCGTGTCGTAATGGAAATAAATATAGTTTTAGAATAAAGTAGTGGCATTTTCTTTCCCTCCACTAATATCGAACATCGTGCAACAACTACAAAATAAAATTAAGATAGAACATAATGCCCTACAATAAGAGAGTACAAACTAATAATGCAAGTACATCCGAATTAAACGGTAGAACTGGAATACAACTTAAAAACTACATGAAGGCATCATCGTCATCCTCCATCGATGCAGAACTCTTGCCCTTCGAGGATGTAGAACTCTTACCCTTGGACGATGCAGAACTCTTGCTCTTCGAGGATGCAGTACTCTTGCCCTTAGACGATGCAGAACTCTTTCCCTTTGACGATGCAGCACCCGGAAGCGGCGGCATGAAGATATCATCTTCATCCTCGCTCTCCTCAGTCCATAAAAATGGATGATTTTCTGCAGTCCTTCTGAAAGTTTCACTCTTCGGCTCCACTACATTCTTCCACCTTGCACGCAACCTAAGAAGTTCTTTACGTACCTCCTCATAGGTCCTTTTAGGCCACCCAGACCTACGTAATTGGTGAGCCAACTCATTCATTATGGTGTCACTACCGGTGAGTTCGTCCCATGAAACTATCCTATTGTCCATCCTGAAATCGGTAGCTAGCCTCAGAAGAGTCCTGCTCATCCCAGGGTGAAAACTACGATCGAAAGGATAATGGGACATCTCGACTACACTACACTGGAATGCTTATCCACCTCCGTCTGAAGGGGGTTTTATAGGTAGAGAGGAGAAAATGGCGGGAAAGAACGAGTGCAGTATGGCGGGAAAGGGTTGGCGGGAACATATGGTGGGAAACGAGTGGTGGGGACATATGGCGGGAAAGCGTTGGCGGGAAACGGGTGGCGGAACATATGGAGGGAAAGCGTTTGCGGGAAAATATTGAGGGGAAAGCATTTGCGGGAAAAAATTGTTCCTGACTGGTGCATTTTTATTTCAGCATACATAGATGTTCAAATTGAAAAGTCTGATACAGACATATGTAGATACAATGGGTCGCGCACGTGCATAGATGAATCACCCTACTTTACGACGACCACCTGGCCTTTCCTTACGACCGGAAGGCGACAAGCGAAGCGGTGGCCGGGTCACACGAAGACCGTGGCCGTACTCCAATTCGGCTTCATGTGTCTGCGAGTCCTGCGTAGGTGGTGGAGTCGCGAATCCTTGTTGCGAACCTGAAGCGTAATTGTAGGCGTATGGTTGTGACTCCGGGGGGATAAAAGATGGGCCAATAACGTCCCCTCCGAAGAACTCTGTAACTAATGATGTAACCGTGTCGCCAAGATCATGTGATGCTCCCCGGAGGCCTGTGTTGACGCCATGATCATGTGATGCTCCCCGGAGGCCTTTATTGACGCCGCGTTGGGTGTTCTCATTGCCCCAATTAACATCAGGTGTGTCCTGCACATAGAAAGATTTTAAACAAACTGTTAGAGGATAATATATGATATCATTGTAAATGCACTGAAATGTAAACATGACTACCTGAGCATATCCCTCTCCTATACTATCTGGCCATTGTACGTGGTGTTGGTTTAAATCTGGTACACGAGTCTCCTCGGGCATGGGGATCCCTCGCGTGGAGAGATACGGCTGAGATCCCTCACCTTGGGTGTATGCATCATATCCTGTGTACGCATATGGGTTAGGGGAAAGAAACTGCTCGGGCATCGAATCCAAGCCCGTGCCATGGTCCTGAGATGTCTGCCCCTGACGAAGCTGCATCAAAGAAGAGCGATGCAGTGGCAGAGATGAGTCATGTCGTGGCAATGTCGTTCTAGTACTCGGACCCTCCCCCCATTGCTCATGGCTCGTACGCGCCTCGCTCGGTCTGAACGACGGTGCCGCACTCGGTATGGCTGACCTCGCTACCGGCATGATGCTCCAGTGACAACGTCGTCGCCTCTACCGCATCTGAACTTCTTTGCCACGAATTGTTGCAAAAGTTTCTGGAATGTCTTGCGATATGGGCCCTGGGCCGGCATGCTATCCGCAGCCATCTGCCCTACTTCGTTGACATTTTCAAGCTGAACAATATTTGGATGTTATTTAGTTCAAATGATTATGAAATGATGGACTTAAAAAAGTTACAAGTGATTACCAGGTGGTAACGATAGTAAGCTGCATGTAGCTCAACATGTCTCCGCGCCTGCTCCTCTTGTGTGAGATGTGTTGGTATAGTAGCTGGCTGACTGGCCAGGCTAGCACGTGTGTTCATGCAGTACCACTGCTTGTACGCTTGATCTGTACTTCCATCGTACGGTCTGTAAAATTAAATAATTACATAAACCGTTGTGATGAAAGCAAAGCATCTTCACGCATCGTATGATCATCGTAAGAAAATAATGTACATAAAATATAGCTAAGTTGACGCACTATATCTGCTAGCGCTTCATTTTCCCACTTGTGTACCCATTCAATGTTCTCCCTCCAATCGTATAAACTCCAACCCCTGCCCATATTGGTTAGCCTGCAAATTATGTAACAAAGTGTGAGTTTAGTAAATTAAAAATGACACTAACTATTTAGGGATGTCACATCTTACTTATGTGTTTCCTCGTCGATACGTCTGGGAAAAGGTGGTGGAATTTCTTGATAGAGACCGAACTGTCTCATTACACGCTATGGGTTGTAAGGCTCAACACACCATAGAACAATAAGTTGCAGCGAGTCAGCCAGAATGCACTATCGATCAACATGCCTGGTGTGAAGTGTCGAGCATCAAAGACCATTTTTAGCTGGTCCTGAGTCCACGGGTTCCATGTGACTTCTGCCTCATCAAGTATCTCAAACTGCTGGTGGTACATAGGGTAACAATTTTTCGCAATATCTGGAGACCAACGTTTTCGTGCCTTTGTCCACCTGGTGGCCATAGTTGCGCTAGCACCCTCGCTAAAGTCGTATGGGTATACGGGTTGTACTATACGAGGTCGTCCTACAGGGAGGTATTCCCAGGACCACAACTGTAGAAACTTATAGGCGACACAAAGTAATGGAGCTTTTTGTGCGAAAAAGGTTTTTTGCGTGGCATCACACAAGCCTCTGTATGTATGAGATAGCATGGCAGAACCGAAGCTGTATTTTGGCTGCTCGGGTAAAGGTTCATCTACCATTTTCTCTGCAATGTAGATGAGACCAGGGACAACAACGTCCCCCATGTGAATTTGGAAATAGATTCCCGAGGAGCCACAACAAATACGCAAACAGATGTCTTTTTCTCGTCTCCTCATTGGCGAAGCTAGATAATTTAAGAAAGTTATCACGAAGCCAGACGAGTGGGATGCCCCAAGGGTCACCAGAACATTGTGATTCTGACATTTTCATCCCAAGACGGGCTGCTATATCTAATGCCCAAGATGGAGACACTCGTGGAGAGACTACCGGCTCACCTCTAATTGGTAGAGCAGTGATCATAGAAACATCTTTCAGTGTAGGTGCAAGCTCCCCAAAACGAAAGTGAAAGGTGTGGGTTTCAGGTCTCCACCGGTCAACGAGGGATGTCAAAAGGGATGGGTCCGAACGTACTTGGTCGTCGCATGATGTGAGCCTAGCAAAACCTTGTAGCCCATAAGCGTCAAGGTGAGCAAGGAAATGATTGTTTATTGGCCATGTTTTCTTTATGGTTCGAAGTCTGAAAGGCCGATAATCATGCTTAGTATTTGGTTTCAAAAATAGGTGGCAACGGTAGCCGGCGTCATGAGGCCCCTGCAAAAGCACTGACACTTCACCCATAACCTGCACACAAACATACAAATATAAATTACGAGGAAGACAGAAATACAAATGCAAATCAAAATTAACTTAAAAAATACAAAGAGATACGATTTACATTAATTATCTGAAGTTAACATCAGGAGTACAATAATACAAAGAGAATCAATTTAAATTTAATATAAGTACACATAACGAGTAGAAATATAAATAGACATGGCGAGTACATATATATCAACATCATGCGTTGTTGTTGGCTCGATACGGGCAATCTTTGCGTGAATGTCCAGGACACCTGCAAACGCGGCATCGCCTTGGTTCTCCCATCTGGCTATGGTCCATGTCATTGCGATGACGCCTAGACTGACGTCGTCCCTTTGCAGTTCTCATCAAGTCGGTGTTCGGAACCCATTTCAGCCCATCTGGCCACAACATTTTGTAGTTCATATCAATGCCCCAAGCCCAGAACTCACCATTCCAAGTGTTATACAGATTGTACATGTTGAAGTACGGCGATATGTATGGCTCGACGCTAATTTTTTGAACAGCAGCCGCCCGGAGCACATGACTGCAAGGGTAGCCCTCAAGCTTGGGCTTGTTACAAGTGCACTCACGGGAGGTTGAGCGAAGGGTGACAGCTTGCTTTTTTGATCCTTTGTGGTGACCCTTAACGTACTTGGCTCGCACATTGACCTCCCACTTATTCCTAAGTGCGTCCACTTTCCGGCAGCCATGACTTTGGGACTTCTTTGCTTTCTCGTCCAGATGTCTTTGCATCTTCCCGGACCATGGCTTGTTCAATTCAACTTGTGCTTTGGCGACGGTGACCCTGTCTGCAAAGTATGACAGGGTCCGGTTCCAAGTTTCTTCAATTAGGGCTATGATAGGCAGTGCTCGCACCCCTTTAAGAACACCATTGTACACCTCTGACATGTTGCTGGTCATTATTCCATACCGAGCCCCGGTGTCGTGAGCCTGCGCCCACTTCTCCAAATGAGGGCAATTCTCGGTGATCCACTAGCTCAAATTTATGGCCGTCCTACGACCCCTCCGGTCTTCTCTCTACGGCAAGGCCGCGCGGTTGATCTCACCATTGTTACCTGCCCATATCGCATTCATTTTGGCTTCAGTTTTTTGCATGCACATCCTCTTGAATAACTTGAACCAATCCTTGTTTTTGAATTTGGAGTAAAAGTTTGCTGCCAAATGCCTCATGCACCACCTTCCCTCTAGATCGGGCCAGCCCCACTCTTCTTCCGACGCCTTAATTATTTCAAGAGCGCTTAATAATCCAGTGTTGCGATCAGAAATGATGCAAACATCTTTACGCTCTTTCACGACAGCAATCTTCACGCAGCTCAGGAACCACAACCAGCTATCTTTGTTCTCGCTCTCGACCAATGCATATGCAATAGGAAGAAGCTGATTATTTGCATCCGCTGCAATCGCCACCAATAGTGTGCCCTTGTACTTTCCAGTGAGAAAGGTACCATCAACAGATAATACCGGGCGACAGTGCCTGAAGGCTTGTATAGTCTGCGCGAATGCCCAGAATAAGCGGTCCAGGATTAGCTCACCCGGGTTCATTGGGTTTGGACGTTCTCTCCGCCAAACTTGAGTCCCCCTATTAGCACTTGCTATTTGATGAAGCATTCTAGGGGCATAAGAATATGCCTCCTCATAGGTACCATACAAGTTCTTGAATATATTTTTCTTCGCACGCCTAGCCTTGCTGTAGCTAACAGGGAATCCAATTAGATCCTCTGCATCTTTTTGCAGAGCCCTAACACTAATGTTGAGACTTCCCCGCACAATTGTTTCCATCGTCTGTGCCACAAATTTTGCTGTCACATTGCAGTGATCTGAAAGAGTCCCAGTTTGCTCACAGGTATGCTCCACTATTTTTGTGATATGCCATGACTGACATACCCCAGGCTTCAGTCTAGTGAGAACTCTTCCGCGGCAACCTTTCGCGGTGTGGATGCATATGACCTTCAACTCTTTTTTATCAGACTGCTTCACTCTATGCTGGCGGTGGATGCCGTTTGCATAGCTACCCATTGCCTGGTAAGCAGACTTCTTATCTGGGAAAACTTGCCCAACCTCCAGGCTTCCCGCTCCTAGGCCAGAAGCAGAGTGAAATTCGTTGGTGATGCTCATATCCTGTAAAAACCCAGGTTGCAGTGCCGCCGCGACCGCCCTTTGAGGAGGAACATCTTCTTCTCCGCTTGACTCCGAAGACGCAGAAGAATGATCATCATCATCTAGCGCCTCCGGCAATCCCTCCACGTGTTCGCTCATGTCAACGGCCGCCGACCAATATCCTATGTCATACACAGGTTGGCCGCCCGTCGGTTCCGATGGGCCGATGCTAGGGGCTGATGTGATGGCCAACTCGACCTCACCACCCCTGCTACTGCATCCGGCAACACCAGTGACTGAAATGAACTCCACATACACCATCGGCTGACCATACATTGAGTTATTGGGATTGCTTGCAAACCTCATGTACGACCCCCACGACCGATCACCTGTGACAGGCCGCAAACCCCAACGGGCAACTGTCCCATCATTTCCTCCGTCAACGACGAAGGCCTCCATTGTCATTTTTTTTCCTGCATCACTGGGCCAAACACCGCTCGGATGCACCTTCTAACAGCTACGTAACCCACGTTGACCATGTATCTCACCATAACTATAGTCGACTCGCAGAAGGACACATCCACCCCGCATGGACCGTCGCGTAAGACGTTCCCATAGTACACTACTAAATTTTTCATAGTACCTAACCAACATACATGTTTACATTTCAAATAATTAGTAACTGAACATTTAGTAACGATGACAACATTTACATATCTTACGACTAAAATAATAACCGTATTTTCGTTATAAATATTCGGTTTGTTTTTAGAATCATTTGCTTAGACTTTAAGGGGTTGTTTGGTTAACGCGTATTTAAAGATCTATTTTTCTCAAACTTGTCTATGAGCGTAACAAACTAAAACTCTGTTTGCTTTTCTCTAACTACCCCAAAAATATCCTAAAATAGTTCTGGCAACATGCAAAAACTTAGCTTCTGAAAAAACGACTATTAGTAAAATATGGTTTTCTACATAATTTTCTTACAACAGGTTATGACAAAACTGAGGGTAAGTACTCGCTATCCAAACAACCATTAAACATAATATTACGATAATAACATTTTAATATCATATGAGTAAAATATCTAATTTCTTCCGGCATGATATAATGTTTTTCATATCATACGATAAAATTCATTTATTTACAAATAATAATATTTGCAGCGGCATGACAGTACATCAATATAAAAAATATTAACAAAATTACGGCGTCATTTTATACCTTAGCTCCAATATGAATGTGCTTGCGAATGCAATTAAGAGTTCAAATAGTTCGAATAAGTATCCGTCACCAGTACTATATGAACAGAGTCAACCTATTATCATATGAACATCAATATTACACACGGATTTTTCTTTCTGCTATCAAAAGTATGAAAATAGCACTTGCATGTATCTGGTCATCACCTCAAAAGGGACAGCGAAGTTGGAAACACAATTTCTTCAATCACGTCATCTCCTCCTTGTTTGCTACTAAGATTAATTATTTTACCTAATTACATACATCATCAAGTACATTAGCACATATTCGTAACATATAAAATTTACATTATTTCGACATAACAAAGTAGACCTACAACCTCCTAACTATAGACTTATTAATAAACATACCATATGAAATAACATACCACATGCAATGAACAATTACAGTACAAGTGTTTCTTAATTACCGTATTAAGATTTCTTGCATGTCAATACTAATGGACGCACCTAACATTGATACAACATCTTCAGCCTACTCTTCTAAAAAATATATTATAAATGCTACATCTGTCGTCTGAAATTATTTCTAACCTCTAATCACTAACATTGCATAGCTAATGATGAGCTAAAAGACTAACTAATTACGACCTTGCATGCACAAAAAAAATCAATTTATTGCAAAGCTCATACCTTGATCTTCAACTTCGTAGTTCACTTCGCTAGGCAAATCGTACTCCTGAAGCTCTAAATGACTCCAAAAAGTGATGAAATAATGCCTAACAAAATAGATAAAACATAGTTATGAACTAAACAAAAAGAGTAAAAACATCATGCATGCAAACGAAACCAAAAAAAATGGATAGATCTTACCTTCGTCTATCTTTTCTTCAACTTCAACATATTCAAAAACCAACTCCAAATCGCCCTAAATCACGAGTGAAAGTGCCTACTGAGTTTTTCTTTCTCTCTGTTCTTACACACTCAGAAGTTAGAAGAGGATGCCAGTGTGCTTGCGCACGGAGCAGAAGCATACTATATAAAGGAAGAGGATCCCTGTAGTGTCGGCACAACAGGTTCCCGCAGCCTCGGATTCCCGCAGCGAGTGAGTGATTCCCGCAGTGCCGTCGCATTCGCTGAAGCAATAATCAGCGTGATTCTCGCAGTGCCGTCGCATCCGCTAACGCAAAAGAACCAAAAGCGTCCATATTCCCGCGCGTCGGAGTCACAGCCGTCACTGTTGCGCCTCGAAATCAGCGCCGTCTGCCTCGAAATCAGCGCCGTCTGCGCACTGTCGCGCGTGCAGCAGCACAGGACAGGCCGCCTCGGCTGGTGGCGGCGTGGCCCACCTGCTGGGCCCGCGCGCAGCAGGCCTTGTCGGCCGGGTAGCGACAGCGGCAGCGGCGGCCGCCTCACCCAATGGCAGCCGGGCCCGCCTGGCGCGGCCCGTTCCGTTGCGGCACGCTGGCCTGTGCTGCCCTGTGCACACACCGTTATACACCGGGCTGCCGCCTCCTGTTGTGGCGGCCGGGCCCGCCGCCTCATGGCGTGGCGGCAGGTGACACGTGTCGCCTGCCGCGCCTGCTGCCACTAGTGAGGGGGTCTCTTTTGTCAATTTCGTCCGCAGGGGGTTTCTTTTGTCAATTCCAGTGGGCAGAGGGTCTCTTTCGACAAAAAATTGTGACAAGGATATGGTGATCTTTGCTACTTACAGAAGGCTCTTTCACTGCAACAAGGCTTTAGAAACTGAAATTCAAGCGATTGGTGAAGGGTTCTCGTTGGCGTTAGAACGATCAAGTATAGCCATACAACTTTAGTTTGACTGCACAGTTGCACATAAGATGCTCACGGGTAATTCCATTGACAGATCGGTGTATGTCCATCTGATTATGGAGATCAAACGTCCCATAGATGTTATGGTAGTTGACTAGTTGTTCAGTAAACAATTCTCGCTTTCAAAATAGAGTTGCACATTGTTTAGCTATACTTGGTCCGAACAGGGACAACACTGCAGCCTCTCCGTGTATCAGTGAGCTAGTCGCTGAAGATTATAACTCTATTACCTTGGAATAAATACCAAATGATTCCTGAAAAAAAAAGAATCGACGACTGATGGCCTGTTATTTTGCGTAGTACGAAAATATGGTACTATACTGGAACTATCGCACGAAAACGAGACGTCGTGTTCAACTCCCGCATCGTCAAACAACCGAGGCGACGCATTGACCCGGCCTAGTAAGGCCTTGTACAATGCTACACTAGTAGAAAACAGGTCTTGATATCCGTCCTGTCAGTCCTCGTACCGTTCATGATTTGAATGTGGTATATTATCTTTTATAACTATTTATTGTATTTCGTTTTATGCCATCAAGTTAACATGGATTATTCTGCTGGCAGCACCCAAGGAGGCGCCTTTTTTTGAAACTATGATGATTTTTATAGCAAATTCGGAAACTATACGGCCTAATGCATAAAAATCGAAACTACGACCCCGTCGGCCTTCTGTTGGCCGAAGAATGACTTTTCGGCCTATCGTTGGCCGAAGTGGGCTCTTCAGCCTCCTGTTAGCCGAAGAGTGCCCAGCTGGGCCGAAGAGCACTTTTCGGCTTCCCGTTGGCCGAAAAGTGTCTGGGGCACAAAACGTAACTAAGATGGCCTCAAATGAAAAAAATATCGACATGAAAAATCTTCATCTCGTCGAAACGGTTGATTTTGATATAAAAATCGTTTTAATCTGAGCTCGTATACAACCTATAGAGCCAAAACAAGGTCAGGGGCAGAAGCTGCAGAGT
The DNA here is from genome assembly GCF_002162155.2 of Triticum dicoccoides. NCBI lineage: Eukaryota > Viridiplantae > Streptophyta > Magnoliopsida > Poales > Poaceae > Triticum > Triticum dicoccoides. The sequence goes on from NC_041393.1 coordinate 47,077,773, forward strand.
TATTTCGGACAGACCGAATGGATGCCAGAAAATTTGTCACGGGACACCCGGTGCACTCAGTGAGACCGTGTGGCATATAGAAGAGTACACAAGTTTGGTCACGTTCACTCTGTGAGACCGAACCAAACCACTCGGAGGCTCCGAATGGATCCGAAAAATTACCAAAGATTCCTGTCCGAGTTAAAGTTAGGATTGTTTATTCGAAAAATTGTTTGTCTGCACTGGGAAGACTGCTTGCGTACCGCGCTTCCGGCCGGGTCTCCTTCGACGTGAGTTACGGTGCATCACCCCCAGCGTCGAGGGTACACGGTGACGTTTTTGTGTGCATCACCCCCGGCGTCGAGGGTGCACGGTGACGGGCCTGAGAGGTGACCATTGCCTCTACTTTGCATGGTGGATGACGCCACGGCCGAAAGTTTTCGTCTCAATTCCTGCCATGCAACAGAGACATTTCTTCAATGCCGGTGTCTTCCCGGTGCAGACGAACAATGCCCACGTTGATTTATGAGGCGGCTGGACTTCCCGTACAATAAAAGGACTAAAAATCTATCCAAAAATCTTTGGCAATTTTTCGGAGCCTCCGAGTGGTTTGGTTCGGTCACACTGAGTGAACGTGACCAAACTTGTGTACTCTTATGTATTCCACACGGTCTCACCGAGTGCACCGGGTGTCCCGTGACAAATTTTCTGACATCCATTTGGTCTGTCCGAAGTAACTCTGCAGCTTCTGCACCTGACCTTGTTTTCGCTCTACAGGCTGCATATGATGTCAGATTAAGACGATTTTTAAATAATATCAACCGTTTCGACAAGACGAAGATTTTTCATGTTGATAACTTTTTCATTTGAGGCCATCTTAATTACGTTTTGTGCCCCTGACACTTTTCGGCCAACAGGAAGCCGAAAAGTGCTATTCAGCCCAGCTGGGCACTCTTCGGCCAACGAGAGGCTAAAGAGCCCACTTCGGCCAACGGTAGGACGAAAAGTCCCTCTTCAACCAACAGAAAGCCGACGGGCTCATAGTTTCGATTTTTATGCACTAGGGCGTATAATTTCCGAATTTGCTATAAAAATCATCATAATTTAAGAAAACAACTGCAGGGGAAGGGGAACGGTCTTGTCATGTCATGATAAAGTCTCGTGCTCTTTAACTTTTGTACACTCGGGCAAAGAATAGCTTTTCTTTTGTTTCGCACATGACTCGTCGGTCTCTCTTCCAACAGACAGCTGGATCAGCAGCAAATCTTTTTCCCTGCAACTTGTTCTCGATAGTCCCTAGGGTAGAGCGGTGGCACCTCGGACACGACCTTGCACCCGCATCAAGTGTATCACTGTTGGCCCTGGTGTCTGCACCATCTACATGCATTGATGCATACAAGCGTTGCTTGAACCAACCAGCAGGCATGGACACATGCCTACCTGCACGAGATGGGCTACAGGCTACGGCCAGAGGTCTTGATCGGTCAGGTGCAAAAAAGGAAAAGCTAGTACTACCTTCGTCCTGGTTTAGTGGTTCCCATAGTATTTTCTGCCAAACTTTGATCATATATTTAACTAAGTAAATAATAATACATGTTAGCAAAAATTATATCCCTGGGTTTGTATTTGAATATAATTTTGAGAGATATTATTTTTGTTACATATATTAATATTTTTATAATAAAATCTAAGGTCAAAATTTTGCACAAAATACTAAATGAACTAATAAATCAGGACGGAGATAGTAAATGCTACGGAGCATGGCTCGACCGACGCGAGTAGCCAGCCTTCGAGGCGAAGCTATCGCAAGCATTGCCGTCCTTTGGCCCGCGCCAGGCCTGTGAGGCTAGTCACAATGGGAAGGAACTTAGGAGTAACATCACACATTCCAATACAACTTTCCTTATGTGGCACATATTTAATGAAGAGAGAGGTGCATGTGGTAGTTACCGGAACATCACACACTCCAAGAAACAATGAGTCTATAACCTAATAAATACATCGTTGCATGACACTACATAGATGTTCCTACCCACTATGGAGGTAGTAACATAGTCTAGGGAAGTGTGTAAGTTACTAGCTTATGTTCTTGCCCATTGTGACCAGCCTGACACTCACAGAGCGAGAGCCGAGAGTGCACGGAGGATCATGTGCCATTGGCCAGGCTTTCGTCCGGGCATAACGTTTGGATGGCGGGGCCATTATTCAGGGTCGGGAACTGCTCCCGTCCTCACCGATTGTCTTCCATTCGTCACCGACCACCTCCGCCTTCAACGCTCGCATCCATGTCTCATCAGAAGCACTACCATTCTATATTAGGCTAACTTCAGCGTGTGACCCTATTTTGTCCGGTGCGTCCGTTTGGGATAAAATGGACAAACCAGACGGCCTAGCGCGCGGGCACAAATGGATTTTTGTCCATTTTCTATCCGTTTTCAACCCATCCCGGCCCAAATTTGGGCCGCTTTTGTGGTGAAACGGACAGCGCGCGGACCGGCGGGACGCGCACGCTTGTCCTCCTCTGGCCCGTTTGTCGGTGGCACAAAGCAAAACCCCCTAGTCCCATTTCGCGCCATTTTCCCCCAAACCCTCCCACGTCCCGCCCACCACCCTCCCCCGTCCATGCCGACGCCCCGCCGAATTCCGGCGGCCTGGCCGTCGACCCGCCCGTAAAGGTGAAGAAGAAGGCGACCAAGGGTCCAAGGAAGCCGCGATCGGAATGCACGCCGGAGGAGCTCACAAAGCTGGACGCGAAATCGGCGAAGAGGAGAAACCGGAGGGCGGTCGTCAAGGGTTAGAACCTTGCGGCCAAGTTCGCCGTCGAGCGCGTTGCGATGGAGGCCGCGCGGCGCAAGGCCGAGGTCGACGAGAAGGAGGACATCGTCAACAAAGCGCACTCCCTCCTCATGCTTGGGCTTTACCGTCCGACGGGTTTCTCTGGTTCAGCCGTCGGCCCGGCGAGCACAGGCTCGTCGGTCGCCAGGCCTCACCCCTGCCCCTTGCTGACATCGTGGACGACGCCTTTGTCACCCGGCTTTCCCCTGCCAAGGCACGAAGGCCAGACCTGTTTGTCGGGGTCACCGGACGTTGGCATGATCGCGCCGTCCACCCTGCGCCCCTCGGCCGTCATCGACCTCAATGTCACGTCGGGGTCCAGCAGCGGCGGTCGACCGTCCGTCGAGATGCAAAGAAAGCAAGCATGGCCACCGTTTACGGGCACCATGTCGTCGCCCCGCGTCCTGTTCGACGAAATGGCAACACCAACGCCAACGGTCGACGACCTCTTCTACAACCAGTTCATGGAGAATGTGATCTACGAGGGTGGGCATGGCGGTGCCTATGATCCCGAGGAGACCCAAAGTCAGGATGTCGACGCCCAGTACGTTGTCGATGAAGAAAATGAGGCCCACGACCATACTGACTACGACCATGGTGACTCGTGGCATGAGGATGATGACATCTATTGCGAAGGTGATGGTGATGAAGAAGAAGGCGTTGATATTGGGAGCGAGCCATTGTTCATCGACGAGCTCACCCGAAGAGCGGAAGCACAAAAGAGGAAGAAGAGCATTCGTACGGGTTCATACACACAAGATGAGGACAAGTTGATTTGCCAATGTTGGATGGAGATTAGTCAAGAACTGAGGACCGGTGCGCAACAAAAGGGACTTGTTTTTTGGACAAGAGTTCACAAAACATTCCAAGAAAGGAAGTTTTGAGCCCTACCAATTTATGAGCGACCGTGGCATCACCTCGATTCAAAAGAGGTGGTTGTTCATCCAACAAGAATGCAACGACTATTGTGCCGCACTTGAGAGCGTTGAAGCACGACCTGTGAGTGGTCTCGGCATTGGGGACATGGTATGCTCTCCTCATCCTAGTTCTTTCGTTGCTACGACCATGCGACTTCGGCCTTCTATGGTATGTTCAATTGTTGTTGATCGGGTGGTGTAAGCATTTCAATCTTTGGAAGCATTCAAGGTCCGACACAATGACAAGCCATTCACTCTTACGCATTGTTGGACGATCATCAACAATTGCCCTAAGTTAAAGGATCAATACCGTGAACTTCAAAGGAAGAGAGGCAAAAAGACAACCGCGTTGGCCGGAGGTGGAGATGGTGAGGCGTTGGAGAGGCTGAGGGGTAAGACAAACTCCAAGGTGGACAATATACGTGATGCGTCATGCATGGCCTTGCATAAGACTTTGCAAGGCATGATGTCTCAAAAGTACGTGAGGGACGAGAAAAAACGACAAAGCAAGGACGAGCAAATGAAGCAATACCTAGAGCTTCAAAGGAAGAAGCTTGAGATGGAGGAGGCGGCCAAGAAGAGGAAGATTGACATGGAGGAGGCGTCCCGGCAAAGGCAGCTCGACATCAAGGCCGCCAATGTCACGGCCAGGCAGAGGCAGCTCGACATCGAGGCCACCAATGCCGCAACCAAAGCAAAGGAGGTGGCCCTTGCGATCATGAGCATGGACTTGACCAAGATGAGCGAGAAGACGAGGAGCTGGTTTGAGGCCAGGCAGAAGGAGATGTTCGACGCCGACGGCCTGAACTAGGTCGTCTGATCGGCCGTGGCCGTTCTTTTTGGAGGCTGGCATGGGTGTCGGCAGTTGGGTCACTGGCTGTGTGCCGGCGAGAAACCTATTCATTTTGGGGGCTGGCTGTGTTGCTAGCGACAAAACTATTCATTTTGCAGGCTGGCTCTGTTGCCGGCCGCTGGTTGTGTTGCCGGCGAGGACGTGTGGGCCGCTGGTTGTATTGCCGGCGAGGACGTGTAGGCCGCTGGCTCTCTTGCCGACGTGAACTAGGGCCATCGGCCTGAACTAGGGCGTGGTTTCAAAAGTTGGCGTTTGAAAAAGGAGGTGGACAGGATGAGGCCAAAGCATGCGTTCGCGCGTTGGGCGCACGTCCACCGCATCCCAGGACAGACCCAGACACAACCCCATTGCCCTACCCAGACGAACAGAATCCGGACAAAACGGACGTCCGTTTGCGATCGTGCGCTGGAGGTGACCTTAGTGAACCAACGCGCTGCGTCGATCAAAGGGGAATATCTGGTGCGCTCGTTTATTACATGCTTCCAAGCTCAGCTCGTATATTTTACAAAATCGATTTAAATGTTTCAAAAATGTTTTATTGTTTGTGGATATTCAGAAAAGATGTGTCTACGACACTAAAAATCGTATCTGAATTTGAATTACACGTCAAGAAAAAGGAGCGACAGATCCAGATGTTAGTAGTGTCGTTTTTTGCTTTTCTATTTTTGTGACACCATTAGTGCTCGATTTCTGTTTGAACACAGGACAAGATGCAGACACTCATATATATGCTTATACTCTCTTCGATCGGTTAAAAGTGTACATTTGACTTAAAAATTTATCCACAAAAGAGTGTATTTCTATCTTCCCAATGTATTTTAAAGGAGAAAAAATGTTTCTCTCTTATCACACAGAAATCAAGACCAATAATATTCTATACATGGTCTCCTTAATTTCTACATGAAATTAACTCATTGGGGGTTGGATAATTAAAAATGAGAGAGACCTTGGCTTGAACATTTTGAATGCATGTTTTACCCCACTCCATAATTTGTCCTAAAATTTCTACATCTAACTTTTTCATAGGACAGAGGGAGTACATTCACCCTTATGGATGACAGACGCAATTCTACCCCTATGAGCATTTCTGAAAGACTGAGTCGTCTCATCATTTTAAGATTGACGATGTCGTCACAGACGTCTTCGTAGTCGACGAGAACATCTCCTTTCACTAAATTTACATTGCCAGAAGAACTGAAATAAATTCTGGGTGATGCTAGCACCAGTGTTAAGACAATGACTTCAACTCTAATGGACTGGGCATCCCGCTGTCCTCCTAACCATCTAACTCATATTGGTTCGTAATGTTGGATTTTCTTGAGAGTGCTCACACATGGAGTTATCTTTTTCTTTCTCCATATGTGAAATGAAGTTTGATCTGAAGTTTGTAGGGCTTGCAACAGATGTCTTGTGATATCCATGAAATGTTTCAGAATTTTCTGAAATATTTAAATTGTATTTTTACTGCGGGAGGATGGTGGCTTGTGATGAATGAGGACATTGGATACTAACCCTCTCATGGATCAGAACCGACACATAATTTACATGTATGCACGCGCACGAGTTACATGAAGCAACCAACACAAATACAATGGAGGAAACACAATGGATGCTGTTGTGTGTGTGTGTGTGTGTGTGTGTGTGTGTGTGTGTGTGTGTGTGTTGACTAGGTAATACTTTGCTTTCGTAGGCGATACTCAAGTATTCAAAAACATTACGCATGTGTCCTTTTTTACATAAAGAAAATACATACTTTATTATTAATACATACTATGTTACCTTGTCCCTTACTCCCTCATTTTGAGTAGAGCATTTTGGAAAAAAAAAATGTCCAGGATAAAAAATGAGACTGTCAGTTCAGGCATAGACAGACGCTTTAAATGAGAGTAGTAAGCTAACTGTCAAATTTTGAGACGCTTTTCTTCTATGAAAATCCAAGTAGTGGCAAACTGGAATGAAAGTGTCATTCTGCTGGCGATCTAAAATGCTCCCGTCTGAATAGTAAATTAGAAATAAATAATCCCTCCATTCTTTTATCCAAGGCCACTTCATATTCTTATATCAAACTTTGACCATTAGTTTTATCAACAAAAGTTGGGCTATATGCCACGAAAAAGTACGTCATTGGATGCACATTTAAAAGAACTTTCTAGTGATATATTTTCTATGGCATATAATCCGTATTTTGTTGACAAAAAATATGAGTTAAAGTTTGACACAAAAATGAAGCGGCCTTGTATAAGGGAATGGAGGGAGTAATAAATTAGATTTACTTTTTGTCCACAAACACTGACGAAGTTTCTAAATACATTTAAATTTTCGTGAAGAAAAATGTTGTATTGTTTTGGAAAAAAATCGTTGCTCGAAAATGATTTAAAAAGTCTTTTTGGAGCATTGACTTTTTTTCCAGAGAGTTTAGTTTTTGTTCACCAAAAAATTCACGTGTGTAAGATTGGACTGGAGACTACAAGCATATGCCCAGTATGTGGTCTAGATACGGAGGACAACTACCACCCGTTTTTGAGTTGTCAATTTGGAAGAGATTTATATGTGAAAATGGCAAAAATCTGAAGACTCCCTCGACTACAATCAATAGTTAACTGTGGGAAGGAGTGGCTACTGCAGTTACTTGCACCAAGAAGTGAGCTGGAGAGGTGTATGTTTCTTCTTGTTTTCTGAAGAAGTCGGTACATATGCAACGAGGTGATGCATCACAAACCGGCTCCGCAAATGGATGTGGATTTTTTGTCAAAAAAGACCTCCTTCCCAACAGAATTGACAAAAAAGATCTCATTTGAATAAAATTGGCAAAAAAAAACCCCTAAACCGTGGCGGCAGGCGTGGCGGCCGGCACGTGGCACCTGCCGCCAGGCTGCCCCTAACAGCGAGCGACTAATCGCTACGGAACGGAGGCCGGTGGTGGGCACTGCCGCCTCGTCCGGTGGCGGCAGGACTGTTGCTAGCTGCAGCAAGACCTGATGCATGCATGTGCTAGTACGTCGTGGCCTCTGGACAGCTAGCTTTGCCATGCATGCATCGCACTAGTGTATGCACAATACAAGCCCTTGTATTTTTAAAATACGTGCGGGTATAACCTGCACTTAAAACCATCGAAGATCCAAAATATGCTATGTGAGATGAATAAATAAATAAATGAAAGCGCAAAACAGATCGATCCAGACGGTTGCGGGAGATTTGAGTTCTGTGTTCGAGATGCCCTAAGATTTTTTTAAGGGGAAAGAGATGCCCTAAATTGAGAAGGGCAGATATCCAATTGTTCGTGGATCAGATAATTAAGAGAGTGACGGGATGAAAATACCCTAAAAGAATATGAGAAAAGCTTACCTTCTGCCGGCTGATCGCGCGCGCCTGTCCGCCGGCTTTGTGGCCGTCTGATCTATGTTTTATCAGACGGCCGAGAGCACTCCCGCGTCCGCTGGAGGCACGTCCGTTTCCTGCAACTCACTTCTTGTTTCAAGACAATTATTCCTATAACTGAATAATAGAAGGGTGTTTCATCCCGCAGCAGCGTGGGCACGTGTTTTAGAAATACAAAGGGTCATTCAATAAAAGAAGAGAAATACACAGGCTCATATTGTGCGTACACAAGTTGATCGGTTAGTTGACTTTTCATTTTCAGGGGTAGCAAGCTAACTGCCACGATGTACTAGCACATGCAACGATCATTAGCCCTGCTACCACATGCATGCATGCATTTTGGTTCCGTAGCCCGTGAGCAGCAGAAACAGTCCACCACCGGACGAGGCGGCAGGGCCAACCACCAGCCTCCGTTCCGTAGCGATTCGCCGCTCACTGTTATGGGCAGCCTGCCACCTGACCGGCTGGCGGCAGGGGCTGCCGCCTCGCGCCGTGGCGGCAGGTGCCACGTGTCAGCTGGCGCACCTACCGCCACGGCTGAGGAGGTCTTTTCTGTCAATTTTATTCAGAAGGGGTCTTTTTTGTCTATTCTGTTGAGAAGGTGGTCCTTTTCGACAAAAAATCAATGGATGTGTCGGTCAGGTTCCCGCGGAGCTATCTAGATTCACTTACGGCCATCAAATATGACAATGGTGCTGACCCAAGAAAAGGTAAATCTTACATTACAATGGACACCAGGGTACAACCGGATATTCACAAGGCCAAGTCGCCTAGCTGGGAAAAACCGAATCATGGGTGGACAAAGCTGAACACAGATGGTGCTTTTGTGTCATGCGATGATGCTGGTTCGGGCATGGTTCTGCGAGATGAATCGGAAAAAAAAATCATTTTCCAGCTTGCAGGGCGTTACATTGTTGCAGAGATGCGTTGGAGGCGGAGCTTTATGCCTGTATGGAGGGTTTGTCTTCCTCGATCCAACGTACAACACTGCTGATATAAATTGAGCTTGATTCTTCTGTTGCAGTATCTATGATCACATGTGGTACTACCGATCATTCGGTCTACTCGTCGTTAGTTAATGAGATTAGGGTGTTATTGAATTTACATCAAACTTGTATTACTCATGTCGCCCGTTCACAAAATAAGGCGAGTGACAAGTTAGTTGCTTTTGGTCGTCTTAATAATAGTACTATGACTTGGTTAGGGTCAAGTCCCCCTAAAGTTTTGGAGATAGTTGCTGAGGATTGTAATGAGACCTTGATTGAGTAATACAAAGTTTGAGCTCACAAAAAAAATCACGTGTTTAGATAAATAAAGCAAGGGGCGACGCTTCCACATCTAGCCATAAACCGGCCAGTTCCATAGACGGCTCAAGGATCAAGAAATAATTGTTTTAATAAAAGGACCACCCATGGTGGGACCCATGGCTAAATCACAGGGAAAGTGCTCGGGCTGCGAGGACCACGTCCTTCCGATGAGTGGGGTCCGATGATATCTCACGAGCCCGGAAGCCGAGCTAAAACTTATAAGGCTGGTCACAGTGAGGAGGAACTTAGAAGTAACATCACACACTTCAATACAACTTTGCTTATGTGGCACGTATTTAATGAAGAGAGAGGTGCTTGTGGTAACTAGCTAAGTTACCGGAACATCACACACTCCAAAAAACAATGAGTCTATAACCTAATAAATACATCGTTGCATGACACTACATAGATGTTCCTACCCACTATGGAGGTAGTAACATAGTCTAGGAAAGTGTGTAAGTTACTAGCTTATGTTCTTGCCCATTGTGACCAGCCTAAGAGTAACTCACCTGTCAAGGCGAACACTTCAAGCCGAATACATTAGAGCATCTCCACTCGTTCGGCCCCGCATTTTTAGGCGTTCATCCGACGATTTTTAGGTCCTGGGGTGACCAAGGCCCCAGCCACGCCCCCAGGTGCCGCCCCCAACTCCCCCATATTCAAACTTGATCCGTTCCCGCTCCAATAAAATGCCATAATCCGGCGATCGGCGCAATAGTTCGGCGATCACCGTGCCACAGTTCGGCGATCAAATAAAAAGTTCGGCGGACAAAAAGAAAGGACACGCAAGGAATGCATCAAACATCGGGGTTGGCCTCCGGCGTCGTCATCGGCGTGCGCGGGCTGGGAGGCGTCGGCGCGGCTTCTGTGCTGCTGGGCATCACGGAGGCATCATCACTCGGGCAGGGCTGTGGCGTGGGAGTTGGCTTAGGCGTCGCCGGTATCTGGTTCAGGATGAGGCCGCGCTCCGCCAGGTACCACGCCTTGAGCTTCTCGTCGCCGCTCTGGAGCATGTCGGCGCCGCCCATCAAGAAAACCAGGTCGGTATTTCCCTTCTTCGCTGTGACGTTGGTCCGGAGCAAGTCGAGTTTGACGGCGCTGTTCGTCATCAAAGAAGCCCACCGCGCCTCGGTTTTGTCTTCTGGCAGGGCGGCCCTGGTCTTGGCGTCGGCGAGGCAATGCTCGATGGACTCTTGCATGCGTGCGGCAGCCGACTCGGCGTGTTTCGCCTTCTTGGCCCCTTTGTTACCGTCCGGGCGCCCGTCGGCCGTGCCCAGTGTCGGTGTCGATGTCAAAAGCGGCAGATCTCGGGTAGGGGTCCCGAACTGTGCGTCTAAGGATCAAAGGTAACAGGAGGCAGGGGACACGATGTTTACCCAGGTTCGGGCCCTCTTAATGGAGGTAATGCCCTACTTCCTGCTTGATTGACTTTGATGAGTACAGGGGTTATAAGAGTTGATCTACCTCGAGATCGTAATGGCTAAACCCTAGATGTCTAGCCTGTATGATTATGATTGCCTCTACGGACTAAACCCTCCGGTTTATATAGACACCGGAGGGACCTAGGGTTGTACAGAGTCGGTTTATAGAGAAAGGAAGATACATGATCCGAATGCCAAGCTTGCCATCCATGCAAAGGAGAGCCCCATATGGACATGGGGAAAGGTCTTTGTGTTGGGGAATGTTGCAGAAAATAAAAAATTTCTATGCTTTCACCAAGATCAATCTATGAGTTCATCTAGCAACGAGAGAGAGGAGTGCATCTACATACCATTGTAGATCGCGAGCGGAAGCGTTCAAGAGAACGGGGTTGAGGGAGTCGTACTCGTCGTGATCCAAATCACCGGAGATCCTAGCGCCGAACGGACGGCACCTCCGCGTTCAACACACATACCGTCAGGGAGACGTCTCCTCCTTCTTGATCCAGCAAGGGGGAAGGAGAGGTTGATGAAGATCCAGCAGCACGGCGGTGTGATGGTGGATGCAACAACGATCTCGGCAGGGCTTCGCCAAGCGTCTACGAGAGGGAGAGGTGTAGCAGAGGGAGAGGGAGGCGCCAAGAGCAAGGGTGCGGCTGTCCTCCCTCCCCCCTCTTTATATAGGCCCCCTAGGGGGGGCGCCGACCCTAGGAGATGGGATCTCCAATGGGGGGCAGCGGCCAGGGGGGTGGCTTGCCCCCTAAGGCAAGTGGAGGCGCCCCCACCCCTAGGGTTTCCCAACCCTAGGCGCAGGGGGCCCCAAGGGGGGCGCACCAGCCCACCAGGGGCTGGTTCCCCTCCCACTTCAGCCCATGGGGCCCTCCGGGATAGGTGGCCCCACCCGGTGGACCCCTGGGACCCTTCCGGTGGTCCCGGTACAATACCGGTAACCCCCGAAACTTTCCCGATGGCCAAAACTTCACTTCCTATATATAATTCTTTACCTCCGGACCATTCCGGAACTCCTCGACGTCTGAGATCTCATCCGGGACTCCGAACAACTTTCGGTTTACTGCATACTCATATCTCTACAACCCTAACGTCACCAAACCTTAAGTGTGTAGACCCTACGGGTTCGGGAGACCTGCAGACATGACCGAGACGCCTCTCTGGTCAATAACCAACAGCGGGATCTGGATACCCATGTTGGCACCCACATGCTCCTCGATGATCTCATCGGATGAACCACGATGTCGAGGACTCAAGCAATCCCGTATACAATTCCCTTTGTTAATCGGTACGTTACATGCCCGAGATTCGATCGTCGGTATCCCAATACCTCGTTTAATCTCGTTACCGGCAAGTCACTTTACTCGTACCATAATGCATGATCCCATGACCGGACACTTGGTCACATTGAGCTCATTATGATGATGCATTACCGAGTGGTCCCAGAGATACCTCTCCGTCATACGAAGTGACAAATCCCAGTCTCGATTCGTGCCAACCCAACAGACACTTTCGGAGATACCTGTAGTGCACCTTTATAGTCACCAAGTTACGTTGTGACGTTTGGCACACCCAAAGCACTCCTACGGTATCCGGGAGTTGCATAATCTCATGGTCTAAGGAAATGATACTTGACATTTGGAAAAGCTCTAGCTAAACGAACTACACGATCTTTGAGCTATGCTTAGGATTGGGTCTTGTCCATCATATCATTCTCCTAATGATGTGATCCCGTTATCAATGACATCCAATGCCCATAGTCAGGAAACCATGACTATATGTTGACCAATGAGCTAGTCAACTAGAGGCTCACTAGGGACACGTTGTGGTCTATGTATTCACACGTGTATTGCGATTTCCGAATAACACAATTATAGCATGAATAATAGACTATTACCATGAACAAAGAAATATAATAATAACCATTTTATTATTGCCTCTAGGGCATATTTCCAACAGTCTCCCACTTGCACTAGAGTCAATGATCTAGTTACATTGTGATGAATCGAACACCCATGGAATTTTGGTGTTGATCATGTTTTGCCCTAGGGAGAGGTTTAGTCAATGGATCTGCTACATTCAGGTCCGTGTGCACTTTACAAATATCTATGTCTCCATCTTGAACATTTTCATGAATGAGTTGAAGCGACGCTTGATGTGCTTGGTCTTATTGTGAAACCTGGGCTCCTTGGATCTCCGTCTTCGGGGCTCCATGATCATCTTCGTCACCGGCATGACACCATGATCTCCATCATCGTGTCTCCATGGGGTTGCTCGCCAACTATTACTTCTACTACTATGGCTAACCGTTTAGCAATAAAGTAAAGTAATTACATGGCGTTAAATCATTGACACGCAGGTCATACAATAATTAAGACAACTCCTATGGCTCCTGCCGGTTGTCATACTCATCGACATGCAAGTCGTGATTCCTATTACAAGAACATGATCTCATACATCACATATATATCATTCATCATTCATCACAACTTTTGGCCATATCACATCACAATCACATGCTGCAAAAACAAGTTAGACGTCCTCTAATTGTTGTTGCATGTTTTACGTGGCTGCAATAGGGTTCTAGCAAGAACGTTTTCTTACCTACGTGAAAGCCACAACGTGATTTGTCAACTTCTATTTACCCTTCATAAGGACCCTTTTCATCGAATCCGCTCCAACTAAAGTGGGAGAGACAAACACCCGCTAGCCACCTTATGCAACTAGTGCATGTCAGTCGGTGGAACCTGTCTCACGTAAGCGTACGTGTAAGGTCGGTCCAGGCCGCTTCATCCCACAATACCGCTGAAGCAAAATAAGACTAGTAGTGGCAAGAAAGTTGACAACATCAATGCCCACAACAAATTTGTGTTCTACTCGTGCAAAGAGAACTACGCATAGACCTAGCTCATGATGCCACTGTTGGGGAACGTTACAGAAAATAAAAAATTTCTACGCTTTCACCAAGATCAATCTATGAGTTCATCTAGCAACGAGAGAGAGGAGTGCATCTACATACCGTTGTAGATCGCGAGCGGAAGCGTTCAAGAGAACGGGGTTGAGGGAGTCGTACTCGTCGTGATACAAATCACCGGAGATCCTAGCGCCGAATGGACGGCACCTCCGCGTTCAACACACGTACGGTCAGGGAGACGTCTCCTCCTTATTGATCCAGCAAGGGGAAGGAGAGGTTGATGAAGATCCAGCAGCACGACGGCGTGATGGTGGATACAGCAGCGATCTCGGCAGGGCTTCGCCAAGCGTCTGTGAGAGGGAGAGGTGTAGCAGAGGGAGAGGGAGGCGCCAAGAGCAAGGGTGCGGCTGCCCTCCCTCCCCCATCTTTATATAGGCCCCCTAGGGGGGGCGGCGGCCCTAGGAGATGGGATTTCCAAGGGGGGGCGGCGGCCAGGGGGGTGGCTTGCCCCCCAAGGCAAGTGGAGGCGCCCCCACCCCTAGGGTTTCCAAACCCTAGGCGCAGGGGGGCCCAAGAGGGGGCGCACCATCCCACCAGGGGCTGGTTCCCCTCCCACTTCAGCCCATGGGGCCCTCCGGAATAGGTGGCCCCACCCGGTGGACCCCCGGGACCCTTCCGGTGGTCCCGGTACAATACCGTAACCCCTGAAACTTTCTCGATGGCCGAAACTTCACTTCCTATATATAATTCTTTACCTTCGCACCATTCCGGAACTCCTCGTGACGTCCGGGATCTCATCTGGGACTCCGAGAAACTTTCGGTTTACTGCATACTCATATCTCTACAACCCTAACGTCACTGAACCTTAAGTGTGTAGACCCTACGGGTTCGGGAGACATGCAGACATGACCGAGACGCCTCTCCGATCAATAACCATCAGCGGGATCTGGATACCCATGTTGGCTCCCACATGCTCCTCGATGATCTCATCGGATGAACAATGATGTCGAGGACTCAAGTAATCCCGTATACAATTCCCTTTGTCAATCGGTACATTACATGCCCGAGATTCGATCGTCGGTATCCCAATACCTCGTTTAATCTCGTTACCGGAAAGTCACTTTACTCGTACCGTAATGCATGATCCCGTGACCAGACACTTGGTCACATTGAGCTCATTATGATGATGCATTACCGAGTGGTCCCAGAGATACCTCTCCGTCATACGGAGTGACAAATACCAGTCTCGATTCGTGCCAACCCAACACACACTTTCGGAGATACCCGTAGTGCACCTTTATAGTCACCCAGTTACGTTCTGACGTTTGGCACACCCAAAGCACTCCTACGGTATCCGTGAGTTGCACAATCTCATGGTCTAAGGAAATGATACTTGACATTTGGAAAAGCTCTAGCTAAACGAACTACACGATCTTTGAGCTATGCTTAGGATTGGGTCTTGTCCATCACATCATTCTCCTAATGATGTGATCCCATTATCAATGACATCCAATGCCCATAGTCAGGAAACCATGACTATCTGTTGATCAACGAGCTAGTCAACTAGAGGATCACTAGGGACACGTTGTGGTCTATGTATTCACACGTGTATTACGATTTCTGGATAACACAATTATAGCATGAATAATAGACTATTACCATGAAGAAAGAAATATAATAATAACCATTTTATTATTGCCTCTAGGGCATATTTCCAACACTTTGATGTCGTCTCTTCACGGCCCATTAGTCCGGCGCATGTCACATAGCCCGTACGCCCGAGGACCCCCTAGTCCAGGACTCCATCAGTAGCCCCTGAACCGGGCTTCAATGACGATATATCCGGCACGCAGATTGTCTTCGACATTGCAAGGCGGGTTCCTTCTCCGAATACTCCAAAGTAGTCTTCCGCACATAAGGGCTGTATCCAGCCCTGCTTAATACTTACAACCCTAAGCTGCAAAGGCAACAATACTTAAAACAAAATAATTCACGTCCACGGGCAACTTTTTCGGCGAGACGTTATGTTCTGGCCTTGTTATTATTCTGAACCATTTTACAGCCCCCGCTTTGTGCTTCGAGGCACGGCCATTGACACATCTTCTCAAAGCGGAGATCGTATCCCCTTATCACAGGATTCTCATCAATGCAGGTTTGGGTAATCCAACTGTGTCATTCGCACGTCTCCTTGGGAATAGGAGAGGTTTAAGGCTTATGAGGGGCGCTTGATATTCACTGCCTTTATAAGAGGACAAGGGCCCATCTATTCACATAACACCTTCTTATTCCTCTGCCCTTCCATCCCCGAGCTCCAGCACCCAAGTTCTAATCTTTCCCTTCGCCCCAATTTCTCTGGCTATGGCTGGATTCGGTTCCCAGGGCAAGTGGATGGCCTCCTCTGTAACAGAGAAGGACATCAAGGATCTACGCGAGGCGAGGTACTTGACCGCGGAGATTACACATAGGCTTCCTACCCCGGGGCAGGTCATTCCTACCCCAGAGCCCGGCGAGAGGGTGGTATTTATCCCCCACTTCCTCCGAGGACTTGGGTTCGCCCTCCATCCCTTCGTCCGAGGTCTCATGTTTTACAACGGGCTGGATTTCCATGATGTGGCCCCGAATTCCTTCCTCCACATCTCGATGTTCATCGTCGTGTGTGAGGCATTTCTCCGCGTCCCCCCACACTTCGGCTTGTGGCTCAAGGTTTTTAATGTGAAGCCGAAGGTGGCCGACGGCCAACATGCTGAATGCGGCAGCGCCATGGTGAGCACGCTCAACCATGTTACCTGGCCCAAAGGGAAATTCGTGGATACTGTCAAGGTATGGCAGGAGGAGTGGTTCTACATCAATGAACGCCGCAACACCAAGTGGGCGGACGCTCCTGCTTTCAGATCCGGACCTCCGCTACGGCTCGCATCCTGGACCAACGAGGGTCTAGACTGGGGATCCCCTGACGAAGTATTGATGCTGCAAAAAGCGTATCAAGAGTATGATAGAAAAGGACATCACCCTTGCTGATGTGATTCAGGATATGCTTATTCGTTGAGCTCTTCCCTGCCAATGACGACCTCTCAAAATGTGGGAGTTTAATCCGGAAGTCCACGGACCCTGCAACGATTCTTTGGCACAACACACAAAGGGATCTGGAAGCTGCTCTTCAAGAAGCAGAAGACATGGACAAGGACGTCCGACGACACTGGCCTTGACTGCAACAATCTGGCATCCCCAGTAAGTATCATATTTTCGAAAATCACTTAGCTCGTTAATCTTAGGGAGGGGTACTGAAAATTCCATCCCCTGAATAGGGTTGGATAAATAAGGCGGAGCGGATCAAATGTCCGGCCCCGCTCCCCGAAAACCCAGCTGAGCCTCTATTTATGAGAATGCTGGTCCTGGCGCCCTACCAGGCGCCGGTGAAGAAGGACAAGAAGAAGAAGATCAAGGAGGCCGAAGGTGGCCTCCATCATGAAGATACTTCGGGCGCTATGTCCGGAGGGACCAAGGCTCCTTCCTCTCATGAGGGAGATGAATACGAGGACGAGGAGGAGGAAGAGAAAGAGGAAGAAGAGAACCCTCCTCTCAAAGGGAAAAAGAGGGCAGTCTCCGTAGATCCGAAGGAGGGGGCGTCCAAGAGGGGAAAGATATCCCTCTCGGACGACTCAGATTCGGACACCGAAGCTGTCCCCAAGCACCGCCCCCGAGCCAAGCCCCTTACCGAATTGTAAGTACCTTAGGATGCCTTACATAGATCCAATCTTTTATAAATTGTAAGAATAATATCAAATCATGTGTTTCAGTCCGGCCCGCGATATTCCTCAAGAACCATCCTCATTGGGGGATCTTCCGCCAGAGATAATGGAGAGCGAGACGCCTCCACAAGCTTCCCCGCCTCCTAGGGTGAACGACACCGAGGTGTCATCCCAAAGGGTCTCTCCGGGGTTCAGAGAAGTGCAGGAGAGGACCAAGACGGCGCCAGAGGATAACGGCTTGGCTGCCAAGAACATGAGGGGCGCAACCCTCGTAGAGACTGGCGACGGGGGTCTTGGATCATCCGACCCCCGTCTGGATACTATTCCGGAGATACAAACGACTCCGGAATCGAACCCGCAACCCCCTCCAAGGGAGGGGAAAGCGGCTATTCCGGTGGCGACCTCTACTAATGCGGAGGCGCTGAACATGCTCATGGACGCTCTGCAAAGTGTGTCCGTCTTGGAGGAGCATCATACCTTGATGGGTATGGTGGTTGAGAAGATTTAGTCCTCTAAAAGCGGGCTGAATGAAGCCTTCACGAGCCTACTAACAGGCTTCGAGGTATGCGATGTAATGTCTTTAGCCGCTTTCCACATGAAAAATATGCCTGTATATAGATAGTAGCCCCTGAGACATTGTTCGGCCCATGAAGAAGGGTGAATAGAGGGTCTATAGACATCCGCAGGAAATAACATACTTATCTTTTTGGTAAAAAACAGGCTTCATTGTTAGCGGCGATCGCTCAGGCCGCCGAAGTTTCCGAACTGGAGCGCAAACTGCAGCTGGCCGACGAGGACAATATCCTTATTAACAAGCAGCTCGACGAGGCGCAAGGTATGTTTCAAGTACGCCGTACATGATTGTATTAATTTGCAAATGCTAACTTGAAGCTTACGCGCTGCTATATGCATAATTGCAGATGGAGCTGCTGAGGTTCAGACCCTCAGGGGTGACCTGGCCCGGGCGAAGGAGCAGGCAAGGGTGAGCAATGCGACCATTGATAAAGGGCTGCAGATTTAAAGACCGAACAGGCTACCCGACGCTAGTTCGAGGAGCGGGTATCCAAAGTGGAGCAAGAGCTCAAGGATGCTACTCGTAGGTGCGAGTTCCTCGAGGAGGAGAATAAAGCTAAGGCGACGAACTCACCAAGGCCCTTTAGGAGGCCCAAGAGGCGAGAATCCCGAGCGGCTCGCGAGGAGATCCGACAGGACGGATAGATAGCGGCTGGTAAGCCCTTTCTTTTACAATCTAAGTTTGGCGATCAGAGGTATGCCTTGCTTAATCGACTATGGAGTTCTCCAGACACATTTGCGGATCTCCTGAAGAGTGCCACCGAAGCCGTGCAATTATTTTGAGCACAGGAGGGGCATGCGACGGAGGAGCTGTTCTGGTCGTAGTTCGCGATGCAGGAGAGCTCGACGCTGTTGAACGACCAAATGGCGCAATGGGACGAGCTGTATAAGATGTCCGGAGCGGCTATGAAGGATGTCATAGTCCGATTGTGGCCAGCCGAACCCATTCCGAGTAGCTAGTTTGGCCTAGTGCGGCGACTCGTCGATGCCTTGCCCCGCATTGAGGCAATCAAGCGGTCAGTGTGCATAGAAGGTGCATGGATGGCCTTTGCCCACGTCAAGATGCACTGGACGAAGATGAAGGCCGCTGTTATCGCAATTGAGGGTCCTCCCGGAGGCAAGGACCACCGCATGCCGGTGCGCTACTTAGAAGACGTCCTAGAGGGCGCTCGCTTGATAGAGGGTCAATACTCAAAGGACATTATGTTTGAATGAATGTATCCGAACGACCCAGACGTGTTTATTATATTTATTAAGGCTTTGCGATATATTTGTGCCATTGTTTGAAAGTTCTTTCCTCATGTGCGGCCGTTTTTTTATTCCTGAGAGTTTTCCAGTCGTCGGCTTTGGCCCCCATCTAGATACTACGGGGGTGTTCGGAATGTCACATGAGCACACTTGACCCAACGTCTTGGTTCGTAAAGGAGGTGTCAGTGCGGCGAACCAGGCAATCGGACTATATGGCTTTACCACTCTCACTTAGCCATAGGAGTTTGACAATGGAGCTATAATATAGCCCCTGGTATGTACGCGGCTATCCAGGTGCAGATGCGTTGACCGGAAAAACAGTCATTCGTAGATATGGAAAAAAATCGCTAAAGATTTAGTAAGTCACCAAGTGGCTGACCAGCTCTCGCCGCATCATGGCAGTCAGTTTTCGACTTTCTCTACTGAGGTGCTTGACCGTACGAACCAAAAACACAATCACAGTAGTTCTCCCTTTACTAGCTTAGCCGAACAAACAGAACATAAGGTAGTAAACACAGGAGCCAGACAACCCAACTATTGACCAAAGATATGATTCGGAGCCGATGCATATAATACCAAGTTCGGGATGCCGAAGTGTGCTATAAAGCTATTCGGGCATTTTGTTTGACGACACATGTGTTGCCACATAGAGCCCCTGGCAATGGGTGTCGAGGTGTGTGAGTGAAACAACTGGGGAAACGGAATATCGTTTTATGAATAAGGTCAATACCGAAAAAATTGTCCTCACTAGAATTTGATTGATACGTCAAAACATGATCTTACAGAGTACCGAAACCATTTTACATGCTAGGGGTACAAGAATAAGGAGAAGAGCTTGATACAGGTCCTTTGAATAAGGTTTGGTCTAAAGAATCCTTTGGACATCCTGCCGCACGTCTGCGCCGCTTTCGCCTTGGAGAGAGAGGTTCCTTAAGAGGAATGGTCTTCGGCTATCCGTACGAGATTGGGCTCGAAAAAGAGTCCTTATAGGTCCATAGGATATATAGGTTTGAATGCACCTGTGGCAGAAGAGAAAAAATAATTGAAGAAAAAAGGTGGAGGGTCATATAGGGTCAAACCGTACTATAGACATGTCCGTATTATGCCTTTGTTGACGTCCAAGGTATTTTGAGTGCATAATTTTGCATGCGTGCTATGAACTCAACGGGTGTGTGCGGTGATCGACGGAGGCGAAATTGCTAGTCGAGCTCTGGAATGAGTGAGCTGTCATCATGCGGAACTGAACGGACTCGTTTAACAAAGTCCGGAGGTTTTATGGCCGATGAGGTGTGCGGCTTGATAGAGCCGCTCTATGCTTCGGCCGCGAGGGCCGCAGTGTGCTCCTCCGTACATGGGGAGCGTTCCGTGTTTCCATTGACTGTTATGACGCCACGTGGACCGGGCATCTTGAGCTTTAAATAAGCGTAGTGTGGTACCATGTTGAATTGAGCGAAAGCGGTTCATCTGAGCAGTGCGTGATAACCACTGCAGAAGGGGACGATATCAAAGATCAAATTTTCGCTGCTGAAGTTGTTTGGCGAGCCGAAGACGACTTCCAATGTTATTGAATATGAGCAACGAGCCTCTACACCAAGTATTACTCCTTTAAAGGTAGTTTTAGTGGGCTTGATTCTTGACGAATCAATACCCATTTTGCGGATAGTGTCCTGGTAAAGCAAGTTAGGACTACTGCCGCTGTCCATAAGGACTCGCATGAGGTGGAATCCGTCGATGATTGGGGCGAGGACCAAAGCTGCCGAACCTCCATGACGGATATTGGTTGGGTGGTCCTTTCGATCGAAGGTGATCGGACAAGCCGACCATGGATTGAATTTTGGGGCGACCAACTCTATGACATAGACGTCCCTTAATGCGCGCTTGCGCTCCCTCTTGGGGATGTGCGTGACGTAGATCATATTTGCCGTTTTGACCTTGGGGGGAAATTTCTGCTGTAGCGACCAGACCTCAAACAGTCTGATCTCTGTGCATCAGTGTCATCCCTGGATCGGTAATGCTGACACGCACAGTACTTGAAGGATTTATAACAGAGTAGCAATCACACACTTATTACACCGAATGTCTCAAAAGAGAACTTATTACAATAAATATGGCTTAAGGCCATCTAATAACAATAACAGTGGAAGTCTTGGAAGATAAAGCGAGTCCATCAACTGCAAGGGCATCACTGAGTATAAGATCACGACCTAAGGCACCTTACTCGTCGTCTGAAAAGTCTGCAACATGAACGTTGCAGCCCGAAAACGGGTCAGCACATGGAATATGCTGGCAACGTAACACATAGAGAGTAATGGACAGAATAATGCTATCACTACATGCATATATGGCTGGTGGAAAGCTCTATGGTTACAGTTTTTGCATAAAGCCAATTTTTCCCTACAACATAGGAATAAATTTTATTTAACTATCATGGTGGTTCTTAAACATTGAGAAGGTTCCTCCAACTCAATCCCAATTAAGCATCATCATTAAACCCAACAATTATATTAAAGTAACATGACGAGATTCACATGATAATCCAGGTACTAGATACTCAAAACGTCCATAACCGGGGACACGGCTAACCATGATTAGTTTATACACTCTACAGAGGTTTCCGCACTTTTCCCCGCAAGACTCGATCTCCTCCGTTAGATTTCTCGCACTACATGATGTTTGAGAAACGGATGACCGAGACACAGTCTTTCAGAAGCATTAACTCTTTACTCCAGGTAGACAGTACCAACCTACACCCCCTACATCTGCTAGTCTACCACTGAAAGAGGTCACACAACATACTCAACTATGCTAGAGTCCATAGTAGCTTGCGGCTGCACACGGAAGTTTCTAGCATGAATAATCTCATGACCCCTTTGAGCCTGGGTGGCGGTCCATAGGAGAATCACACGGTACCCCGGGATTTCCAAAAATACAGGCAACACTGGGTTCCCCAGGTGCCTCAATCCACCCAGATGTATATTTAAGTTGCCACCTTAAGTTGAACAAATAATTAACAATCTCACGTCTGTCATGGATACACTCACCCAATCCACGTCTACTAGCATAGCATAGAAATATAAGCAAACGTAGAAGTAACTCCCAAAGGTTTGATAATAAACAGGACAATAGGTACTACCTCATCTACTTCCCGAAACCCACATATTAATCATATCCTAACCATGCAATTGTTTGAGGATTGATCTAATGCAATAAAACTGGGTAGTAAAGAGGTATGATCAAAGTGTTACTTGCCTTGTTGATGATCCGTGAAACCTAGAGACTCGTAGTAGCACACGGCGCACTTCGGGTACTCTATCGCAAACAAACAAGCATACAATAAGCACTCATCTAATGCACAGGTAAAACTCAAATAAGAGATCTAACCAGAAAGTTCAACTTAAGAACTCCGGTTTGCAAAAAGAATCAAATCAAACAAAGCAACAAAACTCAAACGACGAAAGAAATAAGCTTCGTTAACTAATTTGGACCTAAGTCAAATTTTACAGTAGCAAAAACTTGTTTGAGTTGGTTAAACGGAAAGAGGGTTTCGAGACGAAACTCTAGGCGCTTGAATAGCCTGATTCCGATAAACGAGCGAAAAGTTATACTAAAACGAAAATCGGATCAGAAATCGCAATCGAAAATAATCTCGAAAAATCCGAGAAAAAGAAAAACGGACGAACAGGCTAACGAATGAACGTTCGCTGTCTGCGGCTAAACGACGAAAACCGTTTGTTAAAACGAACATACAGACAAACGTCCGCAAAATAAATAAATCAAAAAAAAACTGACCGATCTAAATAAAAAAAACTGCAATTTTTTTTAAAAAACCGGGCGGTTTTCTAAAGAAAACCGCCGCCGGCGGCGACAAACTCTGACGGCTACCTCGGCGGGGTCCGGCGAGGCAGGGCGGGCAGCGGTGGTGGCGGAAACAGGCGGCGGGGGCGGACTCGCGCGGCGGCGGCTGGCGGCGGTGCGGCGCGTGGATTGAGGCGAGGCGGCCGCTAGGGTTTCGGGCTGGTGTGGCGGCGGCTCGGGCCCTCACGGCTTTAAAGGCCTGCCGGGCTAGTGTCCCAGGCGGACACGGCCCGGTTAGGTCGGTATCTTTTTTTTAAATAATTTTGCACAGAAAAACAAATAAAAGAAATACTAAACGGACTCCGAAAATCCCGAAATAAATTTTCTATGTCCTCTAAAAATAAGACGAACAAGATGAACATTTATTTGGGCCTAAAATGCAATTTTGAAAAACGCATATTTTTCCTAACTCAAATAAAATAGCAATAAAACTCCGAATAAAAATCTTATTTGATTTTATTATTAAATCTCCAATATTTCTTTGTTTTGGAAAAGTAATTTTATTCCCTCTGTCTTATTTTTATAAAGGAAATATTTGAAGATAAAATAATTAAAATCAAATGATCCTTTTTCAAAATTTGAGAGAAACTCAAATATGAAAATAACGTAATCCCCAACTCTCTTCGTGGGTCCTTGAGTTGCGTAGAATTTCCAGGATCAAGCCAAAATGCAATAAAATATGATATGCAATGATGATCTAATGTATAACATTCCAAATTGAAAATTTGGGATGTTACAAACCTACCCCCTTAAGATGAATCTCGCCCTCGAGATTCGGGTTGGTTAGAAAATAGGTGAGGGTGGTCCTTCAGTAGATCCTCCTCTCGCTCACAGGTGGCTTCGTCTTCAGTATGGTGGCTCCACTGAACTTTGCAAAACTTGATAACCTTGCTGCGCGTGACTCGGCTGGCAAACTCGAGAATCTTGACTGGTTTCTCCTCATAGGTCAAATCTCTATCCAACTGAATCGCTTCCAGTGGCACTGTATCTCTCAGAGGTATATCGACCATCTCGGCGTGGCACTTCTTCAACTGGGAAACGTGGAACACATCGTGAACTCCTGACAATCCTTCGGGTAATTCCAGCTTGTAAGCAAGTTCTCCCATGTGCTCCATAACTTTGTATGGTCCCACAAAACATGGTGCTAACTTTCCCTTAACTCCAAAACACTTAACTCCTCGAAGTGGGGACACACAAAGATAAATTCTGTCTCCGACTTCGTAAACTGTCTCCTTGCGTTTAGAATCTGCATAGCTCTTCTGCCTGGACTGGGCTACCTTGATCCTATCGGGAATTAACTTCACCTTCTTTTCAGACTCTTTAATCAAATCTGGTCCAAACAACTGACAGTCTCCAACTTCATCCCACAACAATGGTGTCCTGCACCTCCTTCCTTACAAAGATTTAAAAGGGGCCATCTTCAAACTGGATTGATAATTGTTTTAGTAAGAGAACTCTGCATATGGCAAATTGTCGTCCCAACTAGATCCATAATCTCACACACAAGCTCTCAACATGTCCTCCAGAATCTGATTGACTCTCTTGGTCTGTCCATCTGTCTGTGGATGAAAGGCTGTACTGAACTCTAGCCTAGTACCCAAAGTTTCGTGCAACTGATTCTAGAACTTTGAGGTAAACTGGGTTCCTCTATCTGATATAATGGTCCTCGGAACTCCATGCAGGGATACGATCCTGGTCATGTATATCTTTGCCAACTTAGCACTGGTGTAAGTGGTCTTCACTGGAATGAAATGAGATACCTTCGTCAAATGATCAACCACAACCCATATTGAGTCATAGCCTGAACGAGTCCTGGGCAATCCCGTGATAAAATCCATGCCTAGCTTATCCCACTTCCATTCGGGTATCGGTAATGGCTGTAGCAATCCTGCTGGCTTCTGATGTTCTGCCTTCACTCTCGGACATACATCACAAACTGCTACATACTCCGCAATACCCTTCTTCATTTCGGTCCACCAGAAAGTGTCCTTCAAATCCAGATACATCTTGGTATTTCCTGGGTGAATCGAATACGGCGAATCATGGGCCTCTTGTAGAATCAACTTCTTTATCTCCGGGTCATTAGGCACATATACGCGGTCCTCAAACCATATGGTATCATTCTCGTCCTCTCGAAATCCCTTAGCTTTTCCTTTTCTCATCTTCTCCTTTATCTCGGCAATCTCCTTATCTGTCTTTTGAGCTTCTCTGATCTTATCCATCAGGGTTGTCTGAATCTCCAATGCTGCTACATAGCCTCTCGGAACTATCTCCAAACATAGTTCACGAAGATCCTCTGCTAACTCCTTGGGTAACTCTCCAGTCATGAGGGTGTTGACATGGCTCTTGCGGCTCAACGCATCGGCTACTACATTAGCCTTTCCGGGGTGATAGTGCAATCTCATATCATAATCCTTAATGATCTCCAATCATCTCCTTTGCCTGAGATTCAACTCCTTATGTGTGAAGATGTACTTCAAACTCTTATGATCCGTGTACACCTCACAATGGTTCTCGATGAGAAATTGTCTCCATGTCTTCAACGCATGCACTACAGCTGCTAATTCCAAATCATGTGTAGCATAATTCAACTCATGGGGCTTAAGCTGTCATGAGGCATAAGAAACAACTCTTCCCTCCTGCATAAGCACTGCTCCAAGTCCTCGACAAGAAGCGTTGCAATATACTTCATAATCCTTGCGCTGATCTGGCAGAACCAACACCGGTGATGTAACCAAACGTTTCTTCAACTCCTGAAAACTGGCCTCACATTCCCCAGTCCATTTGAATTTGATGTCCTTCTTCAACAACTCCATCATGGATTTTGCAATCTTTGAGAAATTCTCAATGAACCTCCGGTAGTATCCTGCGAGTCCAAGAAAACTCTGGATTTCTCCAACTGACGTGGGTGCCTCCCAGTTTGTCACAGTGACAACCTTGGTGGGGTCTACTGATATTCCTTCTCTGGATATAACATGTCCGAGGAATCCAACTTCCTTCAACCAAAACTCACACTTGCTGAACTTGGCATATAGCTGATGTTATCTGAGCTTCCCAAGTACCAAACGCAAATGCTCCTTATGCCCCTGTTCATTCTTTGAGTAGACCAAAATATCATCAATGAACACCACGACGAACTTATCCAGAACCTCCATGAACACCTTGTTCATCATGTTCATGAAATAGGCAGGTGCGTTAGTTAGACCAAAAGACATAATGGTATACTCATACAGCCCGTACCTGGTGGTAAAAGCTGTCTTAGGTATATCCTGCTCTCAAATCTTCAATTGGTGGTATCCTGATCGCTGATCGATCTTGGAAAATACCTTAGCTCCTTGCAACTGGTCAGACAGATCATTGATCATCGGTAGTGGGTACTTGTTCTTGATTGTCACCTCATTCAATCCTCGATAATCAACAACCATCCTCAATGATCCATCCTTCTTCTCCAGTAGAAGCACTGGCGATCCCCAAGGTGACGAACTTGGGCGAATGTAGCCTTTATCCAATAGCTCCTTAATCTGTTTCTTAATTTCCTCCAAATCCTTTGCGGGCATCCTGTACGGTCTCTTAGATATTGGCCCTGTGCCTGGCAAAAGCTCAATCAAAAACTCAATGTCTCTATCCGGTGGCATGCCTGGAAACTGCTCTGGAAATACGTCAGGGAAATCCTTCACCACTAGTACTTCTTCTTGTACAACTCCTGATAAAGAATTCACTTGAGTCCTCCTCGGCACATGCCGAGATACATACTTGATCCTTCTTCCTTCTAGGGTGGTAAGCAAAATCGACTTACTGGCGCATTCAATGTTCCCTCCATACTTTGATAACCAATCCATGCCTAATATCACATCCAGTCCTTGCGACTCCAATACTATTAGGTCTGAGGGGAACACATAGTTACCAATCCTTAATGGTAACCGATCACACCATAGACTAGCCATATACTCTGCTCCTGGCGAGGTTACTAACATGGGTGACCTAAGGGCTTGGGTTGGCAGTTTATACTTATCAACAGATCCCCTTGATATGTATGAATGCGATACACCAGTATCAAAAAGAACAATTGCAGTAAATGACTTAACCAAAAACTTACCTATTACTGCATCTGACTGGGCTTCAACCTCCTCCACATTAACGTGGTTCACCTGTCCCCTGCTGAAAGGGTTGGGCTTCTTCCCAGAGCTTCCATTGCCATTTCCATTCTTAGCTTCAGGACATTCAGTGGCATAATGTCCAGTCTTCTGGCACTTGAAACAGGTAATGTGGCTTAGATCCCTCTTGGCTAGTGTTGATGGGTTGGTACGGTTCTGGCCATTGCTTCCTCCATTCCCATTCCCATTCTTGGGGCCACTATGGTTGTGCGAACTCCCTCCATTGTAGTTGTGACCTCCATGGGTATGCTGAAAAGGTCCTCCCGAGTTCGGGTAAAACGAGGCTTCTGCTGAGCTCCAGCATTGTACTTCCCTTGTCCATACTTCCTCTTGCGGCTGTCAATCTGCTGCTGCTTCCCTTCAATCATGAGAGCTCTATCTACCAACTCCTGGTAGTTGTTGAAGGTTGCCACCATCAACTGCATGCTCAGCTCATCATTCAGTCCTTCCAGAAACTTCTCTTGCTTAGCTGCATCCGTAGCAACGTCATCTGGGGCATAACGTGCTAGCTTACTAAAGTCATCCACATACTAGCCAACCATACGTCCTCCTTGGCGCAATTTGCGAAACTCACGCTTTTTCATGGCCATAGCTCCTGCTGAAACATGGGCAGTACGGAAAGCCTGCTAAAACTGTTCCCATGTGATAGTGTCGATGGGGTAAGTGGCTGTGAAATTCTCCCACCATGATGCTGCGGGTCCATTAAGCTGATGTGCGGCAAAACGCACCTTCTACGCATCTGTGCATCCTGCAGTGGTCAACCCCCTTCCCATCTTGCGGAGCCAATCATCTGCAACTATCGGCTCGGTGCTTCTGGAGAACACCGGCGGATTCAGCCTCAAGAAACGGGCTAAGTGATCAATAGGTGGTGGTGGTGGTGGCTTGTTGTTGTTTTTGTTGTTGTTCCCCTGATTCTGATTGTCGACTAGCATCTCCATCAATGCATTCTGCTGCTGGATCAACTGAGTGAGCTCCGGTGGGAAATCAAATCCATTGTCACATCTCAGAGGCATCTGAGGGTTTAGAAAAGATGAGAATACATAATAGAGTGAGGTCTAGAGAGAAAAACACTACCCATATGCACATGAGACAAACACAAACAATATCACTTCAATCAATTCAAACAAGGGCGACAGCGGTCTAACTATCGTTAAAAAAAGTGCTCAGACTATACTATATACATGGGGGAGTACTACTACTGTTATGGTGGTCGACTAGAAAAATTGA
The DNA here is from genome assembly GCF_002162155.2 of Triticum dicoccoides. Lineage (NCBI taxonomy): Eukaryota > Viridiplantae > Streptophyta > Magnoliopsida > Poales > Poaceae > Triticum > Triticum dicoccoides. The sequence goes on from NC_041393.1 coordinate 47,106,189, forward strand.
TCGGTCGAAGACTCCATGATATCTGCTCCAGCTTCATCAACAAAGTCATCGTCGCTATCGTCTGGGTCCGAGTCGGTGTCGTCGATGATGATGTAGTTCACCGGGCAAGTGCAATCATCGTTTTATCCTCCAGTTGCGGGGAATCCCATGAATACTTTTAGCTTCTTTTTTCAGATCATCATTCTTCTCCACGAGTGTCGTCATTTCCTCCTCATATCCATCGTGTGTAGACTTGAGTTCTTCCTCCAGCTCTGTGATCTTGGTCATCGCCTTCTTCAGATCTATCATGCCTGCGCACATCTGGTTCTCCTGGCGACGAATGTGCGGGTTTAATTCCTGGATGAATGCTGCAATGGATCTATCTTTCCTGGTGGTGATCATCACCCATTTCTCATCTCAGCGCCCACAAATCTGGTACATAGTATCCTTGAGATCCTTGTGGTAAACTTCTCCAATGCACCCCATGGTGATGTGGGCTACCATGCTCTTTCCTAGACTCCAGGTTGGTGCATCAAAGGAAAACTCTATGGGCTCAGTGACTGGCATGAACTTCCTTCCTGGAACTTGAACTTGAATCATCCAACGCTCCTCTTCTGGTAGAGTGGCGATGTAGGTCCCGGTGAAGCTTGGTACTCCGATGTTTAGGTACCTAGTGACTTCCTTCAAGTGACGTCCGAAAGGTGTATCTTCATCTGGTTGCATGAATTTGCTCCTTGCATCCACCATCCTAAAGAGTAGAAAAGGTGAGGAGTCAGAAATGAGAAGAGAGTAGTGATCTAGGGCTTTAGCTTAGTGGTCGTGTCCTACAATTAGCGTGTGCTCTGATACCATCTTATAGCGACTAGACCTCAAACAGTCTGATCTTTGTGCATCAGTGTCATCCCTGGATCGGTAATGCTGACACGCGCAATACTTGAAGGATTTATAATAGATTAGAAATCACACACTTATTACATCGAATGTCTCAAAAGAGAACTTATTACAATAAATATGGCTTAAGGCAATCTAATAACGATAACAACAGAAGGCTTGGAAGATAAACCGAGTCCATCAACTTCAACGGCATCACTGAGTATAAGATCACGACCGAAGGCACCTTACTCGTCGTCTGAAAAGTCCGCAACATGAACGTTGCAGCCCGAAAACGGGTCAGCACATGGAATATGCTGGCAATGTAACACATAGAGAGTAATGAACAGAATAATGCTATCACTACATGCATACATGGCTGGTGGAAAGCTCTATGGTTACAGTTTTTTGCATAAAGCCAATTTTTCCTACAACATAGGAATAAATTTTATTTAACTATCATGGTGGTTGTTAAACATTGAGAAGGTTCCTCCAACTCAATCCCAATTAAGCATCATCATTAAACCCAACAATTATATTAAAGTAACATGATGAGATTCACATGATAATCCAGGTACTAGATACTCAAAACGTCCATAACCGGGGACACGGCTAACCATGATTAGTTTATACACTCTACAGAGGTTTGCACACTTTTCCCCGCAAGACTCGATCTCCTCCGTTGGATTTCTCGCACTACATGATGTTTGAGAAACGGATGACCGAGACACGGTCTTTCAGAAGCATTAACTCTTTACTCCGGGTAGACAGTACCAACCTATATCCCCTACATCTGCTAGTCTACCATTGAAAGAGGTCACACAACATACTCAGCCATGCTAGAGCCCATAGTAGCTTGCGGCTGCACACGGAAGTTTCTAGCATGAATAATCTCATGATCCCTTTGAGCCTGGGTGGCGGTCCATAGGAGAATCACACGGTACCTCGGGATTTCCAAAAATACAGGCAACATTGGGTTCCCCAGGTGCCTCAATCCACCCAGATGTATATTTAAGTTGCCACCTTAAGTTGAAACAATAATTAACAATCTCACATCTGTCATGGATACACTCATCCAATCCACGTCTACTAGCATCGCATAGCAATATAAGCAAACGTAGAAGTAACTCCCAAAGGTTTGATAATAAACAGGACAATAGGTACTACCTCATCTACTTCCCAAAACCCGCATATTAATCAGATTCTAACCATGCAATTGTTTGAGAATTTATCTAATGCAATAAAGCTGGGTAGTAAAGAGGTATGATCAAAGTGTTACTTGCCTTGCTGGTGATCCATGAAACCTAGAGACTCGTAGTAGCACGCGGCGCACTCCGGGTACTCTATCGCAAACAAACAAGCATACAGTAAACACTCATCTAATGCATAGGTAAAACTCAAATAAGGGATATAACCAGAAAGTTCAACTTAAGAACTCCGGTTTGCAAAAAGGATCAAATCAAACGAAACAACGAAACTCAAACGGCGAAAGAAACAAGCTTCGTTTACTAATCTGGACCTAAGTCAAACTTTACAGTAGCAAAAACTTGTTTGAGTTGGTTAAACGGAAAGAGGGTTTCGAGGAGAAACTCTAGGAGCTTGAATCGCCTCATTCCGACAAACGAGCGAAAAGTTATACTAAAACGAAAATCGGATCAGAAATTACGATAAAAAATAATCGCGAAAAATCCCAGAAAAAGAAAAACGGACGAGTAGGCTAATGAACGAACGTTCACTGTCTGCGGCTAGAAGACGTAAACCGTAAATCTTAAAACGAACGTACAGACAAACATCCGCAAAATAAAATAAAAATGAAAACTAAATGCAAAAGACGCTCCAAGACTTGCACATAATGCATGAACGAAACGAATTCGAAAACATACCGATACTTGTTGAAGAAAGAGGGGATGCCTTCCGGGGCATCCCCAAGCTTAGACGCTTGAGTCTCCTTGAATATTTACTTGGGGTGCATCGGTCATCCCCAAGCTTGAGCTCTTGCCTCTCTTCCTTTTCCTCATATCGAGACCTCCTCGTTTAGACACTTCATTCACACAAAACTTCAAGAGAAAACTCGGTAAGATCCGTTAGTATAATAAAGCAAATCACTACTCTAAGTACTGTTGCAAACCAATTCATATTTTGTTTTTGCATTGTGTCTACTGTAGTATATCTTTTCCATGGCTTAATCCACTGATATAAATTGATAGATTCATCAAAACAAGCAAACTATGCATCAAAAACAGAATCTGTCAAAAACAGAACAGTCTGTAGCAATCTGAACATCCACCATAATTCTGGTACCCCAAAAATTCGACCAAAATTAGGAAAAATAAACAAGTCGTATAGAAAGACAGTGCAAGAATAATCAGAACCAATTGACGTTCCAGATAAAAATGTAAAATCGTGCACTACGGCCAAAGTTTCTGTCCTGCACCGTACAAACCAACAAGCATTGTAAACATCCTAAAGGCAAACCTTGCCACATTATTTTTATAATACAATGGAATTGTACAAGGGGATAATTATTTTTGTTGAAAAGTTTCTGTAATCAAGATTCACAAAGTTTCTGTGAGCATGAACAAAGTTCAAGGCTAGCTCCCACTTCAACAATGCTTGTCTTTCTCACTTTCACTTTCCTTTTTGAAAAGTTTTTGGTTCCCCTCTTTATTTTTTTGTTTTTAAACTATATTAAAGCACTCAACAGAAATAAATGACTCTCTAAAACTTCCGGGTTGTCTCCCTAGCAGCGCTTTCTTTAAAGCCATTAAGCTAGGCATATAGTGCTCAAGTAATGAATCCACCCGGATCCCAAGGTATATCAAAGCCAATTTTAATTAACAATGGTTTGTGATTTAGTAGTGATCACAAAATAACATATATCATGCAACAACGAAGTCTAACTCTCTTCCTATGCATCGGCATGTCATAAAAGAACAATTCATGCACACAAAGTAAAGGCCAATGCATAGTATAAACAGTTTCTTGCAATTCTATCGTATTGGAAACATAGAGAGGTGGAGATAAAGTTCCTCTCTCATAATAATTGCAAGTAGGAGCATCAATCACATGCATATTATATTCATCAAAATCATCATGTGCAATGGTAAAAGGCAACCCATCAATATAATCCTTAATAAGCACAAACTTCTCCGATATAGTGTAGTAGGGAGAATTCAGAAAGATAATAGGACTATCATGCGTGGGTGCAATAGCAACAATTTCATGTTTAACATAAGGAACTATAGCAAGTTCATCTCCATAAGCATAATTCATATTGGCATCTTGGCCACAAGCATAGCAAGCATCATCAAAACGGGATATTTCAAGCGAATCAACGATATCATAGCAATCATCATAGCAAACATCCTTCGGTAAGCACGAAGGGGAATTAAACAATGTATGAGTTGAAGAGTTACTCTCATTAGAAGGTGGGGACGGGTAGCTAATCCGCTCTTCCTCCTTTTGTTCTTTGCTCTCCTCATCATCTTTTTCATCCAATGAGCTCACAGTCTCATCAATTTCTTCTTCCATAGCTTCCTGCAAAATATTAGTCTCTTCTTGGACAACGGAGATTTTCTCAATATATGGTTTAACATAGGCATTAGAAGCATAATTATCATAACAATATTCAAGTATGGCAAACTTTCAGATTTGTAAAGAGTAGCATCATACTTTTCAATCAAAGAAACAATTTCAAAAGCACCCTTGAAAGCAACAAATTCTTCAATTCGTTGAACATAATAGTAATTGTAAACACCCTTAGCATATGAAGATACGATCCCATTATCAAACTCACATTGGTAGCGAAGGTGTTTCTTAGGGTTTTCAGAACAACAAGTAATATCATATTATTCACATAAAGTCCAAGCATAGCATTGCAAACGTTGAATTTGATCCCATAATAGTTTCCCTTTTGCCGATATACGGTGTCGCACATAACAAGCATGCTCACCTAAAGATTTGCCCTCAACTAAGCTAGTTGGGGTTTCAGCACGAGCACAAAGGGATCGAAGATGATCCACGTAAAAAGCTTCAGGAGTGCGATAGATTTTGAGTGGTTCTTCAACCATTGGAGCAGTAGGTACAACTAATTTTTTTTGGTATTTTGCATTTCCTACCCATAACTAAAGATAGAAAACAACTAATAACAGAAAATAAAAATTACTTAGTGATAAAGCAAACAACCACACACGAGAATATTCACCCCATGCTATGACTCCCCGGCAACGGCGCCAGAAAAAGGTCTTGATAACCCACAAGTGTAGGGGATCGCAACAGTTTTCGATAAGTAAGAGTGTCGAACCCAACGAGGAGCTAAAGGTAGAATAAATATTCCCTCAAGTTCTATCGACCACCGATACAACTCTACGCACGCTTGACGTTCGCTTTACCTAGAACAAGTATGAAACAAAAAGTACTTTGTAGGTGTGATAGGATAGGCTTGCAGGAAAATAAAGAGCACGTAAACATAAACTAGGGGCTGATTAGAAGCAATAAAGTAAATATAGCGAGTGTGGAAAAGTGGTGGTAGGAGTTGTGAAATTATCCCTAAGCAATTGACTATGTTACTAGACCGGTAATCACTATTGCAATTCTGTTTGAGGGAGAGGCATAAGCTAACATATCATCCCTTACTTGGAATTCTATGCACTTATGACTGGAACTCTTGCAAGCATCCGCAAATACTAAAGATTCATTAAGGTAAAACCCAACCATAGCATTAAAGTATCAAGTCCCCTTTTATCCCATACGCAAACAACCTACTTACTCGGGTTTGTGTTTCCGTCACTCACGCAACCCACCATAAGCAAATCATAAACATATTGCAAACCCTACAGCGGGAATCCCTCACGCTTGCGCGACATGGAGGGCACCATAGGACAACACCAATAATAAAACATGCAACTCAAACCAATCATAGCAATTCATCAATCACCGATAGGACAACGAAAATCTACTCAAACATCATAGGATGGCAACACATCATTAGAAAATAATATGAAGCATAAAGCACCATGTTCAAGTAGAGGGTACAACGGGGTGCGGGAGAGTGGACCGCTGGATATAGAAGGGGGAAGGTGATGGAGATGTTGGTGAAGATGACAGCAGTGTTGGTGAAGATCGCGGTGATGATGATGGCCCCCGGCAGCGCTCCGGCACCACCGGAAGCAAGGGGGAGAGAGGCCCCCTTCTTCTTCTTCTTCCTTGACCTTCTCCCTAGATGGGAGAAGGGTTTACCCTCTGGTCCTTGGCTCCCATGCCATGGGAGGGGCGAGAGCCCCTTCGAGATTGGATCTATCTCTCTGTTTCTGCGTTCTCTGACTCTACCCCTTCACTGTTTCTTTAATATCCGGAGATCCGTGACTCCGATTGGGGTGAATCTTTCGCCCAGATTTTTCTCATAAAATTAGCTTTCTTGTGGCAAAAGAAGGGCATCAACCGCCTTATAGGTGGCCCACGATAGGCCAGGGTGCGCCTGCCTCCCTGGGGCGCGCCCCCTGTCTCGTGGCCACCCCGGACACCGTTTCGTGTTGATTCTTCCTCCGGAAAATCCCAAATATTCCAAAATAATTCTCCATCCTTTTTATCCCATTTGGATTCCGTTTGATATTGGTTTTCTGCAAAACATAAAACATGCAACAGACAGGAACTGGCACTGGGCATTGGATCAATATGTTAGTCCCAAAAATAATATGAAAAATTGCCAAAAGTGTAAGAAAGTTGAAGAATATTGGCATGGAACAATCAAAAATTATATATACGACGGAGACGTATCAATTCTCATGCGTCCGGCCTTATCGTGGCATCACATTTTAATCTGAGCCATGTTTCTCTTTTTCAGTCCGATGAAGCCCCGCGCCGAGGAATCCTCGTTAGAGGATCTCCTGGGTTCGAACGCTATGGGGAGCGGGACACCCCTGAAGGCCTCTTCCTCCAAGCGTAGGAACAAAACCGAGGTTTCATCCCAGAAGGACCCAGGCCACGGAGGGGGGGGAGAAGATCGCGAAGGTGGCGCCAGGAGGCCATACTTCTGGGGCCGATTACACGGGAGAGAAAAATCCCGTGGGTATCGATGGCGAGGGTCATCTTGAATCCGGACCCAAGCCGGACACTATTGTAGAGACCCTTAAGGTCCCCGAGTCCCGTCCATCGGTCGCCTCTGTCCAACTAGGGGCGCCGGTTACTTTATTGGCGGTGCTGCAGGGTGCCTCCATCGTTGATGAACACCATGCCCTCATGGGTGCGGTGATTGAGAAGATTCAGTCCACTGAGAGTGGACTGAACGAATCATGTGTCAGCCTCATAACAGGCTTTGAGGTATGTTTTATGAGTTTCTGGGAGAATGTCATGGTATAGATAGTAGCCCCTGATACACTGTTCGGTGAAATAGAGAACCAGACAGGGGATCAAATTCATGTTCGAGGAGACTCACTTGATGATATTTATCCCTCTGTTTAACTGGCAGGCATCTGTTGCGAATGCGGCCTCTCAAGTTGTGGAAGTATCTGAACTAAGGCATAGTCTGAAGCGGGCCAAAGAAGAACTTGGCCAAGTGAAGAGACAGCTGGAGGATAATCAAGGTGTGTAGAAACCTTGTTTATGTAGCACGAATGGATGAGTGTGCATGATAACATTCTTTTGATAATGTACTCTAGGGGCGTCGGCTGAAATTGAGGCCTTGAAGAAGGCTGTGGCCGAAGCCGAGAAGAAAGCAACCGCAGAGCAGATGCTCCGTGAGAAGCACGAGGCCAGAGTTATTGAGGCTGAGCGAGAGCTTCAAGAGGCCGTGCATAAATGTGAGACCCTGGAGCAGAGTTTAGCAGGGAAAGAATCCGAACTCTCGCAGGCTCACCAAGCCGCAAGTGATGCCCGGGGGGAAGCCGAAGGTACCCTGAAGGAAATCCAGGAGGCGAGGAAGATTGCGGCTGGTAAGGCTTTTTCTGTGAAAAGCAAGTATAGCAGATGAGAAGATCAAATTTAACAATCTTGAGTTTTGATGTATACATGTGTATTTGCGGAGCTGCCGCGCAGCATATCTGATGTCGCCCAACTCTAGCGAGCCGAAGGGGGGAATACTGTGGATAAGCTCTTTTGGATGCAGTATCTGGCGCCGAATTATCTGGTACCTTTCTCCGATCAGCTAAAGCAGCTGGTCGAGCTGCACAAAGCGGCCGAATTAGCCATGAAGGATTTAATTATCCGGCTGTGGCCTGCTGAGCCGATTCCAAGCAGCTACTTCAGGCTCGTGAAGCGGCTTGTAGGTGCCTGACCTCGACTCGAAGTCATCAAGCGGTAGGTCTGCATAGAGGGTGCGTGAATGGCCTCCGCATGTGCCAAGGTGCATTGGGGAAAGATGGATGCGGAGAAGCTGATGATCGAGGGACCGCCGGAGGGGAAGGAGCTCCGCAAGCCCGAACTATATTATGAAGGTGTATTGAAAGAAGCCCACGTTGCGGCGGAGCAATGCACCAAGGACGTTATATTTCCATGAATATGGTCATGTTCGTCCGTTGTAATATTTGAACAAGAGCATTCTTATCATCTATTGCTTTGTCATATGAATGTTTTTCATCCTGTGCGGCCGTTGTATATAATAATTCTGAGAGTTGGCCAGTCGTCGGCTTTCGCCCCCACGTAGTGAGTACGGGGGTGTTCGGGATAAACCTGAGCACTCTTTATCCTAGTTGTAGGTCCCTAAAGGAGGTGTTCAGCACAGTGAACCAGTCAATTGGACTATAGGGCTTTATCGCTCTCACTTAGTCATAGGAGTTGTTTCGAGGAAGGTAGGCGCAGCCCCTAGTGTTCAGAAGACCGCACTAGGGGATCTATAAGCGTCTGATCGGAAAAGTCCAATCCATCGCACGCTGCATTGGTTATAGCATTGTGCGGAAAGAATCCTTAAAGATTTTAGAACCTCTCGAACAGCTGACCAGCTCTCGGTGCATCATGATAGTCAGTTTTCGGCTTTCTCTACTAAGGTGCTCGCCCGGAAGAACCGGGACACAATCGCAGTAGTTCTCCCAGTGCTACCTTAGCCGATATAGCGAAACCTAAGGTACCAAAACGTAGGAGCCGGGCAAACCCAACTATTGACCCAAGACATGATTCAGAGTTGATGCATATAATGCTATAAGTTCGGGGTGCCGGACTACCGTGAAGGTGTTCGGACTTTTTGGCCGTAGTATGGGCGTGACGAAGCCCCTGGCATGTTAAGGAATATCGTGATAAGCGGGCGCCTTTTAAAAAGATTTTTAAATGAGAGATGGCAGTAGGTAAGCATCACATAAATCCACATGTTGTATTTGAGTAATACGTCAATGCGTATGAGTACGGATGATGCGATAAAAAGAAATATGACTGAAGAACCCGCTGATACCGGGCGTGCGGAATTTGTGTTCGGATCCGGGGTGTAGTCGGACGATTGTAGGGGAATATCTAGAGGTTCCCTGATGCACTCGAACTTTTCCGACGCCCTCCATCCTGGCCAATGTAGAGGTGAACCTGTGAAGAAAACGTAAGAAATAGTTTTGCGCCACCTGGCGGTTGAGCCGCAGTATGTGGCTTGTATTATTCTTTTTCAGAGTGTTTTAATTAATCTCCGGGCGGGCCGGGCTATCCTACCGCGCAGTAGTTTGGACTCCTTTGGTGGTGTCCGAGAGCTTGGCCTTCGACTCGAGGTTCGACCGTAAGGTGTCGTCCGTTGTTCTTGCCATTAAAGCGATAATAGACTCTTCGACCATGAGGGGGAGTTTGGACCTACCATTAACCATAATGACGCCGCGTGGACCGGGCATCTTTAATTTACGGTAGGCATAATGTGGCACCGTGTTGAATCGAGTGAATTCGGTTCGCCCGAGCAGTGCCTGATGGTCACTGCGAAAGGGGACGATGTCGAAGACTAAGTCTTCAGTACGGTGATTGTCTGGAGATCAGAAAACCACTTCCAGTGTGATTGAGCCTGTGCAACAGGCCTCTACACCTGGTATTATACCTTTAAAGGTGGTTTTTGTGGGCTTGATCCTTGAGGGGTTGATGCCCATTTTGTGCACTGTGTCCTGGTAAAGCAGATTCAGGCTGCTGCCTCCATCCATAAGGACTTGTGTGAGGTGGAATCCGTCAATGATGGGGTTGAGGGCCAATGCGGCCGAACCGCTATGACGGATACTAGTAGGATGGTCCCTGCGATCAAAGGTGATTGGGTAAGAGGACCATGGATTGATTGTATAGACCTCCCGTAGTGCACGTTTCCACTTAGGAATGTGGCTTGCGTCTATCATATTCACCGTTTTCGCCTGGGGAGGGAATTTCATCTTTCCTCCTATATTCGGTGATCGGGGCTCCTCATAGTCGTCTTCATCGCTTTGAGACCCCTTCCCCTTGTTTTCGGCGCCTGACCTGCGGCTTGTTTGAAGGCCCATCATTCTTTATTGGTATGGTTGGTTGGTTTTCCAGGGGTGCCATGAATTTGGCATGGACGGTCCAGTATGCGGTCAAAACTGGACGGGCCTGAATTGTTTTTGTTGAATGGTTTCTTCCGCTGACCAGACCTGGAACCGCTAAATCCGGCATTGACTGAGGTGTCTTCGGCAATATCACCGTTTTTGCGGCGCTTGTGTTTGTTGCGTCGTGATTTGTCGTTGCTATCCTTAACTTTCGATGTGCCCGGATTGCTTGCTGTATTGTTGCTGCGGGCCAACCAGCTATCCTCCCCCGCGCAAAAGCGGGTCATGAGTGTTGTGAGAGCTGCCATGGACTTTGGCTTTTCCTGACCGAGATGTCAGGCAAGCCATTCGTCACGGATGTTATGCTTAAAGGCCGCTAGGGCTTCGGCATCCGAACAGTCAACAATTTGGTTCTTTTTGGTTAGGAATCGGGTCCAAAATTTCCTGCCTGACTCTAGGCTGCTAGGTTATGTGACTTAGATCATCGGCGTTTGGTGGTTGCACGTAAGTGCCTTGGAAGTTGTCAAGGAATGCGTCTGCCAGGTCCTCCCAACTCCCGATGGATTTTGCCGGCAAGCTATTCAGCCAATGCCGAGCCGGTCCCTTTAGTTTTAGTGGGAGGTACTTGATGGCGTGTAGATCATCTCCGCGGGCCATGTGAATGTGGAGGAAAAAATCTTCTATCCATACCGCGGGGTATGTGGTGCCATCGTATGATTCAATGTTCACGGGTTTAAATCCTTCCAGGAATTCATGATCCATTACTTCATTAGTGAAGCATAGGGGTGTGCAGCGCCTCTATGCCAGGCTACATCCCCGCGTAGTTCAATGAGTCTGGTCTATTGTATTCGGCCCGGCCAGACTTTAGTTTATTGTATCCAACGTGACAGTCATCATCACGTCTTGTGGTGCGCCCCCGTGATCCGTAGATTGATCTTGACTGTCCTACTATGTTTTCTAATACATCTCGCAGGTCCTTTGTGTAGCTCCGGGCTTTAGTGTTATTGTTTGGTTGGCCACGGGGTGCGGTCTGGACTTTTGGCTGGTACGCCGTTTTGTCGCGACCATGGGGTGGCCGGTCAGCCGCATCATGCGCTGGTAGCATGGGTTTTAAAGCCTCCTCCTCGAGTTGAGGTAGCAGCCTGCGCTTTGGGTTGCTTTTGCTAGGGCGCTCGAGTCCGTATTCCTCGGCAGCCAGGACCTCGGTCCGTCTGTCCGTTAGCAGATCCTGATCAGCTTCAAGCTGTTGCTGTTTTTTCTTCAGCCTTTTTGCAGTGGCTATAAGCCGGCTTTTGAATCGCTCCTGCTCGACGGGGTCCTCAGGCACGATGAATTCTTCGTCGCCAAGGCTCAGCTCGTCTTCGGAGAGAGGCATGTAGTTATCTTCCTCTAATTCTCCATCCTTTGCCTGTTCTTTAGGGTTAGCTTGCCCCTCCTCTTACTCGGCTTGCTCGAAGCCTGGCTGGGCACGATTGTATTCGTCCCCGGCACCATCCGGATTGTTATCCCTTGTGCCGGTATCACTATTTTTGCTATGGCGGGGCTTGGAGCGGCGCCGATGACGCCGTTGTCTAGATTGCTTCCCCAAGGGGTTATCTTCCGCTGCCTCATCGCCGTTGTTTTCTTTAGGGGTATCCACCATGTAAATATCATATGAGGAGGTGGCGGTCCAGCGCCCTATAGGCGGTGGTTCCCGTTCTTCTCTAGCATCATCGTCCATACCGTCGATGTCTTCGGAGTCGAAGTCAAACACGTCGGTTAAGTCATTGATAGTGGCTATAAAGTGGGTGGTGGGTGGGGGACGAATTTCTTTGTCGTCCGCACCCCACTCGAGCCGGACATAGTTCGGCCAAGAATCCTGATCAGCTTGAAGCTGCTGCTGCTTCTTTTTCAGGCTTCTGGCAGTGGCTATTCACTACACCATGGTAGAGCTTACGTGACACACTTCTGTGGGCAAAGGTCTATTAATCCCTACAGAAAATCTGTTGGCATAGCTCTATAGCTTTGTAATCAGATCATCTGTCAGCCATTGTACATCACTGTAGAAAAACTATGTGTTGGAAATCACTCAACGACGTTGTATCTGTCGGCAAATGCCCAGTGACATATCATCTGTCGGTAGATGTGTACGCCCTGATAGTTTTTCAGTCGGCGTAGGTATGTGCTTAATGACATAGAATCTGTCGGTGTAGGTAGGGTGTATAGACACAGATTAAGTGTCGGCGTATGTGGACACGTGTCAGGCAAGGAAAGGCCCAGAAATTGCCGCGTGAATAAGGTGCGAGAGCCCAAAATTTTCACTGCGCACGGCCCAGTTTTCACCTCACCTTTGGCTAAGGACCCCCAAACAACCCGTAGCCTCACATCCACTCGTGCTAACCCTACCCGCGCCTCCCCCAATTTCCGCCGCCGCCGCTCGACCTCGGGGTCTCCGTCCTCGGACCCTTCCCTGCCGCCACCGGCGCCCATAGCCCCGAGCTCCCGGCCCCCTCCGTCGCCTGCCTTCCCCGTCCCCTTCGCTGCCACGACATGGGAATCTTTGTTGTTCTGAGTCCCCGCCGACGCCAGTGAGCATATCCCAGATCCCCTGACACCATCCTCTGCAAGCCTTCCCCGGTGGCGCAGCCGCCAACAGCTCCATCCGCCGGGACCTTCACCGACCATGCCAGCGCCCTCCTCTTCCTTCTCTCAGGAAAGGATCTTGTCTCCAACAAGCTCGGCCACACCTCCACCAATGGCGCAACCTCCGATGAATGGTTTCTGCAAAGCTCGTCTACTCGTCACCAACAGCAACGCTCACCCTCGGCGACCACATAAGTATGCATATGGACATGTACCTTCATTTCTGCTGTATGTGGCATGTTGCGTCTCAGAAATAATTTGTGATATGTTTATCTCCCATGAAAAATATCTTCTGTCGTTATCATATGCCTAGTTGGCTGTATCTATTTCTTTGATCTGAAAATCTCTAGTCTGTTATATGATGTTTTAATTCGTTGAAAATGCTATGGATCTGGAAAAAAAATTCTGTCACTCTGTTATGGGTCTAGTGTAACTCTAATGCTGATGCACTATTGTTCTCATTGCAGACTATTCATGCATTTATTTCTCTGTGAAAATGGTTATGAGTTCTCTGTGAAAATGGTTATTATTTGTCTATAAAGATGCTTCTTACTTCCCTGTATTGCCACCATATAAGTTATAACCCCAGACTGAGCTGAGCTGCACCACACCAAGACCTTTCATGCTCTTTTCTGTATCTCAACTTTGCTACCCTTTGCCTACTTGCCATATTTTCGAGCACCTCAGTTTTCTGGATCAACTTAAATTCACATTAGTGTGTCACGAGGTCCCGTGCATACAAGTTTCGTGCAGTTATATGTAAATTCCACATCTAAGACTGACCATTTCCAGTGAATTTTTTCTGCAGTACATTGTATGGAGTTTGGGTATGAAGCCCATGAATATCTGACCAGCAGAGTGTTCCAAGTAGAAACGAAAAGCTGTTCCGTTTCTATCTTTAGTCGCTCTGTTTGCAATGGTACCACCAATATGTCCGGGGCTGAAGTTCGCACCACTTTCCTAGAGGATCTTGCAGAGGATTACAATGGGGACACTTATCACTTGATTGCCAGAAATTGTAACCATTTCACAGCTGACGTCTGCAAGCACTTCACGGGAAAGCCAACTCCTGGATGGGTGAATCGACTTTCCAGATTAGGTTAGAAAATACATCTTAACAATTTCATGACCAATTGCTCCTGGGCTATGTAGATTATGAACTGTTTCCGCCTTTACATTTGCAGCACTAGGTTCCATCCGCAACTCTGTGCTGACTGAAATCATCAAGGTTTCAGCGGTTAGAGGTGAAACTGCACACCTTGAATTCTCTGGTAAATTTTCCTTCCCTCTCTCTCTACATGTTTTTGTACACACTCGAGCGCTGCTTTGTATGGAAACATTGTGGTGTGGTTATTTTACTTTCCTGTACAGATCCATTTTTACACTGCTTACTTGCTTAGATGCTAGCTACATTGATGTTGCTTCCAGTCCTTATGCAAGGTTTTGTTTATTGACTGTAATCGACCATTTCAATCTATGATGTTAGACTTAGCTTGTTCTACTTTGGAATGGAATGGCAATTGTGAACCAAACTAGAATTATCAGGAGTGTGCGCGGTAGCGAATTGTCAACATACATTGCTTGACTAGCCAGAATCCCTGAAGCTCACCACCACTCCTTCAACCATATAACTAAATTACTTGTATGGTTTACATTACTACTCAGAGGACTTGTTGAATCCTAACTGCTATCTGAGCATAAGATAGTTTATTAAGATACAACAGGGCAACAGCTGGTGTAATCTCCTGTCTTGTAGTCCCTTATTTTCTCAGTCCTATACTTATGAATATTTTGCACATTTAAGCATGAACTTTTGAACTTGCACAATATATATTGCTTAGTCCTGTACTTTTTATGCTTAAATTCAGTGTTCTACCTTGATATGCTTATGTCAACTGCACATAGTTAGAGTAAAAAATAGATGCAACTAGTGTAGTTAAATACAGTTGTTATCATTACAATGCCAGTCTCCGAGAAACAAGTTACTAACCCATCTAGTCTTGCCAATAATAGCCGAGAACCACAACCACCAGCATGCAACGCAGGCAATTGGCGGAAAATGGATGGTTGCCCACATCACGTAAAGCAGATAGCGAATGGTGGATGGAAGGCTACCTCACAGGGAACCAGGGCCACGACTTGCAATGGGCAACCGGTGGCGAATGGAGGGCTTCCTCGACGGGTACATCAACTATTAGGTACATTGTTTGTTTCAGTAGTAATTAGCTCACATGCTATTGCATAAGAACAGTTTCTAAAATGTCGCTTTACAAGGTTGCTGGCCTATGTGTTTCACTAAATTGCCTGTGTACATGTGTTCTAGTTTCCTTTTTTATCCATGGTTATGTAGCTCTTAATCATGAAAAATCGAGGGAGGTTAGGAAATACATTGTCTTTTCTTTAGTGAATGCTTATGTAACAGTCTATAAAATAAGTTACTGGGTTGTACGATCTTATTTCAAATGGTCAATGGATTCATTGTTGATAAGACTGCAAGCACTGGAATGTAGTTCTATATTATGCAAATCTGTGTTAATTATGATATCATGAGAATTTATTGACAAAATCTGTGTTACTCCGCATACGAGCTTTGAACAACTTGCACAGATTCCACTTTCCTGACAAATTTGTGCAAACTATTTTCAGGTACTTACCCAACTGGTGCACATGGATGTGATGACTTTGCAGCGTTTATGGACCAACCAACCTGTAATCATGGATATTACGTCTCATTTAGACCATTTGGTGTTTCGGAGCATGCACTTTGTGAATGTAGATACAAACTTGTGTGTTCTGGACCATCTTAGTTGAAGTCTGTCATACTAGCAAATAGTCCCCATCTTTTTGTAACTTGTGTGTTCTGGGTGATTGTTAAGATGGTTGTCGGTGTCAAAACCGGCAGATCTCGGGTAGGGGGTCCCGAACTGTGCGTCTAGGCGGATGGTAACAGGAGACAAGGGACACGATGTTTTTACCTAGGTTCAGGCCCTCTTGATGGAGGTAAAACCCTACGTCCTGCTTGATTAATATTGATGATGTGGGTTACAAGAGTAGATCTACCACGAGATCAAGGAGGCTAAACCCTAGAAGCTAGCCTATGGTATGATTGTTGTTCGTCCTATGGACTAAAGCCATCCGGTTTATATAGACACCGGAGAGGGCTAGGGTTACACAGAGTCGGTTACAATGGTAGGAGACCTACATATCCGTATCGCCAAGCTTGCCTTCCACGCCAAGGAAAGTCCCATCCGGACATGGGATGAAGTCTTCAATCTTCTATCTTCATAGTCTTGGAGTCCGGCTGATGATGATAGTTCGGCTATCCGGACACCCCCTAGTCCGGAACTCCCTCAGTAGCCCCTGAACCAGGCTTCAATGACGATGAGTCCGGCGCGCATATTGTCTTTGGCATTGCAAGGCGGGTTCCTCCTCCGAATAATTTATAGAAGATTGTGAACACCAAGATAGTGTCTGGCTCTGCAAAATAAATTCCACATACAACCGAAGAGAGAATAATATTACACAAGTTCAATCTGCTGACGTATTTTGTGGCGTAACATCACACCACTACCAAGCCTTCAAATTGTTTTTATTGTTCCATCTCAGCGCATTTAGCGAGGCGGTTCCCTTGGCACGTCTTGTCGAAGCAGAGATCGTGTTCCCCTTATTCCGGGATTCCCATCAATACGGACGTGGGAACCCAACCGCGCCATCAATCGCGACGCTTGGGGGATAAGCGAGTTTTACCAGGCCGGTGGGGACGCGTGTTTCTGTCCGCCCATATAAGGGGATAAAGATCCAACCTTTTTACCTGCGCCTTCTTCCTCCTTGGCTTATCCATCTCTGCGAACTCGAGCTCTAGCGCCCAAGCCCGCACATCTCACCTCAACCTTCTCCAAATATGTCCTGAGCGGGAGGCAAGTGGATGGCCTCCTCCGTCACGGACGGGCATATCCAGAAGCTGCGCAGCGCCGGATACTTGTCCAGCGACATCGCGCATCGGCTCCCCGAAGAGGGAGAGCTCATCCCCACCCCCAGGCCCCATGAGAGGGTAGTATTCCTTCCCCATTTCCTCCGCGGACTGGGCTTCCCACTTCATCCCTTTGTCCGGGGGCTCATGTTCTACTATGGCCTAGATTTCCACGATCTGGCCCCAAATTTTATTCTCAACATCTCGGCGTTTATCGTCGTGTGCGAGGCCTTCCTCTGCATCCAGCCCCACTTCGGCTTGTGGCTCAAGACCTTCAGTGTCAAGCCGAAGGTTGTGAAGGGCAGTCAAGCGGAGTGCGGAGGCGCCATGGTGGGCAGGATGTCCCACATTACGTGGCTGGAGGGCACCTTTGTGGAAACCATCAAGGGGTGGCAATCGGGGTGTACATCACCGAGCCGCGTGATCCCGAATGGGCAGCGGACCCCAAATTCAGATCTGGCATCCCCACACGGCTCACCTCCTGGAAAGAGAGCGGCCGGATTGGGGGCGATTCGGAGGAGCTGACCGGACTCCAAGCCTGCGTCCAAAAGCTGGTGGACAAGAAGCTTAAGCTTGTCAACGTAGTCCAGGTCATGCTCATCCGCCAGATTCTCCCGTGCCAACGACAGGGCTTCAATATGTGGGAGTTCGATCCGGCGCAGCACCAGACTTTGAATGGGCTCTTCGACACTACGTACGAAGAGGTTTAGAAGGTGCTGTTCAAGGGCGCCGAGGCTCCCGCATCCGCTACCGAAGATCGCGGATTCAGCTTGCAGCGTCCAGCTGACGAGGTAAGTGATATTGTCCTTTACGGGACGCTTGTTATTTATAGTTTAACTCTATGCGGGATCTAAACTCCCTTTCCTTTGACAGGGCTGGCTGAAGAAGGCCGCACAGGCTATCTGTCCGGCCCCATTGCCAGAGGACCCAGCTGATGCCCGCCTAACGGGGCTGCTGGCTCCGGCACCCCACGTGGTGCCGGAGAAGAAGGCCAACAAGAAGGCCACGGGGACTCGTAAGAGTTCCCATTTTCAGGTGCTATCGGACGATGAATCCGAGGCCGACTCCTCCCACCAAGGCGAGGAGGAGAAGAAGAAAGCCTCTCCCCCAGTGGGGGGAGGGAAGAAAAGGAAGGCCTCCCCAACAAGGGAGGCCGAAGGGTCCAAGAGGGGAAAAACTCTTCCCCCGGACTGTTCCGCCAACGCCAGTGACGACGACGAGGACTGGCCTCCAAGGGGCAAGCCCCTGGCGAGATCGTAAGTATCCGAACTCCCGAATAACTTCAAGGTTTTCGTTTTCCGTCAGATTATGTCTTTCTAATGCCGCATACAACCCTGCAGTCCGCCTAAGGATGATCTCCCCACTTCGTCGAGCGGGTCCTTAAGGGCGTCGGATATGGATTCTATTCCGACTGCCTCCACCCCCCGTGATGCGGACGATGTGGGATCCCAGGAAGGGACCCACCAGGAGGAGAGGGCCCCAGAGGTGTCGCTGGACAACCTCCCGAACTTTGCATCGGACTCAGCCCCGGAACCCATAGTGGCTCCGGAGTCCGGTGGGTGACCCCTTTGGAACAAGGGCAAGACCGCGACGCCGGCTGCCTCCGTCCAATCGGAGGTGCCGGATAATTTGCTGGAGGCGCTCAACGGCGCCTCCATCAAAGAGGAACACCGCACTGTTATGAGTGCGGTGATTCAGAAGGTTCAGCTCGCCAAGAGCGGGCTGACCGAAGCCTGCAGCAGCCTTCTAACAGGCTTTGAGGTAAGAATTTCAATATATGTAAAATGGTATCACATAGACAGTAGCCCCTGATGCTCGGTTCGGTGTTCGGAAAGAAAAGCCGGACTGAGGATCTTTAGAAAGATAAACGCAGGAGTCATGAAAATATGTCAATATGGGATTGCAGGCTGTGCTGCTGACCTCTGCCGCACTGACTGCAGAGGTCGAAACTTTGAAGGAAAACCTCGAGCGGTCCGAGAACGAGCTCGGCCATGCCAAGAAGCAGCTCGAGGAAAAAGAAGGTGAGTAATACCTTATGAAAATTGTACCTTACAGAAAAGGATTTAGTTGCAAGAAAAATGACAAGGATAACTAGGGTATTGCAGGGGCCACTGACGAGGTGGCGACCCTGAAGGAGGCGGTGGCCGCGGCCGAACGCAATGCAGCTGCGGAGCGCACCGAGCGAGAGAAACAAGAGGCGCGGGTGGCGGAGGTACAGCAAGAGCTCCAGGATCTCATGAAGAAACACGAGAGCCTGGAGCGTGACTCGAAGACTCGAGAGTCTGAGCTTGCAACGGCTCTTGAGAGTGCCAAAGCCACTAAGGCCGAAGCCTACAAGGCCATCCAGGAGATAGAGGCGGTGAAGAAAATAGCAGCGGGTAAGGCATTTTTCATGCAAAGTAAGCATGTGAGTGTTAATTACCTGTTGCTTACCCGAATTCGGAGCTCTCCAGGGGCGTTCGCAGATCTTCCCCGCAGTGTGTCCGATGCTGCCGCATTCTACCGGGCCGAGGAAGGGAGCTCAATGGAGAAGGTCTTCTGGTCTCAGTATGCTGAGGCCGGACATCCGGTGCCCCTTAGTGACCAGCTGAAGCGGCTGGTTGAGCTCCACAAGGTGGCCGAACAGGCCATGAAGGGCCTCATAGTTCGGCTGTGGCCTAAGGAGGCTATGCCTGGGAGCTACTTCGGCCTGGTGCGGCAGCTGGTGGACGCGTGCCCGTGGGTTGAAGTTATGAAGCACTCCGCCTGTATCGAGGGTGCGCGTCGGGACCTTGCCCGCGCAAAGGTGCACTGGGGCAAGATGGATGCCCAGAAGCTTGTGACGGACCCCCACCAGAGGGCAAGGAGCATCGCACGCCCGAGATGTATTATAGGAGTGTGCTGAAGGGCGCCCGCATTATTGTGGGTGACTGCTCCAAAGATGTAATATTTGAGTAGACTCGCATTTTGTTATCCTGTGCACTGAAAACTTGGTTCATATGCACTAAGCAACGCTTGTTTATTTAAAATATTACCTTCTGTGCGGCTGTTTATCAAATCTGAGAGATGGCAAGTCATCGGCTTCAGCCCCCATGCCATGAGTGCTGGGGTGTTCGGGATAAACTCGAGTGCTCTTGTTCCCATTTTTGGGTCCATCTAGGGAGGCGCTCGACACAACGAACAAGGCAACCGGACTTATAATGCTTGAACACTCTCACTTAGCCATAAAATTCTATAATTTTAAATTTCAGCGAAGCCCCTAGTTTTCGGAAGGCCCAATTTGGGGCGCTATCCATGCCTTGACCGGACAGAATCCGGCTCCTCGCTCGAAGCGGCATAAGTCTTTAGGGACTCGCAAAGAACCTCTCGAACAGCGACCAGCTCTCGCCTCATCATGATGGTCAGTTTTAGCTTTCTCCACTGAGGCGTTAACCCAGCTCAACTGGGGCGCAATCGCAGTGGTTCTCCCAGTGCTACCTTAGCCGATAAAACGGAACGTAAGGTACCAACACATGGGAGCCGGGCAAACCCAACTATTGACCCAAGAACATGATTCGGAGCCGATGCATATACTGCTATAAGTTCGGGGTGCCGCACTTGTGAAAGTGTTCGGACTTATCACACCATAACGCGGGAAACATAAGCCCCTGGTGTATTTAGCCGTACCAAAACGTACGGATGCAACATGTCATAGATGAACATATGTGTAAGAAAGAAATGCAATTAGAAGCAAAAATGTGCTGCATTGCTTTATTCAAATAAAAACTGCTGTAAGTGCAGGACGATACAAGTGGTGCGGTAAGCAAGGGATGGGACTATTTAACATGTCCCCCTCCAGGGGTAGGCTACGGAATAATGCATAAAACAGAATTAATGCTCATAATGGAGACCACCTGGATTTTCGTTGTAGCCTTTCTCCTTCCCTGGCTGTTGTATCGTGGGTTCGGCATGTCTGCTGCCGGACAGGGCCTCTGACGAACGGAGTCCTGTGGGTAAAAAATAAAAGGAAAAGAAATGACACACTTAAGAGCCCCTGGTGCGGTTGAGCCGCAGTCTGGGCTTATCATGGTTGAGCCCCTTGCCCCATGCCCATGGTATCTTCAAAGCGTAATGGAGTACGCGAAGGGTCTGTCTTAATGTTGTACAGGGGCTAGGGTTGGGGCCGCACTGCTACGCGTGCTCGGAACGCGCCAGGTGGTCGTGTTGTAGGTTACACCGGGCACGCTTAGCTGTGTCCGGCCGCTTAGCAGCCGGACTCGAGAATTGCCTTAAAAGGCTGCTTTGTACTTCTGCCGTGAGAGCCACTGTATGTTCCTCCGTTCGGAGGGAGCGTTCAGTGTTTCCGTTGACCGTGATGACTCCTCTAGGGCCTGGCATCTTGAGCTTGAGGTATGCGTAGTGTGGCACCACGTTGAACTTTGTGAACGCGGTACGTCCGAGCAAGGCATGATAGCCGCTGCGGAACGGGACTATGTCGAAGATTAACTCCTCGCTTCGGAAGTTATCCGGGGATCCGAAGACCACTTCCAGTGTAACTGAGCCTGTACACCTGGTATGACGCCTTTAAAGGCCGTCTTGGTAGGTTTAATCCTTGAGGGGTCTATGCCCATTTCGCGCACCGTGTCCTGATAAAGCAGGTTTAGGCTGCTACCGCCGTCCATCAGGACTCTGGTGAGATGAAATCCATCGACGATTGGGTCTAGAACCAATGCGGCGAACCCACCATGGCGAATGCTGGTGGGGTGGTCCCTTCGGTCAAAGGTGATCGGGCAAGAGGACCATGGATTGAACTTCGGGGCAACTGGCTCCATCGCGTATACATCCCTGAGTGCACGCTTCCGCTCCCTTTTGGGTATGTGCGTGGCATATATCATGTTCACCGTCCACACCTGTGGGGGGAAACCCTTCTGTCCTCTATTGTTCGGCGGTTGGGTCTCTTCCTCGTCATCGCTATGTAGCCCCTTGTCGCTGTTTTCGGCAATTAACTTGCCTGCCTGCTTGAACACCCAACAGTCCCTATTGGTGTGGTTAGCTGGCTTTTCAGGGGTGCCATGTATCTGGCACAAGCGGTCGATAATTCGGTTCAAATTGGACGGACCCTGAGTTGTTCTTTTGAATGTCTTTTTCCGTTGACCGGGTTTAGAGCCTCTGAATCCGGCATTGACCGCCATATCCTCCCTATTATCGCCGTTAATGCGGCGTTTGTTTTTGTAGCGACGCGACTTGCCACTACGGTCCTTGATATCTAGAGTGCCAGAATTTTTGTTGAGGTTGTTGCTGCGTGCTAGCCAGCTGTCCTCACCCGCACAGAAGCGGGTCATGAGTGATGTAAGGGCTGCCATGGATTTCGGCTTTTCCTGTCCCAGGTGCCGGGCAAGCCACTCGTCGCGGATGTTATGCTTGAAGGCCGCGAGGGCCTCGGCATCCGGACAGTCGACGATTTGGTTTTTCTTGGTTAAGAACCGTGTCCAGAATTGTCTGGCCGATTCGTCTGGCTGCTGAATTATGTGGCTTAGGTCATCTGCATCTGGTGGTCGCACATACGTGCCTTGGAAGTTATCGAGGAATGCGGCTTCCAGGTCCTCCCAACTCCCGATTGACTCTGCTGGCAAGCTGTTAAGCCAGTGTCGGGCTGGTCCTTTAAGTTTGAGTGGGAGATATTTGATGGCATGGAGATCATCTCCGCGGGCCATGTGGATGTGGAGGAGATAGTCCTCGATCCAGACCGCAGGGTCTGTTGTGCCATCATAGGATTCAATATTGACGGGTTTAAACCCTTCTGGGATTTGATGATCCATTACCTCATCTGTGAAGCACAGTGGGTGTGCGGCGCCTCTGTACTGGGCAATATCGCGACGGAGCTCAAAAGAGCTTTATCTGTTGTGTTCGGCCCGACTGGACTTACTGTGTCCGGGGTGACGGTGATCGTCACGTATCGTGGGGCGCCCACGTGATCCATAGATCGATCTTGATTGTCTTGCCTTATCCTCCAATATGTCATGCAGGTCCGGAGTGTTCCCCTGTGGCCTTGTGCTTTTTGAGCGATGCCGGGGTACGGGTCTTGTCGTGGATTTGTCACGGCAGATGTCCTAGCGAAAGGACTTAGTCGTGGAGCCATCGCTACGAGTTTACTTGAAGGGGTTAAAGCGGACACAAAGACACGAGGGTTTTATACTAGTTCGGCCCCTTCGATGAAGGTAAAAGCCTGCGTCAAGTTGTGATGGAATTGATATGATCTCGATGGCTAGGGAGCAAACAAGCTTCGCCTAGGCTCGAGTTGTGGTTGTCTGTCCTGAACCGCCACCGGGTCGTCCCCTTATATACACGGGTGACGCCCGTCGGTCCATAGAGTCCTAACCGGTTCATACTCGTATTCCGGTTGGTATCTCTCTATTCCTTACTTACAATACAAGTCATACATCAGGCCGGTTTACGGCTACATGTTCTAACCGTCTACAGGCCTTGGGCCTTCATCTGTTTACGCCACTAATGAAGTTAACCCGGCCCAAGTAGGCCGGTTTACGCCTAGTGGTAATATCCCCAACATTAGGCCCCAGATTGATTTGAACTGGTTCATGTCAATCCTTCACACCATCTTGCGTCTTGGATATCTTCTGTTAATTGGCAAATCTCCATGTCGTCATCATTTTTGGTTGCTGTAAACCGGCATGACGTCATCAGTTTTGGTTACTGTAAACCGGCATGACGTCATTATGAAATTCATAACGCCCTCTTAATGACAGCTCCTGGATTCGCGCGTTTGACGTAGCTCGATTGCCTTATAAATAAGACTGAAGGGTCATTTACTTTCTCTTCCCCTTCGTCCCTTCTTCTTCCTCTTCCTCACGTCGCCGGCTTTGGAGCTCCGCCACCACCGTCGACCTCTGCCTCGTCTCGGGCCGCTGCATCAACCTGAACGTACCAGAGTGTTGCGGCGTCTTTCCGCATCTTCTCCGTTCCCGGTAAGTTCTCTCTCCTTCTTAACCTAGATCTGTTCTTAGGGTTCCATGTTCTTGCTATGTTCATTGCGCGTTCATAGCTGTTCTCTGACCTTGAATGCATCTGTGAACTCTTGCTGTGCTTAGTAGCGATCCCTTTAGCATCCGCTTGCTATTTCTCATCCAAGCTCATAGATCTCCCGCACATATCCGCTCAATGGTTCACTTCTGTTTCCGCCTTAGTCTTCGAAATATTTCTTGTTTTTGTGAGCTTGCTGTAGATCCGCGGCTGTAACATGATTTTGTGAAATTTGTTTCTGCATAACTAGTTATCCATAGTTTCAATTGCTTCCGATGCTTAGGTCAGGTGGTTTAACTTCACTATAGAGAAAAAATTGCTAAACCGGTATATATGTCATTAGTCCCCTGGTTGAACCGCCAGAATCCATCTGATGCCGCGTTGTAGAATACCGGTTTATGGGTACTGCCTCCGGTTTACCGTAATTAGATCAACACCTTTTTATCCGGCATGTCCTTGAACCGGATCACCTATTTCTTGTAGATCTCGTCATGGCCAAACAAGTGTACGAGTGCAACTGGGTTCCCTCCCGTGTCACAGAATCACAGCTGGACGATCTAGTCCTGATCGGCACTTTGGATAGCAAAGATACGATTCACTGGAGGGTTCCTGGAGATGAATGTCCTCCCATGCCCCAGGAAGGAGAGGTCGTGGTCTTCGCAGATCACATGGCCCGGGGCTTCAAACCGCCCGGCTCTAAATTTAATCGGGATGTGTTAGCCAACTTTCAACTCCGTCCACAGGATACTAGCCCCAACTCCGTCACCAATCTATGTCACTTTCAAGTACTTTCTGAGGCATACCTTCAAGAGGAGCCTTCAGTCGAGTTATTTAGAGATCTCTTTCATCTAAACCGCCGTACTGAATTCACCGACGGCCCTAATACCGAACTGGGCGGTATGGCCATTCAGAAGAGGAAGGAAATCACCTATCCCCACGTCAAACTCCATACTCACCCCAAGGAGTGGAACACAACTTGGTTTTATTGCAAGGATACCTCCCCTGACAATGAAAATCCCTTGCCTGGCTTCCGTCCGGAACGGCTCAACAACACTCACCCTTTTCCACAAAGGCTAAGTGCCAAGGAGAGAATTAAATATGCCCCTCAACTGTCCAAGCTCTGGGCCATCATGGCCAATGGTTTAACAGGAATAGACCTTGCACACTGCTGGATATCATGGAGCATTCTGCCTCTAAGCCGGCGCCCTGGTTTGATGTGCGAATATACTGGCAGTGTCGATGACCCACTCCGACATATCAAAATCCAGGTCTCCGACGATGAACTCACAGAATCTGTAAAGAAGATGTTGAATGAACCGGAGCATCTCTGTGCTCAAACTGGTCTGCTTCCTTACTGCACCACCAACGAACCGCCGGCGGTAAGATTTTACTTGCTTTATTATTGAACCTGTTACTGCTTTATCTGTCTGACCTTTAACTATTGTTGATCCAGAGTGATAATCCGTTTTGGAGCAAGAAGCTTTCATAAGATAAAACGGAGAAGGTAGGGCGGCCAACCCGGCCCAAGACCAACGCTATCAAGAAACCAGCTCGTAAAAGAAAGACCACCGCTTCATAGGACCCAGCCATTGATGATGATGTGGGTAATCCGGATCTTGAGGTAGAACTTGATTCACTTGGCTTACTTTTTACCCGCCTTATTGATGATGATGCTTGTCAGGATGATGCTGAGGCCAGCAATGCGAGCTTCGTTGAGGTAACTATTCTCTCTTCTGATTCAGAAATCTTGCCTTTGCCAAAATCTCGCTGGACAAACCGGAAAGTTAAATTTTCTCATCCTCTTGCTTATTTGGATCCCAACTTTCTTATGAAGACCCAGCAACACGAAGCTCGCCGCACAACCCGGCACAGCGGCCAGGCAGTTACTTCTGCCGGTTTACCGAACAGTCCGGTTCGAAAACGCCGCTCCGAGGTCTCCGACCTTTTTATTGATTTAAATCCTAAAGCGGGTTTCTTCCGTCAACCTCTTAATCCATCCAACTCCGATTACCAGGTCACTTCTCATTCATCGTATGGTGAATCGTCAGCCACCCAGCTACCACCTTTGAAAACAGTTGCTGGGTAAGTTAAACCGAACATATGCTTCCAGTATACTGCGCAATGGCTTACGCTTTTCCTTGACTTTTTATTTTTCTTTCAGGGCTAAACCGAAACCAAGCAAGAAGGCCCGCCTGGATAGAGCGGCTGAAGAAGATGTAGCCCCAGAACATGACCAAGCACCAGATCATGAAGTGTTTACTTGTGAAGATATCCCCAATGATCCTCCTCTGCAAGACGACGTTATCCCTGAAGAAGGTCTTATTCATACTCCAGCCTCTGCTGATCCGCTTGCCAGCTCTGTCCAGATTGAAAAATCCCACACTCCTGCTGACAAACCGGCTGCGCCAACCCAAACTAGCGAGTCAAAAGATGATGATGTTGTGATTACCGGCGTAGGCCGCTCTGAACCCGGGAATCCTGCCACCCTTACCAGGCATACCATCAAAGAGGATTCTTCCCCTTTGAACAAAGGAAAATGGGATGTTGAATTAGAGACATACGCCGCTCTGAATGCTCAAGATCTTCACTCTGGCTATTTAAACCGGCTTTACACTAGCCGTGACTGTGAAGCTGGCCTGGTCAAAATGATGAGGGATAAATTTTAGGTAAATTCCATCTTTCCTTTCTGCCATTGCATTCATCCTTGTAGCCCCCAAGGGCCGGTTTGTGACCTTGGTCAAACCAGGACTTGATCCTGAACATTTTTGAAATCCGTCGGCATAACCCTCGAGGGCCGGTCTAACTTAGCATAAGTAAACCGGGGCTCAAAAATAAAAAGCTGTACTTAGAACATAACATGATCAAATAGCTATTAGCCCCCAAGTGCCAAGTTGAATACTTGTATTAAGCTTGGGACTTTGTAATCTAGCAATATACAAAAAATTGAAGGTGCATTAGCCCCCAAGTATCAGGCATATAACTTTGTTATGTGGTTGATACTTCCATTTCTTGGATCGCCTGTGCAAAGCTTAAAATGCCATCTGTATGCAGGCTGAGGCGAAAATCAAGGAGGACCGGATTGCCGATTTGCAGGAGGCCCTGAAGACCCAGCAGGCTGAAACAGATAAGGCCAAGCAAGAATTAACCAGCGGTTTGAGCACTGCTGAACGGCTGAAAGAAGGCTTCAAGAAAGAGCGGGCTGACTGGGCCACTGAGAAGGCCGGTTTAACCAAAAGAGCGGAAAATGCTGAAGCGGCCCTTAAACCGGTGGTGGATGAACTGACGGCCGTACAGCGGCAAATACACTCCATGACTGCTGCAATCTTTGGTAAGCTCCCTGTAACTTCTGTGATAAATTTGAATCTCCTGTATCATAAATCCGGTTTGAGGCCATTCCAATCTTGTTGTTGGCACACGTATTGGGCACTTAGGAAATGATGTGCGGAAGAAATTGAAAGCTGCCTACACCTTGGTGGAACAATTGTATACCGGAGCCCAACGGATCATCACCACAGCTTCTCACAACAACCCGGCGCCCTCTTTAATCCAGGACACTCTTAGCAAGTTGTCAATGCTTCCAGCCCGGATTGAGGAGCTGAAAAAATCCGCTGCCCGAACCGGAGCCATCAATGCCTTAATCCGGGCAAAGGCATGGGTGCCCGACTTTGATCCTGTGGAAGCAGCTCAAGGCTATCCCAGTCTGAAAGAAGATGGCTCTGAATTCAACGAAGAAGATTTAAGGGCCATAAACCATGCAGTGCGCCCTCTGGCTTGCCAGCTAGCTGAAGAGGCAGATTTGACGCATTATCAAGCGCAATATAATAATCAAAACAAGCGAGTGCCTGCCCCAACTGTTGAAGCGGAGAATCTGATTCCTCCAATCCGTAAGCACACTTACGCCCCTGATATTGAACCGTATTCCCTGATCCATGAAGAGGCTGTTTTCCAAGCTTTAATGGGAATCAACTGGACCACTGTTGATTTCCAGCCAATGGGTAGAGACGAGGAAGCTGAAGCGGCGGAAGATGAGGAGCAGGCTTGAACCGGAAGCCGGTTTGAAGAGCTACTTGCAACATCCTTCAAAAAAAACAATGATTTTGTTTGAGCACCATGCTGCCTTGTAATAGGATAGTTAAAACTTCTGCCTGGAATATGCCTTCGTGCATAAGTACTGAAGCTTTTGCTTGAAAAACTTTAATTCATATTTCCTGCAATCAGAAAAATTTGAACTTCGGTGGCGGTTATACCGTCAGCCGGATTATGATCTTGATATGTGTATCAGTAATATAACAAATAGATGATACATAAATACCTGCCATGTTTGAGCATAAAGCTGGCTTTAGCCAAGCCTGAAGCGGTGGTTTTATAAACCATTACCGTCAAAAAGGGAGAAAGTAGCTCCCATACAAACCGTACTGACTTAATACGAGCCCCCTGGTTACTCCATGATGTTAACAGGGAAAAGGTAAACCAGGCAGACTCCTCCGGATTTAAAGGGGGATCAAAAATCATTGGCTGAACCGGAAAAAATATGCTTGTTGACATAAAAGAAATCCAACAAAAGCAAAGAACGAACAAACCATGAAAACAACATGGAAGCAAAGGCAATGATAAAAACCATTTGCAAAAATATGCTATACTGAGCTGTTCAGATGGTATTACCATGGTCGGACAGGATCAAGGCCCCCAATAGGAGTGACAATGATTCAAGTCAGCCAGGTCCCCAAATGACTCGTGGCATATATGCCAGATCAAGAGGCGTGACAATGGTTCGGGTTCGACCATGCCCCCAAGTGATTTTGTGGCCTTAGGCCGACCAAGAGGCGTGACTGGTTCAGAGTTGACCATGCCCCCAAATGATCTAGTGGCTGTCGCCTATCAAAGGGTGTTCGTTGGTTCGGACACGACCAAGGCCCCCAGTGATATATAAAAAACAAATGTCAAGGGGTAAACCGGAGGCCGCTTTAAACAGAACCACTCCGTGTAACCTCGCATGATGAGAAAGACAGAGACCCCGCTTTAGCTGAGGCTCCGGTTTGATATATCAAAGATAATATATACATTGTCATGATATGTACATAGATAGAGCCGATGGCTCAAGTATAGTAAGGCCGAAGATGAGCTATATTCCACGGCCTGTTGGTCTCCTCCTCTGATGTACATGAGTCTTGATGCCCCCGAATATCAATCAGATAGTACGACCCGTTGTGCAAATTCTTGCTGACCACGAAAGGTCCCTCCCAAGGTGGGGATAACTTGTGCATATCCGTTTGATCTTGGATGAGTCGAAGCACCAAATCTCCTTCTTGAAAAGTTCTGGTTCTAACCCGGCGACTGTGATAGCGACGAAGATCTTGCTGGTAAATCACCGAACGGGCAGCCGCTATATCACGCTCCTCGTCCAATAGGTCCAAAGCGTCTTGCCATGCTGTCTCATTGTCTGCTTCAACATAAGCTGCCACACGAGGCGAATCGTGCCGGATGTCACTAGGGAGAACTGCCTCTGCTCCATAGACCATAAAAAATGGCGTGTATCCTGTGGACCAGTTTGGCGTAGTATTGATACTCCATAATACAGATGGTAGCTCTTCAACCCAACATCCTGGTGTTCTTTGCATTGGGACCATATGCCGGGGTTTGATGCCTCGCAAGATTTCCTGATTAGCTCGTTCCGCCTGTCCATTGGACTGGGTGTGTGCCACTGACGACACGTCAAGTCGGATGTGCTCACGTTCACAGAACTCCTTCATAGCGCCCTTGGATAAATTGGTACCATTGTCAGTAATGATACTGTGTGGAAAACCAAACCGGAAAATCACCTTCTTGATGAACTGCACCGCTGTTGCTGCATCACACTTGCTGACAGGCTCCGCTTCAACCCACTTGGTAAATTTGTCAACTGCCACCAAAAGGTGGGTTTTCTTATCCTTGGATCTTTTAAAAGGCCCAACCATATCCAGCCCCCAAGTTGCAAACGGCCATGTTATTGGGATCATCCTCAATTCTTGAGCCGGCACATGAGCATGCCTTGAAAATTTCTGACATCCATCACACCGTTTAACCAAGTCCTCCGCGTCAGCATGCGCTGTCAACCAGTAGAACCCGTGACGAAACGCCTTTGCCACCAGAGACTTTGAACCTGCGTGGTGTCCACAATCCCCTTCATGGATTTCTCTTAAGATTTCATAGCCTTCCTCAGGAGAAACACAACGTTGAAACGCCCCTGATACACTGCAATGATGTAATTCGCCATTGACAATCGTCATGGACTTGGATCGCCGGACTATCTGCCTGGCCAGAATCTCATCCTCTGGTAACTCCCCCCGGTTCATGTATGCAAGATAAGGAACTGTCCAATCCGGCATAACATGCAAGGCTGCCACCAATTGAGCCTCCAGATCAGGAATAGCCAAATCCGCCTCACCTGGGAGCTTGACTGACGGGTTGTGCAACACGTCCAAAAAGACGTTAGGCGGGACCGGTTTACGCTGAGAGCCCAACCGGCTTAAAGCATCCGCCGCTTCATTCTTCCGACGGTCCACATGATCCACTTGATAACCCTTGAAACAACCTGCAATATTATCCACTTCCCGACGATATGCAGCCATGAGCGGGTCCTTAGAATCCCAAGTGCCAGACACCTGTTGAGCCACTAGGTCCGAGTCACCAAAGCACTTAACCCGGCTTAAATTCATCTCTTTAGCCATCCGGAGACCGTGGAGCAAGGCTTCGTACTCAGCTACATTATTAGTACAAGGGAACATTAAGCGGAGAACATAACAAAACTTATCACCTCGTGGGGAAGTTAATACGACTCCAGCCCCCGAGCCTTCCAATTGCCTGGATCCGTCAAAATGAATAGTCCAATATGTGTGATCCGGCTTCTCCTCTGGTGCTTGTAACTCCGTCCAGTCATTGATGAAATCAACAAGTGCTTGAGACTTCACTGCCGTCCGAGGCACGTACTTCAGTCCGTGTGGCCCAAGCTCTATAGCCCACTTGGCAATCCGGCCAGTCGCCTCCCGGTTCTGTATAATATCACCCAAGGGAGCTGAACTGACCACTGTGATGGGGTGCCCTTGAAAATACTGCTTCAATTTCCGACTGGCCATAAAAACACCATAGACCAGCTTCTGCCAATGCGGATACCTTTGCTTGGATTCAATAAGCACCTCGCTGATATAATAAACCGGCCGCTGAACCGGATATTCCTTGCCTGCCTCTTTGCGTTCCACCACAATAGCCATGCTAACTGCCCGAGCATTGGCCGCTACGTATAGTAATAGTGGCTCCTTGTCGACCGGAGCTGCAAGAACAGGCGGATTGGCTAACTGCCGCTTCAGGTCCTCAAATGCTTCATCAGCAGCCGGACTCCAAATGAAATGGTCTGTCTTCCTCAGCATTTGGTACAAAGGAATGGCCTTCTCTCCGAGGCGGCTGATAAACCGGCTTAGTGCAGCGATCCGGCCCGCCAAACGCTGAACATCGTTGATGCATTTTGGTTTAGCTAGAGATGTAATAGCCGTAATCTTCTCCGGGTTAGCTTCGATTCCTCTGTTAGACACCAGGAAACCCAGTAACTTGCCTGCCGGAACACCAAAGACACACTTGGCCGGATTAAGCGTCATCTTGTAAACTCGCAAGTTGTCAAAGGTCTCCTTCAAATCATCCACCAGCGTCTCCTTCTGTCTTGACTTCACTACAATATCATCCACATAGGCGTGCACATTGCGGCCGATCTGTTTATGCAGGCAATTCTGTATACACCGTTGATAGGTGGCTTGGGCACTCTTGAGCCCGAAGGGCATAGATACATAGCAGAAGGCTCCAAAGGGAGTAATAAATGCTGTTTTCTCTTGGTCCTTAACCGCCATCTTGATCTGATGATATCCAGAGTATGCATCCAAAAAACTCAAACGCTCACAACCCGCCGTGGCATCAATGATCTGGTCAATACGGGGGAGGGCAAAAGGATCTGCCGGACAGGCTTTGTTAAGATCTGTGTAATCCACACACATACGCCAAGTGCCGTTTTTCTTAAGAACCAGCACCGGATTAGCAAGCCACTCTGGATGGAACACCTCAATAATAAAACCAGCTGCTAAAAGCCTGGCCACTTCCTCTCCAATGGCCTTGCGTCTTTCTTCGTTAAACCGGCGGAGGAACTGTTTCACCGGTTTATACTTAGGATCCACATTAAGAGTGTGCTCAGCGAGTTCCCTCGGTACACCTGGCATGTCAGACGGCTTCCATGCAAAAATGTCCTGATTCTCACAGATGAACTCGATGAGCGCGCTTTCCTATTTGGGATCCAGGTTGGCACTGATAGTGAACTGCTTGGATGAATCGCCGGGCACGAAGTCAACAAGCTTGGTCTCAGCTGCCGATTTGAACTTCAGATCTGAATCATGCTCTGTAGTTGGCTTCTTTAAAGGGGTCATATCTGCCAGATCAACATTGTCCTTATAATACTTCAACTCCTCCGTGGCACAGACTGACTCTGCATAAGCCGCATCACCTTTCTCACATTCCAAAGCGACCCTACGGCTCCCATGAACCGTTATGGTCCCCTTGTAACCCAGCATCTTGAGCTGCAAGTAGATATAACAAGGCCGTGCCATGAACTTGGCGTAAGCCGGCCGGCCAAACAAGGCGTGATACGGGCTCCGGATCTTCACCACCTCAAATGTTAGTTTTTCTGACCGGGAGTCGTGCTCGTCCCCAAAGGCCACATCCAGGGCTATCTTACCAACAGGATATGCAGATTTGCCAGGCACCACACCATGGAACACCGTATTCGACGGTCTGAGATCTCTGTCTGTTAAACCCATGCGGCGGAATGTCTCATAGTACAATATGTTAATACTGCTTCCTCCATCCATGAGTACCTTGGTGAATTTATAACCCCCCACCTGAGGGTCTACCACTAATGCTAGCTGGCCCGGGTTATCAACCCGGGGCGGGTGATCCTCTCTGCTCCACACGATAGGCTGCTCCGACCAGCGCAAGTAACGTGGTAAGGCCGGTTCAACAGAATTCACCGCTCGCCTGTGTAGTTTTCGGTCGCGTTTATCCAAACTAGTTGTGAAAACATGATACTGCCCATTGTTCAACTGTTTTGGCTGGCTTTTATAACCCGACTGCTGCTGCTGCTACTGGCTGTACTGATTATTCTAGTGATTGTGACCGCCCTGATTGCGACCTGAACCGGAAGCTCCATCGTGATCCGGCCCGTGGAAACCGGATCCTGAACCGCCACCTGATCCGTGATCATACCGGAAAGCATTAGAGTTTTTGAACTCCTGCATGATATAACAATCTTTCCAAAGATGGTTAGCCGGCGCCTCCTTCGTCCCGTGCTTTGGGCAAGGCTGATTCAACAAATAGTTCAAACGGCTTGCGTTAGGATTGGGAGCCTCATTACGATTTGCCGCTTTACCTCTGCGCCGTTGCCCCCTGTCCTGTGCATTAGTGTTGGCCACAAAGTCCACGCTGCCATCCGCTTTGCGCTTGCCTCCGTTTCCATGACCCGCTAGTTTGTACTGCTGCTGTTTGGAGTTGCTATTCTTCTTTCCCTTCCCTGCTTCATCATCATTAGGCTCGGGATCCTTGGTACTGTCCGAATCGTCATACTTCACTAAAGCGGCCATGAGGGTTCCCATGTCATTACAGAACCGCTTCATGCGTCCCAACTTCAATTTTAGAGGCTCAAACCGGCAGTTGCCTTCCAGAGTTAAGATCGCAGAGTCAGCATTAATCCTGTCAGACGAGTGCAAAATTTCCGAAACGCGGCGCACCCAACGGGTCGTTGATTCTCCTTCCTCCTGGACACAAGCCGCCAGGTCTACTATGGACTTGGGCTGCTTACAGGTATCCTTAAAATTCTGTATAAACCGGGCCCGCAACTGGGCCCATGAGCTGATAGAATTGGGTGGTAGGCTCTTTAACCAAGTACGAGCCGTGCCCTCAAGCATCATGGTGAAGTATTTTGCACATGCGGCCTCATCCACGTCCAGCATTTCCATGGCCATCTCATAACTCTCTACCCATGCTTCAGGGGGTAAATCAGCAGTGTAATTCGGCACCTTGCGTGGACCCTTGAAATCTTTGGGCAGGCGCACATTACGTAAAGCAGGGATCAAGCAAGGCACTCCCAAAGCGGATGTGACTCCTAGTCCGGCGAAGGTGGTAGAACGAACCGGCGTAAGTTGACCCGCATTATCCTGGGCTGCTAACTCGGCCTCCCTTTGTGCTCGGGCTCGGTCCACCACATCCTGCACATCGCGGACACCGCCTGCCGGGCTATCGCCACAGGCTGCTTCACAGCCTCGCGCATTGCTCGATACGGCGGGTTCGTTCAAGCGCCTGCTATAACTCCGGCTTGGACGGGGTGTAGAGTGGATCCGATCACGGCTGTATGAATATGCTTCCTGCTGAATCAGCGCAGTCCGGAGGAGCTCCTTAACCCGGCGCGTCTCTATCGCTTGCGGAGAATCCCCTTCGACTGGGATGGCCTCTAACCGTGCAGCGGCCGCAACAAGGTTGTCCATAGGATTCGAATAATGACCCGGGGGCGTCTGGACCGACGGAGGAACCACAATGTTTTGGTGACGAGGTTCCATTAGGCAAGGTTGGACCGTCGCCCCTGGTCCTGGTGCCTCAATCCGGTTTGTCTCCAGGTACTGCGGCGGATTACTGGGTCCAGCTCCTGGAGTGTGAAAGAGATTTCGGGGGTCAAACCCTAACGGCAGGCGTGATCTGTGCTTCCGCTTCAAAACCTCCTGTGATGCGTTCTGGTCAAGCATGAGTTTATAGGCCTGGGCGTCCAAAGCGGCCCGCTCTGCAGCCATCCGGTCTTTTTCTGCTGCCAGATCCGCTTTGGCTTGCACGATCTGCTCTCTCACCTTCGCGATTTCTGCATTATGGGCCTCCTGATCCGCCGGATTGTCCTCTGCCATAAGCGCGGCTAGTGCATCAAATAGCTCAGATAGAACTTGAACCGGCGGGCGCATAAGGCCTCCTGACCCTGCTGCTGCTGCCGCTGCTGATCCGGAGAGCATTGCTGCGGCGGTCGAAGAGTGATTTGCCGCCTGTGTGCCGGCCATGAATATTCCAACCCGGTTGACCTGGCCCGAGGGGTCCGAAATACTGTCGCCATCGGAACAGCCCCTAATCTGGTCGTCTTGCAACTGGTACAGCGATTCGGTCTCTCCGGTCGAGGACTCGTCATCGGAATAGACAACGGTCTCACTACCGTGTTCTGATTCGTCCTCACGCTCTCCTTCATGGACGACTCCAACGAAGACACGCTTCACGGCCGGTTTAGCCCAGGTAGATCTCGCATGCTGAGCCGTCTCAATGAGGTTGGTGCAGATGTCCGGCTCAGGCCCAGGCTCACCGATTTTGGCAATGAAAACGTGTATGCCACCAAAGGGGACCCGGTACCCGTACTCGATCGAATCGGCCTCGGGACCCCATCCTGTGTCGTCGATGTAGATCCTGCCCCGACGACTCTTGGTCATCCGGCCCACAACATAGCCTTCAAGTCCCTTGAGCTTGCCCTCCAAGATCGTCAAACCATCGTGCGATAGCCCCACGGTGGGCGCCAACTGTCGTGGATTTGTCACGGCAGATGTCCTAGCGAAAGGACTTAGTCGTGGAGCCATCGCTACGAGTTTACTTGAAGGGGTTAAAGCGGACACAAAGACACAAGGGTTTTATACTAGTTCGGCCCCTTCGATGAAGGTAAAAGCCTACGTCTAGTTGTGATGGAATTGATATGATCTCGATGGCTAGGGAGCAAACAAGCTTCGCCTAGGCTCGAGTTGTGGTTGTCTGTCCTGAACCGCCACCGGGTCGTCCCCTTATATACACGGGTGACGCCCGTCGGTCCATAGAGTCCTAACCGGTTCATACTCGTATTCCGGTTGGTATCTCTCTATTCCTTACTTACAATACAAGTCATACATCAGGCCGGTTTACGGCTACATGTTCTAACCGTCTACATGCCTTGGGCCTTCATCTGTTTACGCCACTAATGAAGTTAACCCGGCCCAAGTAGGCCGGTTTACGCCTAGTGGTAATATCCCCAACAGGTCTAGTGAAGGGCCTTGAGGCCTCTCTGTCGCGACCACGGGGTGGTCGATCAGCCGTATTGTCTCCTGGTGAAGGGGGATCATATGCCTCCACCTCTAATCGGGGGAGAAGCTTACGTTTGGGGTAGCTTTTGGAGGGGCGTTCGAGTTCATGCTCTTCAGCCGCGAGGACTTCGGTCCATCTGTCGGCTAGGAGATCTTGATCATCTCTAAGCTGATGCTGCTTTTTCTTGAGGCTGTTTGCCGTGGCCATAAGCCTGCGTTTGAAACGCTCCTGTTCGACGGGATCCTCAGGCACGACGAATTCGTCGTCGTCGAGGCTTGCCTCGTCTCCGGAGGGAGGCATATAGTCATCTACCTCTTCTTCGGCCGGTCTCTCATGAGGGCTGGCGTCCCCCTCCTCCTGTGCTGGATCTTGCTGGAGTGGGTTGTCTTCGGCGCTATCCGGTGTATTATTGTCTCCGGTGCCGGAATCCTCATTCTTGCTATGGCGGGATTTAGAGTGGTGCCGCTGACGCTGGCGCTTGGGCTGTTTCTTGGAGGGGTCATCCTCCATTATTCCTTCGCCATTCTCATCCTTTGGGATATCCACCATGTATATGTCGTATGAAGAGGTGGCTTTCCAGTGCCCGGTGGGTGCTGGTTCTTGGTCGTCTCCGGCATCGTCGTCCATACCGTCGATGTCCTCAGAGTCGTAATCTAGCATGTCGGTTAGATCGTCGACAGTGGCTACCAAGTGGGTGGTGGGTGGGCTCTGAATTTCTTCGTCGTCCGCATCCCAACCGTCCTGGCCGCAGTCCGGCCAGGCCTCTCCTGATAACGAGAGGTACTTTAGCGAACTCAAGATGTCGCCAAAAGGTGAGTGTTGAAAGATGTCCGCCGCAGTGAACTCCATGATCGGCGCCCAATCGGATTCGACTGGAGGGGGCGCGGGAGGTCTGGAGTCCGGCAAGGAGTCTGGCACCTCGGAGTCACGAGCTTCATGGGGGACAAGATCGGTGTTCGGCTCTATCGCCGTAGAGGTTGCAGCCCCCGAGGTGGTGTCTAGCCATCCATCCTTGGTCTGCGCAGCCGGCTCCGAGTCGAAGATCGGAGCGGGTTCGAGTGCGGCCTCCAAGGTATTGTCCGGCTACAGAGCTAAATCATGCCCATCGTGACAGTACGGCACACTCGGCAGTGGCTCGAATCCGCCGAGGATCAAGGCCCCGCGGATGTCAGCCGTGAAGTTCAAACTTCCAAACCTGACCTGACGGCCAGGGGCGTAGCCTTCGATCTGCTCCAGCTGGGCAAGCGGATTGGCCCGCAGTGCAAAGCCGCCGAATACGAAGATCTATCCGTGGAGGAAGGTCTCACCCTGGACCGCATCGTTGTTGATGATCGAAGAAGCCATCGAGCCTATCGGTGACGACACAGAGGAACTCTCAATGAAAGCACCAATGTCGGTGTCAAAACCGGCGGATCTCGGGTAGGGGGTCCCGAACTGTGCGTCTAGGCGGATGGTAACAGGAGACGAGGGACATGATGTTTTTACCCAGGTTCGTGCCCTCTTGATGGAGGTAAAACCCTACGTCCTGCTTGATTAATATTGATGATGTGGGTTACAAGAGTAGATCTACCATGATATCAAGGAGGCTAAACCCTAGAAGCTAGCCTATGGTATGATTGTTGTTCGTCCTATGGACTAAAGCCATACGGTTTATATAGACACCGGAGAGGGCTAGGGTTACACAGAGTCGGTTACAATGGTAGGAGACCTACATATCCATATCGCCAAGCTTGCCTTCCACACCAAGGAAAGTCCCATCCGGACACGGGACGAAGTCTTCAATCTTCTATCTTCATAGTCTTGGAGTCCGGCCGATGATGATAGTTTGGCTATCCGGACACCCCCTAGTCCGGAACTCCCTCAATGGCCAAAACTATGCTTTGTCAAGATTGATGTGTTTTTCTACTTGTGTTCAATTATGTACATGATTCTGAACATATTTTCATTGCGGTGCAGTATGTGTTCATCTTGAACCTGCTTCTGGGTGAGGATAATAATTGAATATGTATTGTTTTGACTGCATATTAGTTTAGCAACAATTTATCTGTTGGCAAAGGAAATAACTGTCGGTGTAGGTAGGGTGTACGTTGATGGATTATCTGTTGGTGTAGATAGGGTATACATGGCTAATAAAGTGTCGGCAAAGGTGGGGTGTATGTGGACAGGCTATCTGTTGGCATAGGTACGGTGTATGTTGTCTGATAAAGTGTCGGCGTAGGTAGGGTGTACGTGGACATACCATCTGTCGGCGTAGGTAGGGTATATGCCGACTGAAAAAGTGTCGGGAAGTAAACAACTGTCGGCAATACTTTTGCCCACAGCAATTCCTCTGACTCTTTCATCTTCTGTCAGCATTGCTGTTAGCTACAACTTATCTGTCGGCAAAGGCACCCTATGCCGACACATAGGTGTGTCACGTAAGCTCTACCATGGTGTAGTGATTACCCGGCGCTTAAAGCGCTCTTGTTCGAGGGGTTCCCTTGGCACGATGAAATCTTCATCACCGAGGCTCTCGTCCTCTTCGGAGATTGGTAGGTAGTTACTATCATCTGAGCCCTCGTTCCCGATAGGATCGTCGGGGTTGACTTGCCCATCCTCCCAATCATCCAGCTCGAATGTTGGCTCAATAGGGGCTTCTTGGTCTTCGGTGTTCTCTGGAGTATTATTGTCTCCAGTGCCGGTATTGTTGTCTTTTTCGCGACGCGATTTCGAGTGGCGCCGCTGACGCCAACGCTTTGATGGTACCACAGAAGGCTTGTCCTCGACTATATCCTTCCCACCATCACCGTCATCCTCTTTGGGTGTGTCCACCATGTACACGTCATATGTGGAAGTGGCCGTCCAGCATCCGATGAATGGAGGGTTCTGGCTTTGCTCCTCTCCGACATCGTCGTCCATGCCGTTGATGTCTTCGGAAGCGTAGTCGAGCATGTCGGTTAAGTCCTCGATAGTGGCTGTGAAGTGGGTGGTGGGTGGGTCGTAAAATTCCCTGCTCTCAGCCCTTAGTATGGGCTGGGCATAGTTCGGCAGTGATTCTTCTGTAATGGCGAGAGATCGCATTCGGTCCAGGACCTCGTTTAAGAGCGAGGTTTGGATGGGGAAGTGAGAGTCCGTGGAGTTGGGCGGGACAGAAGTTCCCTGGCTAAGCTCACATGCCGCAGACCTCGAGAGTTTGGAGCTAGTGTCCGGAGGCGAGTCCGACTTCTTGAGGATAGAGGGATCCTGGCATAACCCCGGGCCTTCTGGTGACGCGATCCCCTCCAGTTCTCCAGTGTCAAGCTTTATAGCTGCAGAGGGTCCGGCGAGGTCTAAACTACCGTCTTAGGACCTGGTGATGCACTCCAGATCTAAGGCTAGAGCGGTGGTTGGGGCCGCGAACCCTTGGAAGATCAAGTCTCCTCGGATATTAGCGACATAGTTCAGATTTCCAAAACTGATCTGATGACACGGGGTGTAGCTACCGATCTACTCCAGATGGCCAATCGAGTTGGCGCGCAGTGCGAAGCCGCCGAATATGAAAATTTGGCCGGGGAGAAAATTCTCCCTCGAGGCGGTATTGTTGTGGATGATCGATGGAGCCATCGAGCCTTCTAGTGATGGCACAGTGGAACTCTTAATGAAAAGCACCAGTGTCGGTGTCAAAACCGGCAGATCTCGGGTAGGGGGTGCCAAACTGTGCGTCTAAGGATCGAAGGTAACAGGAGGCAGGGGACATGATGTTTACCCAGGTTTGGGCCCTCTTGATGGAGGTAATACCCTACTTCCCGCTTGATTGACTTTGATGAGTATAGGGGTTACAAGAGTTGATCTACCTCGAGATCGTAATGGCTAAACCCTAGATGTCTAGCTTGTATCATTGTGATTGCCTCTATGGACTAAACCCACTGGTTTATATAGACACCGGAGGGACCTAGGGTTGTACAGAGTCGGTTTACAGAGAAAGGAAGATACATGATCTGAATGCCAAGCTTGCCATCCATGCAAAGGAGTGTCCCATCCAAACACGGGGAAAGGTCTTTGATCTCGTATCTTCACGGCCCATTAGTCCGGCACATATCATATAGCCCGGACGCCGGAGGACCCCCTAGTCCAGGACTCCATCAGTCGGCGCGTTAGGCTTGTACGTCTCCTTGGCCTTGGCGAGGGTGCGCCGGATATCCGCCCACTTTTCGCACTTGTCGATCCGCTTGAGGACGTGGAGGTACTTGAACTCTTGCTCGCTGTTGTGGTCGCGGTACATGGCGAACATGCATAGCAGCTGCATCGAAGAGTGAACATGAGTTGGCATGGGTGCCGACATGGGCGCGCGCATGGAGAAATGAATAGGGAGAGGATGGTGTGCTGTACCTGATCCTCGACGCTGGTGCCGCTCTTTAGGCGAGCTGCGACCTCCTCGACGATCCCATGCCATTTGTTGCACCCCCTTTGGATGATGCCCCAATGGTTCGCCATCGCCTTCGACCCACGCTGCATGTAGACGCCTTTGAAGTAGGGGTCGACGAGCTTGCGCTCGTTGAACTCGGCCTTAATGCGGTACCAATATGTGTCGATGTGGTTCATGCTGGTGATCAGGTCAGGGCAGACGACTTTCCATGCTTGGGCGAGGCACTCATCTTCCTTGGACGCCCACTTGATGCGCGGCTCGGCGGTCTTGGCCTCTCATTTATTCTTCTTCTTGCCTTTCCTCGTCGGAGCAGGTGCTGGCTCCACCTCCTCCTCCTCCTCCTTCTCCTCCGGCTCTTCCTCGCCGTAGTTGACCTCACCGTCCCTTCACGGCCACTTGCGAAAGTGAGATCTGATAGAGATAATAAGATAAGATAAATATTTTTGGTATTTTTATGATATAGATTGGAAAGTAAAGATTGCAAAAGAAAGTAGATTGAAAACTTATATGATAGAAAATAGACCCGGGGGTCATAGGTTTCACTAGTGGCTTCTCTCAAGATAGCATAAGTATTACGGTGGGTGAACAAATTACTGTCGAGAAATTGATAGAAAAGTGCATAGTTATGAGAATATCTAGGCATGATCATGTATATAGGAATCGCATCCGCGACAAGTAGACTGAAACGATTCTGCATCTACTACTATTACTCCACACATCGACCGCTATCCAGCATGCATCTAGAGTATTAAGTTCATAAGAACAGAGTAACACATTAGGCAAGATGACATGATGTAGAGGGATAAACTCAAACAATATGATATAAACCCCATCTTTTTATCCTCGATGGCAAATATACAATACGTGCCTTACTGCCCGTGCTGTCACTGGGAAAGGACACCGCAAGATTGAACCCAAAGCTAAGCACTTCTCCCATTGCAAGAAAGATCAATCTAGTAGGCCAAATCAAACTGATAATTTGAAGAGACTTGCAAAGATAACCAATCATACATAAAAGAATTCAGAGGAGATTCAAATATTTCTCATAGATAAACTTGATCATAAACCCACATTTCATCGGATCTCGACAAACACACCTCAAAAAGAGTTACATCGAATAGATCTCCAAGAAGATCAAGGAGAACATTGTATTGAGATTCAAAGAGAGAGAATAAGCCATCTAGCTAATATCTATGGACCCGAAGGTCTATGATAAACTACTCACAACTCATCGGAGAGGCCTTGGCGATGATGTAGAAGCCCTTCGTGATCGATTCCCCCTCTGGCAGAACGCCGGAAAAGGCTCCAAGATGGGATCTCACAGGTACAGAAGGTTGCGGCGGTGGAAATAGGGTTTCATGGTGCTCCTGGATGTTTTCGGGGTACGTAGATATATATAGGCAAAGGAGGTCGGTCAGGGGAGCCACGAGGGGCCCACGAGGGTGGGGGCGCACCCACCCCCCAGGGCGCGCCCTGGACCCTCGTGGCCTCCTCGGCTGCTTCTTGACATCCACTCCAAGTCTCCTGGATTGTGTTTGTTCCGAAAAGATCTCTCCTGAAGGTTTCATTCCGTTTGGACTCCGTTTGATATTCCTTTTCTGCAAAACACTGAAATAGGCAAAAAAACAACAATTTGGGTTGGGCCTCCGGTTAATAGGTTAGTCCCAAAAATGATATAAAAGTGTATAGTAAAGCCCATAAACATCCAAAACAGGTAATATAATAGCATGGAACAATAAAAAATTATAGATACATTGGAGACGTATCAGTGCGCCGGGGAGGCTGTGTAGTCTGGCGGCGAGTACGTGTATGGAGGGTAATTCACGCTGAAGGAAATATGCCCTAGAGGCAATAATAAAGTTATTATTTATTTCCTTATTTCATGATAAATGTTTATTATTCATGCTAGAATTGTATTAATCAGAAACTTAGTACATGTGCGAATACATGGACAAAACATAATCTCCCTAGTATGCCTCTACTTGACTAGCTCGTTAATCAAAGATGGTTAAGTTTCCTAACCATAGACATGTGTTGTCATTTGACGAACGGGATCACATCATTAGGAGAATGATGTGGTGGACATGACCCATCCGTTAGCTTAGCATTATGATCATTACAGTTTCAATGTTACTACTTTCTTCATGACTTATACATGATAACCCACAAGTATAGGGGATCGCAACAGTTTTCGAGGGTAGAGTATTCAACCCAAATTTATAGATTCGACACAAGGGGAGCCAAAGAATATTCGAAGGTATTAGCACCTGAGTTGTCAATTCAACCGCACCTGGATTAATTATCTGCAGCAAAGTGATCAGTAGCACAGTAATATGATAGTTTTGATAGTAGCGACAACATCAATAGTAACAGTAAGAGTGATAGCAGTATTTTGTAGCAAGTGTGACAGTAGCAGTAACAGTAGTAAGTTAGCAAAAACAATATAAGATAAATTCGTAGGCATTGGATCAGTGACTTGTTGGATGATATTCATCATGTGACAGTTATAACCTAGGGCGATACGGCACTAGCTCCAGTTCATCGATATAATGTAGGCATGCATTCCGTAAATAGTCATACGTGCTTTATTAAAAGAACTTGCATGACATCTTTTGTCCTACCCTCCCGTGGCAGCGGGGTCCATATTGGAAACTAAGGGATATTAGGGCCTCCTTTTAATAGAGAACCGAAACAAAGCATTAACACATAGTGAATACATGAACTCCTCACACTACGGTCATCACCGAGAGTGGGCTTGGTTGTTGTCACTCCGGGGTTGTCGGATCATAACCGTAGTAGGTGACTATAACTTGCAAGATCAGATCTAAAACATGGATATAATGATGAATTCATAAACGGTTCAGACCTGAGTTCATGGCACCCGGGCCCAAAGTGACAAGCATTAAGCATAGCAAAGTCATACCAACATCAATCTAAGAACATAGTGGATACTAGGCATCAGGCTCTAAGAAAACTAACTCGATTACATGATGAATCTCATCCAACTCCTCACCGACCAGCGAGCCTACGAAGGAATTACTCACTCCCGGTGGGGAGCATCATGGAATTGGCGATGGAAATGGGTTGGTGATGACGAAGAATGAAGATCCCCCTCTCTAGAGCCCCAAATGGACTCCAGATATGCTCTCCCGAGGAAGAACAGAGCTTGGCGGTGGCTCTGTCTCATGGATAGCGATAATTCTTTCTCTTTGATTTTTTCTGGAAATATGTGATTTTATAGTATCACGGGGGTCGTCTGCGTGGCCACCAGGTGGGTACAACCCACCTGGGTGCACCAGGAGAGAGGGGCGCGCCCTGGTGGGTTGTGCCCACCCAGGTGCCCCTCTCCGGCAGGTCTTGGCTCCAGAAACTCTTATTATTGGTATAAAAATCCTCTCAAAGTTTCTTCCATTCCGAGAACTTTTATTTCTACACAAAAACAACACCATGGTAGTTCTGCTGAAAACAACGTCAGTCCGGGGTTAGTTTCATTCAAATCATGCAAATTAGAGTCCAAAACAAGAGGAAAAGCGTGAGAAAAAGTAGATACGTTGGAGACGTATCAACTCCCCCAAGCTTAAACATTTGCCTGTCCTCAAGCAATTCAGTTGATAAACTAAAAGTGAGAAAGAAAAACTTTTACAAACTCTTTTTCTCTTGTTTGCATAAATAAGCTTAAACAACACCCAGGTTTTCAGCCAACATTATAACTAACCATGTTAACAATAACATTTAAAGATTACAATGACTCATATCAATAACATAATCAACTAGCGAGCAATAATAAAATATCTCAAATAGCAACATGTTGTCAAAACAACCATGATATAATATGACAATAGTGGTATCTCGCTAGCCCTTTCCGAGACTGCAAAACATAAATGCAAAGCACCTTCAAAGTTCAAGCAGTGACTAAACATTGTAATTCATGGTAGAAAAGATCCAGTCATGATGCACCCAACATTAGCTACACATAATGCATAAATCATGACAACTATGCTCTACTAAGTTTCTGGTGCTTGTTTTAGAAGGTGGTGACACAACATAAAAGTAAATAGATAGTCCCTTCGCAGAGGGAAGCAGTGGTTTGTAGAGGAGCCAGAGCTCAATTTTTAAAAGAGAGATAAATTATATTTTGAGACATGCACCCTTCTTATTCACTTCACGACCATCAGTTATCAACATCTTGCATGCTAAGCACGCCAGTGGCGGTTCCCAAGCGATAAAAGTAAAGGTTTACTCCCCCTCCACCATCAATCACACTCCACGGCTTGTCCGAAATAACGGGCGCCGTCCATACCAACATCAGTCCCGGGGGAGTTTTATTCAATTATTTGCATTTTGGAGTTCGGGACTGGGAATCCTGTTACCACCAATTTTCTCGTGCGATGGCGAGTGAATAAACACTCGACCTGAGAATAACCCGCTTAGCATGGAAGATACTGACCACCTCATGTCATTCCATGAATGATCTAGGCACACAAAAAGGATAATTTTTTAGAAGT
This sequence comes from Triticum dicoccoides, assembly GCF_002162155.2. Taxonomy (NCBI): domain Eukaryota; kingdom Viridiplantae; phylum Streptophyta; class Magnoliopsida; order Poales; family Poaceae; genus Triticum; species Triticum dicoccoides. The sequence goes on from NC_041393.1 coordinate 47,151,099, forward strand.
TTTTAGAGGTGACACATGCGAATTTACTTAGGATGGCAGGGTCATACCGCATATAGGTAGGTATGGTGGACTCCTCTGGAATAACTTTGGGTTCAAGGTTTTTGATCTACAAGCAGAGTTCCCACTTAGTACAGGTGAAGGCTAGTAATTAAGATTAAGAAGCAGCCAACTAGAGAGCAACAACGATCATAACCATGCATTATGCATAAGTAACATTGGACACTAGCATGAGTAGGAGATGAACACCATGAACATAAATATCATAGAGGCTATGTTGGTTTTTATCCAACTACATGCGTGAACATGTGCCAAGTCAAGCCACTCGAACATTCAGAGGAGGATACCATATCATCATACTACATCACAATCATTTTAGCGCTATGTTGATATCCAAGATAAATCATTATTCACTATCAGCTACTTATACATGGCATGAGAAACTATAATCTCTAATTATCATTGCAAACATGTTTAATCATAATGGGCTGAACCATGGATACTAGGTTAAACATATTTACACAAACAGAACAAGTCGAGTTCATACCAGTTTCTCTTTGCCACGGCCAGTTCATCGGATGTTGTCATTATTGCCTTTCACTTGCATGACCGAACGATATGAAAATAATAATAGTGCAAGAATGCCGTGGACTAAGCTGGAATCTGCAAACATGTTATTCAACAGGAGAAGACATGGTAAAATGTGCTCTTTATTGGTTCAACAATTATTCATATGAGAGCCACTCAACATTTTCATCGTGGTCTTCTCCTCGGTACAACTCGAATAAAAGGAAAAGAAGTTTAGAGAAACATACTGAAATATTTTTGGAGTTTTTGGTTTTCTTAAACAAGCAATTAAAAGGGAAAAGCAAAAATGAGAAAAATTATTTACATGGGAAAGCTCCCAACAAACAAAATAAGAACAAGGAAATATTTTTGAGTTTTCTTTTTAATACTACTAAACATGCAAACAAAGTAAATTACTACAACTAATTTTTTTGTTTTTTCTAAAGTTTTTCAAAAACACAAGAAGAAAGCAACAAAATAAATCTAAGCATGGATGATACAATGAAAAAGTGTGAACACCGACAAATAGAATGATAAGTAGACATGAATATAATGTCGGTGAGAAACACGTACTCCCCCAAGCTTAGGCTTTTTTCCTAGGTTGGTAGTTGATCAGTAGCCTGGAGGGTAGTAGGGGTGCTGAGGAGCGGGCATCCACTCATCCTACTGCTGAGGCTCCTCCTGTGCTGCCTCCGCAGCAGCCTGAGCGTTCCTGTAGGCGATGATGTCTGCACGCATAATCCTATCACTATTAGGGAAAATCCTAGCAGTAGTGCATGTTTTAGGTATATCGGTAGAGCGGGTGCCCGCACTACTGATACGGCGCTACAACTAACTTGTAGTAGTAGCATGGGTGCCACCTGTGCTGCTACTACATCCGTTAGTAGTAACATGGATACCACCAGCGCTATTACTAACTAGTAGTAGCGTGAGTCTGGACCCTCGCTACTGCTAACTAATTAGGAATTAAAAAAATAAAATCCAGCCATGGCTGCTGCTGCTAGCTAGGCGTCATCGTCCTCTTCATCCGTGGTCGATGTTGATCCTGGAGGGGATGAAGTCGTCCATGGTGATGGTGCATACCCATCCAACTCTTCTCCACACCTCTCCTTTGCTTCTGCTACAAAAAAAGAGATAAGGATTAGAAGAGGAAGAGAGAGATAGAGAGAAGTAGTGCAGCAACTCACCGATGGCCGCCGGAGGTTGACCCGAAACCCTAGATGACGCAATTAGTTGCGTTCATCAGAGATCTGGCCATCGTCATGGGTGGCGCTCTATTGGATATTCCTCTCCTTCCAGCAGCGAAGGAGGAGGAGGAGGAGGAGGAAGGAGGGGCTATGGTGGAAGAGAAGGTCACCAGATTTGAGGGAGACGTCGAGGTGCTAGACCAGCAGTTGTGATGGGCGAGGGAGGGAGAAGTGAAATCGAGAGTGTGTGGGTCTGGGATTGGGACTCCTTGCGCTATGTTTATACATGTGTCGGTAGGTTGATAATAGTAGCGCTGGGTTTATACCCACGCTACTACTATGGCATGACCCGGGGTGCACGGTGGAGACCACTTAGTAGTAGCGTGGGGTTTATAACCCGCGCTACTACTATCAACTTAGTTGTAGTGTGGGTTTATAACCCTCGCTACTACTATGGCTGGTCCCGGGAGGCACGGTGGAAATCACTTAGTAGTAGCGAGGGGTAAAAACCCGCGCTACTACTATCAACTTAGTAGTAGCGGGGGGTAAAAACCCGCGCTACTAGTAAGTAGCAATAGTGAGGGGTATAAACCCGCGCTATTAGTGAGCGTCTGCCTATAAGCTTTTCCCTAGTAGTGTATATCCTCCCCTAGCAACAGAATCAAACAAAGCAGGAGCAGGCAACAGAATAATATCACGAGTTCTTACACTAAAAACCAGGTTATATGAAATAGGGATGTTAGAGGATTCCATATCAGTAAAATGGTGGTGATCCATGGCTAAATGGTCGAGGTATACTTTGGTCAGAGGGTAATCATGAGGGCGTATCTCAACCTCGAAGTGAGCCGCCAAACGAGTAGCATAAATCCAACCATGTATTTTCCCCCGAGATTTATTAAGATGGAGGCGACGAGCCACAATAGCTCCCAAGCTATAAGTGTTGTCGCCCTCTAATGCACGAGTAAAATAGCAAGGTCTGGTGAACTAAGTGTGCCCACATTCTCCCTAGCAAGCAAGCATTTTGCAATGAAAAGTGCAAAGTAACGAACAACAAGAAAATGTAAGCCAGCGGCAGTGGTGGCTGACACTCCTCTCTCATCACCCATCATTAAAGTGCGATAAAAGGCCTCAAACTCAGCCGGCCTAGGCTCAGCCAAGCTCGCATCAGAAGGGATCATGCATATGCTACACAATTTAGTAAGTGATATCTGATGGTTTTCAGCATATAAATCAAAGCTCACTCCAGGAGGATTATTCCTAGGCAGGAAAGTGAAACTTTGAACAAAGATGTTTGTGAGGATTTGGTGTTGGTCACACTCATCTGTGATGAAGTCGGTGAGGCCGGCATTAGCAGTATATTGCATGAACTCCTCAAGAATTCCAGCCACTTGTAGGAAAGGGGTGTGCGGCTATTCGCACGGCTGTACTTTCGCCAACCTCCGAGGGTGGAGACCACTGTCAGAAGATTCCTCAATAACACCCTTGGAGTTCTTCTTAGAGCCAAACTTCCTGAAGATATTCATGTCTATGTACAATTTTTCCTATGAACAAAAATCAGAATTTTTAGTTCACAAAATTTCCCAAACAAAACTTCACAAAATTGATAGCAACTACTCATAGGGTGTCACGCCCAATATGCGACCCTATCCAAAAGGAACTCGAAGGTCCCACCAAGGATAGACCCGCATATTGAAACGCTTTTGCAAGGTGGATATCATTACATCAACATTACATAATAGATGGGGATACATACATAAGGCATACAAGGCCACATGAATACAACATCACAATACATCAGAGCGTCATCTGACTATGGATGAAACACAAACAAAAACTCAAATGACATCCACCCTGCTAGCCCAGGCTGCCGACCTGGAACCTATCCCCTGATCGAAGAAGAAGCAGAAGAAGAACTCCAAAACAAGAAACCATCGCTCTCGCGTCAGGATCATCGCATAACCTGTACCTGCAACTATTGTTGTAGTAATCTGTGAGCCACGAGGACTCAGCAATCCCATTACCATGGGTATCAATACTAGCAAAGCTTAAAGGGAATGGAAGGGTAAAGTGGTGAGGTTGCAGCAGTGACTAAGCATGATATGGTGGCTAACATACGCAAATAAGAGCGAGAAGAGAGCAAACAGAACGGTCGTGAAACTAGCAATGATCAAGAAGTGATCCTGAACTCCTACCTACGTCAAACATAACCAAAAACCGTGTTCACTTCCCAAACTCCGCCGAAAAGAGACCATCACGGCTACACACACGGTTGATGCGTTTTAATTCGGATCTGGTGTTAAGTTATCTACAACCGGACATTAACAAATTCCCATCTGCCTATAACCGCAGGCACAACTTTCGAAAGATTATACCCTGCAGGGGTGTCCCAACTTAGCCCATGACAAGCTCTCGCGATCAACGAAGGATATACCTTCTCCCAGGAAGACCCGATCAGACTCGGAATCCCGGTTTACAAGACATTTCGACAATGGTAAAACAAGACCAGCAAAGCCTCCCGCTGCACCGACAAATCCCGATAGGAGCTGCACATATCTCATTCTCAGGGCACACCGGATGAGCCAGACGTCGGGTTGGCATAGACCCTGGTTGCCCAGGGGGCGCCGGACATCGCTCGGTTTGGACCAACACTTAGACAAGCATTGGC
>NC_041393.1:47155926-47159058 GCF_002162155.2 Triticum dicoccoides
GGCAGCTAAAATAAAGATGACCCTCGGGTTGGCCGACCCAAGGGAAAGGTATAGGTGGTGGTGAGGCAAATGGTAAAACCAATGTTGGGCCTTGCTGGAGGAGTTTTATTCAAAGCGAACTGTCAAGGGGGTCCCATAAATCACCCGACTGCGTAAGGAACGCAAAATCCGGGAACATAACACCGGTATGAAGGAAACTAGGGCGACAAGAGTGGAACAAAACACCAGGCATAAGGCTGAGTCTTCCACCCTTTACCAAGTATATAGATGCATTAATAATATAAGAGATATTGTGATATCCCAACCAAAATCTTGTCCACCATGGAGCAATCTTCAACTTCACCTGCAACTAGCAACGCTATAAGAGGGGCTGAGCAAAAGCGGTAACATAGCCAAACAATGGTTTGCGTAGGAAAGGTGTCAAAGGTTAGAGGTTCATGGCAATATGGGAGGCTTTACGAGCAAAAGATAGGTAGCGCAGCAAAGCGATAGAACGAAGCAACTAGCATAGCAATGATAGTAGTGAGATCCAGGGTAGCGGTCATCTTGCCTGAAATCCCTCAAGGAAGAAGAACGAGTCCATGAAGAAGACGAACGGATGAAGCCGAACCAACCGTAGACGAACGAATCCTCACGATCGCAACGAAATAGGAACTACCGAAAAGAAGCACACAACATGGTAAACACACCACACATAGACAAGACATGGTGCACAACAAGCATGATGTAAGACAAGACTACATGAAGCTACTCATGGCAAGAGATGATGCAAACAAGAGCAACACATCAAGACAAGTTTAAATGAGGCCGGAAACAACATATAACAATTCCGGTAAGTCCTCATATGCATATTTCGAAATTGGTCCAGATCTGAGTAAACATTATGTTCAGGTTGTTAAGCAGCAAGTTATGATGCACCAAGATGATCTACACGAGATTCTAGTCAAGTTACATATAAAGTTCATTTAGTTCGGAGCTACGGTCTAGAAGATATGAGCAAAACAAGTTAAACTTGGCATTGATGCAAAATGCACCCAAACATCAAGAAAACACCTCAAAACAAGGATACAACATGATAATATGAAACTACATGCAAAATCAAGCAAGTTTCATATAGAGCACACTCAAAACGGAGCAACGGTGCAACACACACACTCTATACAAGTTATAGCAACAATCTGTCCAAAACAGCAACTAGGCATATTGCAAGAATCAAAACAACATGCTACAGCACCACAATATGATAACAAAAGGCATGGACATGATGTACAGGTAAAGCATAACAAAACATGAACACTGAGCTATCTCCAGAAATCACTAGAACATGCTCAAACACACATGGCAAGATTGCAAATAATATCAGTTCAGACTTTGCAGAAAATAACATCAGGATGCAATGTTTAGAGCTATCAAACAACATGTTACAGGAACTTATCATGCCAAAAAAAGGCATGGCATGAATCTACTAATTGCATAGATCAAATGTCCTTTACTGATCATGAGCCAAAAAGGATCAGAAAATATGATGGCACCCAAGTAAACATAGCAAGTTATATTACAGATTCATACATGGCAGAAACCGAATTATGAAGGCATGTTGGTGAGCTTGTACCACTCACGACAGAGCAATACATGGCATGGCAAGGCAACCAACAGTAAGAAGGCATGTTTGTGAAGCTAAGCATGGCAAGAGCAAGTTCATATGGTGCGTGGAACACTAGCAACAATCATGGCAACAACTGAACTTAATGTTAACAGGCTGACAGCAACATTATGAAGCAACTTTAGAGCAAGATAAAAACAATCTACAGCAGGCTATAAATGCAACCAGGGGGATGGATAGATAGAGCATGACATTTAGAACAAAACACCCTTAGTGAACATCTCCAGATTATGCATATAATGATTAGTAGCAGCAGGTTTACATAGCATCACGAAATAACAGATTCAGCCTAGCAAAACAGCAACAGCAAGTACCCTACTTAACAAGCTCGATTCACTCACCACAAGTCATTGCATGACAAGATAAGCATAGCATCATCGAGAAGACATGTTTGTGAAACAATACAAGGCAAGAAGAAGTTCATAGCATGCAAGGATCAAGTACAACAACCTTGGCAAAATTGAATAACATGTAAACAATCTGCCAGGAAACATTTTGAAGCAAAAGTAGAGCACGAAAATGACATGCTAGACTACTCCATAATTGCAACCAAGGGCATAATAACCATATGTTCAAAACATCCTTACTGAAGTATCTCAAAATATGCATGGATCTCTCTGTAGCATCATGTTTACGTGGCATGAAAATAACAGCAGAACAGGGACTAAAATCAGTAACATCATGATGCCTAGTTTGCATGCTTGTGCTAGTCACCACATTGATCACAAAAATACATGGTAAGCACCTCTGTAAAGAAGACATGGCATAGATCAAAACACATGTAGACATCAACCTCATAGGATGCACACATCAATCATGGCAAAAATGACAAAAGAGCTCGTTCTGTTAACTGACAGCAGAAAACATTATGAAGCACTTTTGCAACGATGATTCAGTCATCAAGATGAGCTCAAATGAAAATTATGCAATGGAATGAAATGATGTACTCGTTGAGACGAACAATTTGACATATTACACGCACAAAACGGAGCTACGGATGCAGAGATATGATGCGTTGAATAGGAGCTAAAAATATGCAAATTACATGACTTAGCAGAATTCACAGCGAGCGTCGGATAGTTAAAACGTGCACGAGCGGGTTTTAATAGGGGCTCACCCATTGGGCCTAGCCCAGCTGAGGAGAGGGAGGCAGGTGGGGGAGTCGGGCTGAACCGGGCTGGGCCTTGCTGGACTGCGACTTGCGGGCCCACGTGGCCCATGCGGGCGAGCAGGCGTGCCAGGAGGCGAGGACGAGCTGCGGCAGCGCCGTTCGGCAGGGCACCACGAGGAGGTCGGGGCAGGATGGCGCGGGGCGGATCCGGCCGCCTGGCCACCGGATCTGGCCGGAGCGAGGCCGGACGGTGGCGAGGGCGCCGGAGGTCGAGGCGGCGAAGCTCCTGGCGGGGGTGGTCGCCGGCGGCTGCACGGGGCGCGGGCCCAGGTGGTGGAGGCGCATGGCGGCACGGTGG
>NC_041393.1:47159308-47186515 GCF_002162155.2 Triticum dicoccoides
GGAGGCGGGGCGCGGCGGCTCCGGTCACTGGCGGGAGGAGCCGGGGCGGCGCGCGGGCAGGCGCTGGGGCTCGGAGGCGGAGGCGCATGGGACGGGCCCCGCGGGCTGCGGCGGCGGATGCCTCGGGCCCGGGCGGGTCCGAGATGGGCCTCGAGGGCCGCGGCGAAGTGGGGGAGGAGCAAGGGCGACGTGGCGCTCTCCCGTTGGCCGGGAGCGGCCGCTGGGTGAGGTGGCACGACCTGATTGGTCCGAGTGATGTGGAGGCGCGGTGGACGTGTCCGGCTGCCGGGTGGACATGTCCGGCAGCGCGAGGAGGGAGAGGGCTAGGGTTGGAGTGCGAAAATTCGGGGAGGGGCACATATTTTTAGGTAGAGGGAGCTAGGAGAGTCCAAATGAGGAGCGGTTTTCGGCCACGCGATCGTGATCGAACAACCGAGAGCATGGAGGGGAGTTAGATGGGTTTTGGGCCAGTTTGGAAGGGTGTTGGGCTGCAAAGAGAAAGGGGGGTTTCGGGCTGCGGGGTTAACCGTTGGAGTATCAAACGACCTCCAAATGGCACGAAACTTGACAAGCGGTCTACCGGTGCTATACCAAGGACGCTTGGCAAGACTCGGTCCATTCAGAGAAAGTTTAACACCCGCTCACAACGAGAGACGAAAGGGGAACGCCGGAGGGCATAGGAGCGCCGGATTGCAAAACGGACAACGGGGAAAAGGCTCGGTTGCATGAGACGAACACGTATGCAATGCAATGCACATGATGACATGATAAAATGCAACACGCAAGCAAATGACATGGCAACAATGGCGAATAACTGGCAGATACCTGGCACGTCGAATCCGGGGCGTTACATAGGGATACATAGAGGCCATAGCAAGCATTCAAACTACTTAGAACACTAATAATTCAACATGCAAGGTCATCTACAGCAGCACCAAGAGTAGCTAATTATTCAGAGTATAAACCACTAAAACAAAAACTAATTGGACAAACGATGGAGTCACATACCAAGCAACAATCCCCCAAAACAGTTTAAAACGGAGCTTCGAGCTAAGAGATCGAAATCCACGGGTTTGAGAGCAAGAACATGGGAGAGAGAGCAATGGAGATTTTTTTCTGGAGGTAAATGATGACGTGGGCTAAAGAGATAAGTGAGGGAACCCATGTGGGGACCACAACCCACCAGGGTGTGCCTGGGTGTCCTGGCGTGCACAGGTGGGTTGTGCCCACCTAGAGCACCTCCCTCTGGTATTATTTTCACCAGAAATTCAAAATATTCAGAAAAAAATCATGTTCAATTTTTAGGGCATTCTGAGAACTTTTATTTTTGGGTCATTTTTTTATTGCATGAGAAATTCAGAAAACAGACAAAACATGGCATTTTATTTTATTTAATTAATAAAAATAGAAAACAAAAGTTAGGGGTAGAAGGAGGTGCTTACTAAATTCATCAATTTCATACCGTTCAAAAATGATTCAATAATAAGGTTGATCAGGTCTTATTAACAACCACTTTCGATTAGCATGAAACCAAAGAACTTTCATAAATCACTAAGTTACCTCAACGGGGATATGCATTTACCCAAGAATAAGCATTTCATATTTATTTTTGACAGTAGGTAGAGGTATTTGAAAACTTCGAATAGTGATTGTCGAAGATTTTTCAATAACATTAAAACCATTCACTTGGAATTGTTTCTTCGGAAAGTGCACCGTATGCTCATTACCATTAATATGAAAAGTGACTTTACTTTTATTGCACTTAATAACAGCCCTTGCAGCATTAAAGAAGGGTCTACCAAGTATAATCGACATGTTGTCGTCCTCGGGCATCTCAAGTATAACAAAGTCAGTCAAAATAGTATCATTAGCAACAACAACGGGCACATCCTCACAAATACCGATAGTTATGTTAGTTGATTTGTCATCCATTTGCAAAGATATTTCAGTAGGTGTGATTTTATTCAAGTCAAGTCTTTTATATAAAGAGAAAGGCATAACACTAACACCGGCTCCTAAATCACACAAAGCAGTTTTCACATAATTCCTTTTGATAGAGCAAGGTATAGTTGGTATACCCGAATCTCCAAGTTTTTTAGGTACTCTATCTTTAAAAGTATAGTTAGCAAGCATAGTGGAGATTTCAGCTTCCAGTATTTTTCTCTTATTTGTGATGATATCTTTCATATACTTTGCATAAGGAGGCATTTTAAGGATATCGGTCAAGCGAGTACGCAAAAAGACTGGCCTCAACATTTCAGCAAAGCGTTCAAATTCTTCATGATCATTCTTTTTAGTTGACTTGGGTGGAAAAGGCATAGGTTTTTGAACCCACCGGTCTCTTCCTTTGTCGTGTTTTCTAACAACAAAGTCTCTTTTATCATATCTTTTATTCTTAGGTTGTGGGTTATCAAGATCAACAGGTGGTTCTATCTCAACATCATTATCTGGTTCTTTATCATTATTTGGTTGAGTGTCTTCATGAACCTCATCATTGTATTTTTCATTATCACTAGGCGTATGTTCATTACCAGATTGAGTTTCAGCATCAGAGATAGAAGTTTCATTTTCATTATCAGGAGGTTTGTCTATTTCAGGTTCACTAGAAGCATGGAAAGTCCTATCTTTTTCTTTTTCTTTTTCTTTTTAGAAGGGCTAGGTGCACTAGTGTTATTTCTTTGCGAATCTTGTTCAATTCTTTTTGGGTGTCCCTCAGGATAAAGTGGTTCCTGAGTCATTTTACCTCCTCTAGTTGCAAGTCTAACAGCAAAGTCATGTATATTATGATTCATTTCATCAAGTAATTCTCTTTGTGATTTAGCAACTTGTTCTAATTGGGTTTGAACCATAGAAGCATGTTTTCCAACACCTCTAACATCATTTGAGATTCTAAATAACAAGTCACTCAAGTGAGCAATCATATCAAAATTATATTTTAGTTGTTTCATAACATTTGCATTGAAGTGGTCTTGTTTTCTAATGTTGTTTTCAATCTCATAAAGGCATTGGCTAGGATGCATATTGTGAGGATTATCATTTTCATCGAACTTCATAAGAGAATTTACCTGTACCACCTTAGGTAGTGGTGGTGTATCAAGCCCATGTATTTCTTCAATATGAGGTAAATATTTAACATCCTCAGCTTTAATACCTTTTTCCTTCATAGATTTCTTTGCCTCTTGCATATCTTCAGGACTAGATATTACCCCTCTTCTTCGGAGTGGGTTTAGGCGGTGGTTCAGGAATAGTCCAATCATCATAATTTTTCAATATTTTATTCAATAATTCTTCAGCTTGAGCAATAGTTTGTTCCCTGAAAACACAACCAACAAAACTGTCTAGGAAGTCCCTAGAAGCATCGGTTAGTCCATTATAGAAGATATCAAGTATTTCATTTTTCTTAAGAGGATGATCAGGCAAAGCATCAAGTAACTGTCAAAGCCTCGCCCAAGCTTGTGGGAGACTCTCTTCTGTAGTTTGAACAGAGTTAAATATTTCATGTAAGGCAGCTTGTTTCTTATGAGTAGGAAAATAGTTTTCAGAGAAGTAGTAAATCATATCCTGGGGACTACGCACACAACCAGGAGCAAGAGTATTGTACCAAGCTTTAGCATCACTCTTTAATGATAAATTAAATAATATGAGAATAAAGTAGTATCAAGTTTTCTCATCATGAGTAAAAAGGGTGGCTATATCATTCAACTTAGTAAGATGTGCCACAACAGTTTCAGTTTCATAACCATGGAAAGGATCAGATTCAACCAAAGTAATCAACCAAAGTAATTAACTCTGGGTCGACAGAGAATTCATAATCCTTATCATCAATAAAGATAGGGAAAGTAGCAAACTTAGGATCACATTTCATTCTAGCATTCAGAGATTTTTCTTTATACTTGTGTAATAATTTCTCTAGATCATCTTTATCCTTACAAGCAAGAATATCTTTGGTTGCCTCTTCACTCATAACATAGCCTTCCGGTACCTTAGGCAATTCATAGCTAGGAGGGCTAGCTCTAGCAAGTGTTTTAGGAGTTTCAGTTTCAAGCTCATCATCAGATTCAACAACATCATGTTGTATTACTCTAGCAATTTGTTCATCAAGAAATTCACCAAGTGGCACATCATCATTATCGAGCATGGTACTAGCATCATCATAAGCATCATTCAAAGTAGAAGTAGCATCATCAATAACTTGCAACATATCAGAATTAATAGCATGTGGTGGTGGTGTTGCAAGTTTACTCATAACAGAAGGTGAATCTAAAGCAGAACTGGATGGCAGTTTCTCACCTCCCCTCGTACTTGAGGGAAATATCTTAGTCTTTGGATCCTTCAGATTCTTCATAGTGATAAATTGATAATAATCCCAAGTGAGTCAACAAATATAGCTATGCTCCCCGGCAACAGCGCCAGAAAAAGATCTTGATAACCCACAAGTATAGGGGATCGAAACAGTTTTTGAGGGTAGAGTATTCAACCCAAATTTATAGATTCGACACAAGGGGATCCAAAGAATATTTGAAGGTATTAGCAGCTCAGTTGTCAATTCACCCACACCTAGAAATTAATTATCTGCAGCAAAGTGATCAGTAGCACAGTAATATGATAGTTTTGATAGTAGCGACAACAACAATAGTAATAGTAACAGTGATAGCAGTATTTTGTAGCAAGTGTGACAGTAGCAGCAACAGTAGTAAGTTAGCAGAAACAATATAAGATAAATTCGTAGGCATTGGATCGGTGACTTGTTGGATGATATTCACCATGTGACAGTTATAACCTAGGGCGATACGGCACTAGGTCCAGTTCATCGATATAATGTAGGCATGTATTCCGTAAATAGTCATACATGCTTTATTAAAAGAACTTGCATGACATCTTTTGTCCTACCTACCCGTGGCAGCGGGGTCCATATTGGAAACTAAGGGATATTAAGGCCTCCTTTTAATAGAGAACCAGAACAAAGCATTAACACATATGAACACATGAACTCCTCAAACTAAGGTCATCACCGAGAGTGGGCCTGGTTGCTGTCACTCCGGGGTTGTCAGATCATAAAAGTAGTAGGTGAGTATAACTTGCAAGATCGGATCTAAAACATGGATATAATGATGAATTCATAAACGGTTCAGATCTGAGTTCATGGCACCTAGGCCCAAAGGGACAAGCATTAAGCATAGCAAAGTCATAGCAACATCAATCTAAGAACATACTGGATACTAGGGATTAGGCCCTAACAAAAGTAACTCGATTACATGATGAATCTCATCCAACTCCTCACCGACCATCGAGCCTACGAAGGAATTACTCACTCCCGGTGGGGAGCATCATGGAATTAGCGATGGAGATGGGTTGGTGATGACGAAGAACGAAGATCCCCCTCTCTGGAGCCCCAAACGGACTCCATATCTGCTCTCCCGAGGAAGAACAGGGCTTGGTGGCGGCTCTGTCTCGTGGATCGTGATAATTCTTTCTCCCTGATTTTTTCTGGAAATATGTGATTTTATAGTATCAGGGGGGTCTTCTGTGGGTCCACCAGGTGGGTACAACCCACCTGGGCGCACCAGGAGAGGGGGGCGCGCCCTAGTGTGTTGTGCCCACCCAGGTGCCCCTCTCTGGCAGGTCTTGGGTCCAGAAATTCTTATTATTTGTATAAAAAATCCTCGCAAAGTTTCGTTCCATTCCGACAACTTTTATTTCTGCACAAAAACAACACCATGGTAGTTCTGCTGAAAACAGCATCAGTCCGGGGTTAGTTTCATTAAAATCATGCATATTAGAGTCCAAAACAAGAGGAAAAGTGTGAGAAAAAGTAGATACGTTTGAGACGTATCAATACATGTTCATCAGACTATGAGATTATGCAACTCCCGAATACTAGAGGAACACCTTATGTGTTATCAAACGAAACAACGAAAATGGGTGATTATAAAGATGCTCTACAAGTGTCTCCGAAGGTGTTTGTTGGGTTGGCATAAATCAAGATTAGGATTTGTCACTCCGTGTTTAGGAGAGGTATCTCTGGGCCCTCTCGGTAATGCTATTCACTATAAGCCTTGCAAGCAATGTGACTAATGAGTTAGTTGCAGGATGAAGTATTACAGAATGAGTAAAGAGACTTGCTGGTAATGAGATTGAACTAGGTATGATGATACTGACGATCGAATCTCGGGCAAGTAACATACCGATGACAAAGGGAACAACGTATGTTGTTATGCGGTTTGACCGATAAATATCTTCATAGAATATGTAGGAGCCAATATGAGTTTCCATGTTCCGCTATTGGTTATTGACCGGAGATGTGTCTCGGTTATGTCTACATAGTTCTCGAACCCCTAGGGTCCGCACGCTTAACGTTCGATGACGATATGTATTATGAGACCAAAGTTTGTTTAGAGTCCCGGATGAGATCACAGACGTGATGAGGAGTCTCGAAATGATTGAGATATAAAGATTGATATATTGGACCATGTTATTAAGACACCGGAAGAGTTCCGGGAAGTTTCGGATAAAACCGGAGTACCGGAGAGGTTACCGGAATCCCCTGGGGGAACTAATGGGCCACGTGCCGCCCCCCTTGGAGTCCGATTTGGACAAGGGAAGGGGGGGCCTTTCCTACTCCCTCTCCCTCTCCTTCCTTCCCCCTTTCTTCCTTGGAGGGGAATCCTACTAGGACTAGGAAGTCCTAGTAGGACTCCTCCTCTTTGGGCGTGCCCCTAGGGTCGGCCGGCCTCCACCTCCCTCCTTTATATATGGGGGCAGGGGGCACCCTAGGACACACAAGTTTCTCTTAACCGTGTGCGGTGACCCCTCCACAGTTACACACCTCGATCATACCATCATAGTGCTTAGGCGAAGCCTTGCGCCGGTAACATCATCATCACCGTCGCCACGTCATCGTGCCGATGGAACTCACCCTCATCCTCAACTGGATCAAGAGCACGAGGGACATCATCGAGCTGAACGTGTGCTGAACGCGGAGGTGCCATACATTCGGTACTTGGATCAGTTGGATTGCGAAGAAATTCGACTACATCAACCGCCTTATTGAAATGCTTCCGCTTTCGGTCTACGAGGGTACGTGGACACACTCTCCCCTCTCGTTTCTATGCACCTCCTAGATAGATCTTGCGTGTTTGTAGGAATTTTTTTGAAATTACCGCGTTACCTAACAGTGGCATCCGAGATAGGTCTATGCGTAGATGTTTTATGCACGAGTAGAACACAAAGAGTTGTGGGCGATAATAGTCATACTGCTTACCACCAAAGTCTTACTTTGATTCGGCGGTATTGTTGGATGAAGCGGCCCGGACCGACATTACATGACCACGTTCATGAGACTGGTTCTACCGATGTGCTTTTGCACATAGGTGGCTGGCGGGTGTCTGTTTCTCCAACTTTAGTTGAATCAAGTTTGACTATGGCCGGTCCTTGTTGAAGGTTAAAACAACACACTTGACGAAAAATCATTGTGGTTTTGATGCATAGGTAAGAACGGTTCTTGCTAGAATCCCGTAGCAGGCACGTAAAACTTGCAACAACAAAGTAGAGGACGTCTAACTTGTTTTTGCAGGGCTTGTTGTGATCAGATATGGTCAAGACATGATGTGATATAATTTGTTGTATGAGATGATCATGTTTTGTAATAGAGTTATCAGCAACTAGCAAGAGCCATATGGTTGTCGCTTTATTGTATGCAATGCAATCACCATGTAATTGTTTTACTTTATCACTAAGCGGTAGCAATAGTCATTGAAGCAATAGTTGGCGTGACGACAACGATGCTACAATGGAGATCAAGGTGTCGCGCCGGTGACGATGGAGATCATGACGATGCTTCGGTGATGGAGATCATGAACACAAGACGATGATGGCCATATCATGTCACATAGTTTGATTCCATGTGATGTTTATCTTTTATGCATCTTATTTTGCTTAGTACAACGGTAGCATTATAAGATGATCCCTTACTAAATTTCAAGGTATAAGTGTTCTCCCTAAGTATGCACTGTTGCTACAGTTCATCGTGCTGAGACACCACGTGATGATCGGGTGTGATAAGCTCTACGTTCACATACAACGGGTGCAAGCCAGTTTTGCACACGCAGAATACTCAGATTAAACTTGGCAAGCCTAGCACATGCAGATATGGCCTCGGAACACTGAGACCGAAAGGTCGAACGTGAATCATATAGTAGATATGATCAACATAGTGATGTTCACCATTGAAAACTAATCCATCTCACGTGATGCTCGGGCATGGTTTAGTTGATTTGGATCACGTGATCATTTAGATGACTAGAGGGATGTCTATCTAAGTGGGAGTTCTTAAGTAATATGATTAATTGAACTTTAATTTATCATGAACTTAGTCATGATAGTTATTTTGCATGTCTATGTTATTGTAGATCAATGGCCCGTGCTGCCGTTCCGTTGAATTTTAATGCGTTCCTAGAGAAAGCTAAGTTGAAAGATGATGGCAGCAACTACACAGATTGGGTCCGTAACTTGAGGATTATCCTCATTACTGCACAGAAGAATTACATCCTGGAAGCACAGTTGGGTGCCAGGCCTGCTGCAGATGCTACTGATGACGTTAAGAACGTCTGGTAGAGCAAAGTTGATGACTACTCGATAGTTCAGTGTGCCATGCTTTACGGCTTAGAATCTGGACTTCAAAGAAGTTTTGAACGTCATGGAGCATATGAGATGGTCCAAGAGTTGAAGTTAATATTTCAAGCAAAGGCCCGAGTTGAGAGATATGAAGTCTCCAACAAGTTCTACAACTGCAAAATGGAGGAGAATAGTTCTGTCAGTGAACACATACTCAGAATGTCTGGGTACCATAACCACTTGACTCAGCTGGGAGTTAATCTTGCTGACGATAGTGTCATTGACAGAGTTCTTCAATCACTGCCACCAAGCTATAAAGGCTTTGTGATGAACTATAATATGCAAGGGATGAACAAGACTATTCCCGAGCTCTTCGCAATGCTAAAGGCTGCGGAGGTAGAAATCAAAAACGAGCATCAAGTGTTGATGGTCAACAAGAACACTAGTTTCAAGAAAAAGGGCAAAGGGAAGAAGGGGAACTTCAAGAAGAACGGCAAGAAAGTTGCTGCTCAGGAAAAGAAACCCAAGTCTGGACCTAAGTCTAAAAGTGAGTGCTTCTATTGCAAAGGGACTGGTCACTGGAAGCAAAACTACCCAAAGTATTTCATGGATAAGAAGGATGGCAAAGTGAAAGGTATATTTGATATACATGTTATTTATGTGTACCTTACTAATGCTCGTAATAGCGCCTGGGTATTTGATACTGGTTATGTTGCTCATATTTGCAACTCGAAACAGGGGCTACGGATTAATGAAGATTGGCTAAGGACGAGGTGACGATGTGCGTCGGAAATGGTTCGAATGATCTCCGTCGGTACGCTACCTCTATATCTACCTTCAGGATTAGTTTTAGACCTGAATAATTGTTATTTGGTGCCAACGTTGAGCATGAACATTATATCTGGATCTTGTTTGATGCGAGACGGTTATTCATTTAAATCAGAGAATAATGGTTGTTCTATTTATATGAGTAATATCTTTTGTGGTCATGCACCCTTGTAGAGTGGTCTATTTTTGTTGAACCTCGATCATGATGATACACATGTTCATAATATTGAAGCCAAAAGATGCAAAGTTGATAATGATAGTGTAAATTATTTGTGGCACAGCCGTTTGGGTCATATCAGTGTAAAGCGCATGAAGAAACTCCATGCTGATGGACTTTTGGAATCACTTGATTATGAATCACTTGGTGCTTGCGAACTGTGCCTCATGGGCAAGATGACTAAAACTTCGTTCTCCGGAACAATGGAATGAGCTACTGACTTATTGGAAATAATACATACAGATGTATGTGGTCCAATGAGTATTGAGGCTCGTGGCAGGTATCATTATTTTCTTACCTTCACAGATGATTTGAGAAGATATGGTTATATCTACTTAATGAAGCATATGTCTGAAACATTTGAAAAGTTCAAAGAATTTCAGAGTGAAGTGGAAAATCATCATAACAAGAAAATAAAGTTTCTACAATCTGATTATGGAGGAGAATATTTGAGTTACGAGTTTGGCCTTCATTTGAAACAATGTGGAATAGTTTCACAACTTACGCCACCTGGAAAACCACAGCGAAATGGCGTGTCCAAACATTGTAACCGTACTTTACTGGATATGGTGTGATTTATGATGTCTCTTACTAATTTAGCGCTATCATTTTGGGGTTGTGCTTTAGAGACGGCTGCATTCACTTTAAATAAGGCACCATCAAAATCCATTGAGACGACGCCTTATGAACTGTGGTTTGTCAAGAAACCAAAGTTGTCATTTCTTAAAGTTTGGGGCTTCGATGCTTATGTGAAAAAGCTTCAACCTGATAAGATCGAAACGAAATTGGAGAAGTGCGTCTTCATAGGATACCCAAAGAAAACTGTTGGGTAGCCCTTATATGACAGATCCGAAGGCAAGATATTCGTTGCTAAAAATGGATCCTTTTTAGAGAAGGAGTTTCTCTCGAAAGAAGTGAGTGGGAGGAAAGTAGAACTTGATGAGGTAATTGTACCTTCTCCCTTATTGGAAAGTAGTACATCACAGAAATCAGTTCCAGTGATTCTTACACCAATTAGTGAGGAAGCTAATGATGATGATCATGAACCTTCAGATCAAGTTACTACCGAACCTCGTAGGTCTTCCAGAGTGGGATCTGCACCATAGTGGTATGGTAATCCTGTTTTGGAGGTCATGTTACTAGACCATGGTGAACCTACAAACTATGAGGAAGCGATGATGAGCCAGATTCCTAGAAATGGCTTGATGCCAGGAAATCTGAGATGGGATCCATGTATGAGAACAAAGTGTGGACTTTGGTGCATTTGCCCGATGATCGGAAAGCCATACAAAATAAATGGATCTTTAAGAAGAAGACTGACGCTGACGGTAATGTTACTGTCTACAAAGCTTGACTTGTTGCGAAAGGTTTTCGACAAGTTCAAGGAGTTGACTATGATGAGACTTTGTCACCCGTAGCGATGCTTAAGTTTGTCCGAATCATGTTAGATTATGAAATTTGGCAGATGGATGTCAAAACTGCATTCCTGAATGGATTTCTGGAAGAAGAGTTGTATATGATGCAACCAGATGGTTTTGTTGATCCATTTATGGACTGGTGCAAGCTGAGGGAGTCCTGGATAAGGGGGGTATCCGGACAGCCGGACTATATACTTTGGTCGGACTGTTGGACTATGAATATACAAGACAGAAGACTTCGTCCCATGTCCAGATGGGACTCTCCTTGGCGTGGAAGGCAAGCTTGGCGATTCGGATGTAGATCTCCTCCTCTATAAACCGACTCTAGGTAACCCTAGCCCCCTCCGGTGTCTATATAAACCAGAGGGGTTAGTCCGTAGGACACAACAACAATCATACCATAGGCTAGCTTCTAGGGTTTAGCCTCTCTGATCTCGTGGTAGATCAACTCTTGTAATACTCATATCATCAAGATCAATCAAGCAGGAAGTAGGGTTTTACCTCCATCGAGAGGCCCCGAACCTGGGTAAACATCGTGTTCCCTGCCTCCTGTTACCATTAGTCTTAGATGCACAGTTCGGGACCCCCTACCCGAGATCCGCCGGTTTTGACACCGACATTGGTGCTTTCATTGAGAGTTCCTCTGTGTCGTCGCTGCAAGGCTAGATGGCTTCTCCAACCTTCAACCCCGCTGCCCTGGGTGAGACTTTTCTCCCCGGACAGATCTTTGTGTTCGGCGGCTTCGCATTGCGGGCCAACTCGCTTGGCCATCTGGAGAAGATCGATAGCTACGCCCCTGGCCGTCAGGTCTGGTTTGGAAACCTAAACTACACTGCCGACATCCGTGGAGACTTGATCTTCGGCGGACTCGGGCCCATGTCAGGTGCGCCGAACAATCACGACGAGCATGACCTAGATCTGCAGTGGGACAGTATTCGGAACATCGCACTTGCTTCAGCTCCGGACTTCGCTCCAGAGCAGGCTGTGCCTCCCGAGGACGGGTGGATAGACCCCGCCCCGAAGGCCGCATTCTCATCGGCGTTGGAGCCAAACACAGACTCCTCTCCTCAGGAAAACTGTATCTCCAGACCCCCGGACTCATCTCCGGTAGTGTGTTCCGGACCGCGCGCAGTCGTGCCCATCGAATTTAATTGGGATCCAGTCATGGAGTTCGCCGCCGTGGATATCTTTCAGCACTCACCCTTCGGAGACATGCTAAATTCATTAAGGTCTCTCTCTCTCTGTCAGAAGACTCCTGGCCGAACTATGTCCGGCCCGTGTGGGATACGGAAGATGAGGAAAATTGCAACCCACCCACCACCCACTTTATAGCCGCTGTCGATGACCTAATAGACATGGTTGACTCCGACCCCAATAACATCGACGGTATGGACGTCGATGTAGGGGACGATCTGGAACCACCGCCCGCGGGGCGCTAGACAGCCACTTCATCATATGACGTCTACATGGTAGACACCCCCAAGGAAGACAAAGGTGACAAAAAGGACACAACGGAGGATAAACCCCCCGGGCCAAAGAAAAAATGGTGGCGTAAGCGCCGCCTCAGGTCCAGTCACAGTAAAAATAGCAGTAACAACCCAAAGCAGGATGACACTCCGGTTGATTCCGAAGGCAACAACAACCATAGGGACCCAGAGATGGAGCAGGACAAACCAGGTCATGCCGAATACAGCCCGGAGAAGACGCCCAATCAGATAAATTCAGAAGGCCGAACTCATCCTGCTACCTCGAAAGAAGAGAACAGTCCAGTAACAATGCGGAACAAGATAACCTCCGCAGAAAACTCCTGGCCACACCGCGGAGCCTGAAGAAGCAGAAGCAAAGGCTTAAGGACTCGCAGGACGCGCTCAACCGAAGATGGAATAAGGTGCTGGACACCGAAGGGAAACATGGCGATAATTACCACACAAAGAGCTACCCAAAGCGCAAACTGCTACCCGAATTTGACGATGAAGCCGTAGCACCCGTTCGACCCAAAAACAATACGGCTACTCAGTCGGACCAACCACCTCATGGCCGCGATAGAGCAGCCACCGATACCGCACACGATTTACGAGCGCTCCTGGACAAAAAGGCCAGTGCGGCCAAATCCATCTATGGGTCCAGAGGACACGCTCCGACGCGGGATGAGGGCCACCATAACGATCATATTGATCAAATACCAGTCCGGAATCAACACCGGGAGTAACAGAAGCCGGCAGCATGCTGCAACATGGCTAGATACAGAGGGGCCACACACCCCCTGTGCTTCACAGACGAGGTGCTGGATCATGAATTTCCACAGGGATTCAAACCTGTGAATATAGAGTCATACGACGGAACGATGGACCCTGGGGTCTGGATTGTGGATTTTATCCTTCACATACATATGGCTCGTGGGGATGACCTCCACGCCATCAAATACCCCCCCCCCTCAAGTTGAAAGGACCAGCTCGTCATTGGCTGAAAAGCCTCCCCGAAAACTCAATTGGAAGTTGGGAGGAGCTTGAGGATGCTTTCAGGGCCAACTTTCAAGGGACCTATGTCCGGCTTCCAGATGCTGACGACTTAAGTCACATAATACAGCAGCCTGGAGAGTCCGCCCGCAAACTTTAGAACAGATTCCTCACTAAGAAGAATCAAATGGTCGACTGTCCGGATGCGGAAGCCTTAGCGGCCTTCAAACACAGTATCCGAGACGAGTGGCTTGCCAGACACCTCGGCCAAGAAAAGCCGAGAACAATGGCAGCCTTAACAAGCCTCATGACCCGATTTTGTGCGGGCGAGGACAGCTGGTTGGCCCGTAGAGGCACCAGCGACCCGGGTACATCCGAAACCCGAGATGGCAACGGGAAGCCATGGCACAATAAGCACAAACGTCGGAATAACGATAGTCCAGACAGCACAGCGGTCAACGCCGGATTTAGGGGCTCTCAACCTGGTCAAGGAAAGAAGCCATTCAAAGACAGTAAATAGGAACCATCCGGCCTGAACAAAGTCCTGGACAGATTGTGCCAAATCCATGGCACTCCCGACAAGCCTGCAAATCATACCCACAGAGAATGTTGGGTTTTCAAGCAGGCTGGCAAGTTAAATGCCGAACACAAGGGAAGGGAAACACCAAGCGAAGACGAGGATGAGCCTCGCTAGCCGAATACCAGGGGCCAGAAACAATTCCCACAAGAAGTCAAAACGGTAAACATGGTATACGCAACTCACGAAGAGTTCGTAGCCCCCCAATTCAATCCCTAGGAAAATTGTCCGATCACTTTTGATCACAGGGACTACCCGGCCAGTATCCGGCACGGAGGATCGGCTGCCTTGGTACTCGACCCAATAATTGATGGACACCATCTTACTCACGTCCTAATGGACGGCGGCAGTAGTCTTAATCTGATACATCAAGACATCGTCCGCAAGATGGGGGTAGACCCATCCAGAATAAGTCAAAATAACGCCACCTTCAATGGACTGATTCCAGGCGTAGTAGCCCACTGCTGGGGCTCCCTCGTATTAGAAGTGACATTTAGTTCTCCCGACAACTTCAGAAGCGAGAACCTACTCTTCAACGTCGCCCCCTTCAGCGGAGATCATCATGCATTGTTGGGAAGAACGGCCTTCACTTTCTTTAATGCAATACTGAACTACGCCTGCCTTAAACTCAAGATGCCTGGTCCACGTGGCGTCATCACGGTTAGCAGAAACACAGAGCAGTATGTGGCAGTTCCAGCTGCCGGACTCTAGGCGGCCTCTCCCACCAGAACCCATGATCGGTCGTCAAGACCACGGACACGGTTAGACGAGTCCAATACACCATTTTTTCACAATGGCTCGGATAAACCTGAGCTAGGGGTTGTACATGTGTCCCATAAATATTACAAGGGGCTGCAAACATGTAACAAAAGCCCACAATTCGGCTTGCCTCATTCACAGGCCGGATCTCGAGCATTTCTCGAACATAATTAACTTCTCGCACGTTTTCCTTTTTCTTTTCTACAAACACTACCAGTGCGACACCCTTCCAGGATACGGCACAAAGGAGACACAGGCGCAGACGTGCAGCAGGGCCCCGCCCACAGGTTTCTCTTTAGATTAAGCCCCTGCGTAAACCTTCTTTACTGTCTTTTGTTGCTCGACATCCCATGGGTATTTCATAAACCTATAAGGGATACTGGCGTTCTAGGCTTTTGGCCACGGCAGATCAATGCATGTACCTGGAATCACAGGGTCAAGGGTGCCATTCATCCCGATATATATTATAAAGTCCGAATACCTTCAGGAGTGTTCGGCGTCACGAGTTTGGCCTTATATGCATCAGCTCCGAATCATATCTTTGGTCAAATGTTGGGTTAGCCCGGCTCCTGGGTTTGCTGCCTTACATTCCGTTCTATCGGCTAAGGCGGCCAAAGGAGAACTACTGCGATTGTGCCCTAGTTATTCCGGACGAGCACCTCAGTAGAGAAAGCCGAAAACTGACTGTCATGATACAGCGAGAGACTGGTCAACCACTCGAGGACCAATCGGAATCTATAGGATTCCTCCGCATTAACGAAGGACCGGTCTACCGATCAAGTACGCGCACCATATCTGGAAGCTCGCGGAAGTACCAGGGGCTACATAGTAGCCCCACCTTTCAAACTCCTATCGTTAAGTGCAAAGTGTTACAACTATATAGTCTGGTTGCCTGGTTCGACGTGCGATCACCTCCTTAACGGACCAAGACGTTGGATCAAGTGTGTTCACGCATATTTTCTCGAACACCCCCGCATTATATGCGTCGGGGCCGAAGCCAACGACTGCTAACTTTCATGTTATATGCATACATAAACAGCCACACAAGAGACATTATAATACTTTCATGCAATAATCAAACACATAAATTGTTTACATTGAATAAAATCATCACTCAAACATGACATTCTTCGAGCACCGCGCCTCTATTCTACGAGCACCTTCTATGACCTGCTCAAAATAGTGCTCGGCTGGGTCTTGGCTTCCTGCCGAACCCTGGGTTGCAATGCTGGTGGCCTCCATATCCGCCCAATATGTTTTCACACAGGCAAGAGCCATCCGCACACCCTCTATGCACGCCGATCTCTTCACGGCGTCGATCTGCGCTCTGGCACCAATTAATTGTTGCACCAAACCAAAGTAACTATCCGGCTTCGGCCCCTTCGACCATAGATGGTCTATTACAGACCTCATTGCAAGGCCGGACAGTCTATGAAGCTCGGCTATAGCGGCCATCTTCTCACTCAAGGGCAAGGAGCGCGCTGGCGCATTAAACTGCGACCAAAACAGACTTTCTATTTTATTGTCCTCATGGTCCTTGAACAACTTGGCTGCATCAGCCGCACTCTTAGCCAAGTCCGCATACTGATCTGCGGCACTCCATAGCTTATCCAATGGAGCATACTTTGGATCTAAAAACTGCATCCGCAACAGATAAGGTTCTCTAGCCGCAATCTCCCCGGCTTGTCGAAGTTCCTCCTGCGTGTCTCTAATCTGAGAACGCGTCTCTTTTGCCGAGTCCAGTGCCTTCTTCAGGTCAGCCGCCTTCGCCTGGTTCTCTTTCTCGAGAAGCTCATACCGGCCGTCTGCATCCCTCAGCTCCGCAGCCATCTCGGCTATCTTTTCTTCGCTTCGGAGATGAGCGGCATGTTCGGCTTTCAACTCCTCAGCTGCCCTTAGAGCATCCGCGTTGCTAACTCGGGCTTGTTCTTTGGCAAGGGAAAGCTCCGTCTTTAGGGCCTCAAAGGCAGCAGCTCCGCCTGCAACTACATCACATCACATCAATATTACAACCTTTTTGCAATTTCCCAAAATAGATGTGGATATAGGAAAGCATACTCTGCGACTCCTCGAATCGCTTGTTAACAAGCATGACGTCGGCTTCCACCACGTCAATTTGCCGCCTCAATTCGGCGCATTCAGCGGCTTGATCTACAGCCGAACCCTTTGTAACCTGCATGGAAATACAAGTGCAATTATTATCTGAGAATTTGATCCTCCGTTTGCCGCCATCACCTGGCATCCACAGTCTCAGGGGCTACTATCTACGCAGAGCGCATGTATCGCATGCGGTACAACTAAAAGTCGCGTATTTTTGCGGCTTACCTCAAAGCCTTTGAGGAGGCTTTTGAAAGCTTCGTTTAAACCGCTTGTGGTGGAGGAGATTTTCTCCAGCACCGTACCCATTAGTGTACGATGATCCTCCAAGAGAGCAGCTGACTCCAGGAGGCCCATCAGCGTGTTTGGCCGGACACCAGACTCTCCCAGACCCTTTTCCTTGTCCTCCACAGGAGCCGAGCGTGCCGGGCTCGGGGCGGCTGAAGTGTTAGCTTCCGGCCCCATTGGATCTGGACTCCTCCATGACGATACCTCAGGGTCGCCAGCTTCACGGGACGGAGAGGCAGGTGGGGTTTCACTCTCCATCATCTCCGGAGGAAGATCCCCCGAGGACGAGCCCTGTTGAGATGAACTGCTGACTGGACTACAAAAACAGGTCCTGGTTATTACTCTCTGAGGGAAACACAATAAGTTCCTTGTTTAATTAAACTTACAGCTCGGTGGAGGGCTGGCCCATTTTCGGGCACTATGCAGTGAGGACCCCCTTCGGGGCAGGGCCCTTTGGTGAAGCTCTCTTCCCTTGTTTAGGCGCCCCCGTCTCCAAGTCTTCGGAGGTGGCCCTCTTCTTTCCGCGAGGGGAGGGAATCTCAGATTCGCCTCCCCAATTCTCCTCCTCCGTGGAGAAGCTAATTCCCCCGATTCGGATGCGCAATGTGTGAGGCCCACTCTTGGCCTCCCCACTCTTCCCTTCGGCTTTCTCTGGTGGCACTTGACTTAG
Source organism: Triticum dicoccoides (assembly GCF_002162155.2). Taxonomy (NCBI): domain Eukaryota; kingdom Viridiplantae; phylum Streptophyta; class Magnoliopsida; order Poales; family Poaceae; genus Triticum; species Triticum dicoccoides. The sequence continues at coordinate 47,177,232 of NC_041393.1, forward strand.
TGTCCGTTCAAGAATCCTGGCCATTGCTGGGCCAGGCGAGCCTTCGGGAAGCGGGGACGGACACCTGATCCTCTCCGCCTTGCTAAGCAAATCCTGGTTGCGGACAGTGTTCAGAACAATGCTATGACAGATATAAGCAAGGTGTTTGGTTATAGGGTTACTTACTTGGGTATCGAGGCGATTGCAGCTCAGGCCCGCATCCTCGGTGGTGTACGGACACTCTACTCGTGGTCCGACGAACAACTTATACATCCCTTCGGGCGTCATGCCGAAGAAATGCTGGATGGTTCGCGGACCATCTGGATTGAATTCCCACATCCGGAGAGGTCGACGTTTGCACGGCAGGATCCGACGAACTAGCATTACCTGGATTATTTTGACACGACTAATGTCCATCTCAAGGAGCTCCCGAATGCGGCTTTGCAGCATTGGCACATCGCTCACAGGCCCCCAGTTTAGTCCCATGTTGGCCCACAATGCCAGTTAAGGTGGAGGGCCCGAGCGGAAGGCGGGCGCAGCCGCCCACTTTGAGCCTCGAGGAGCTGTGACATAGAACCACCTCTGTTGCCATAAATCAGATACCTCCGGGAAGGAGCCTTCAGGCCATGGGGCGTCAGCGTTCCTGCTTATTATGGCGCCACCGCACTCTGCGTGCCGCCCCTCAATCATCTTCGGCTATACATTGAAAGTCTTGAGCCATAAGCCGAAGTGGGGGTGATGTGGAGGAAGGCTTCACACACAACGATAAATGATGAGATGTGGAGGATGGAGTTCGGAGCTAGATCATGGAAATCTAGCCCGTAGTAGAACATGAGCCCCCTCACAAAGGGGTCAGTAAGACCTAATCCCCAGAGGAAGTGGGAAACGAATACGATGCTCTCGTTGGTTTCAGGAGCGGGGATAACCTGTTAGGGAGCAGGAAGCCTGTGCTTGACATCGGCGGTCAAATACCCAGCCCCCCTGAGCTTCGCAATATCCTCCTCTATGATAGAGGAAGCCATCCATCGGCCTTGATGGTCAGATCCGGACATGATCGAAGATCCGGGGTGCTTAGGCTCGAGCTTTGGGTGTTGAAACTCAGGATGCGAGATGTGCGAGCGTGGAGATAGAGGAGTAGGCCTCGGCTCCTTTATAAAGGGGGGAAGAATATCAAGCATCCCCGAACATGGTCGCTCGAGACATGCCTAAAAACACGAAGTCATGCCAATAGGCGCGGTTGGATTACCCATACCCGTATTGATGAGAATCCCGTAGTAAGGGGGACACGATCTCTGCCCTGACAGGACGTGCCAAGGAAACCGCCTCGTGGTGTGTGCGGTAGCAAGTTATAAAAAATGGTTCGAATAAAAACTGGACCGTGGAGTGATGTCACTTTTTGAAGAATTGTCAGTAGATGGGATTCATGGATTAATATTCTCTCTACGGTGGTGTACGGAATTTATCTTACAGAGCCGGACACAGTCCTTGTGTTTGGAATTAATTTTGGAGTATTCGGAGATGGAACCCGCCTCGCAATGCCGAAGACAATCTACGCGCCGGACTCATCATCATTGAAGCCTAGTTCAGGGGCTACTGAGGGAGTCCTGGATAAGGGGGTATCTGGATAGCCGGACTATATACTTTGGCCGGACTGTTGGACTATGAAGATACAAGACAGAAGACTTCGTCCCGTGTCCGGATGGGACTCTCCTTGGCGTGGAAGGCAAGCTTGGCAATTCGGATGTAGATCTCCTCCTCTATAAACCGACTCTGTGTAACCCTAGCCCCCTCCGGTGTCTATACAAACCAGAGGGGTTAGTTCGTAGGACACAACAATAATCATACCAAAGGCTAGCTTCTAGGGTTTAGCCTCTCTGATCTCATGGTAGATCAACTCTTGTAATACTCATATCATCAAGATCAATCAAGTAGGAAGTAGGGTTTTACCTCCATCGAGAGGGCCCAAACCTGGGTAAACATCGTGTTCCCTACCTCCTGTTACCATTAGTCTTAGACGCACAGTTCGGGACCCCCTACCCGAGATCCGCCGGTTTTGACACCGACACAAGCCTCTCAGAGTTGGAATAAACGCTTTGATAGTGTGATCAAAGCATATGGTTTTATACAGACTTTTGGAGAAGCCTGTATTTACAAGAAAGTGAGTGGGAACTCTGTAGCATTTCTAATATTATATGTGGATGACATATTGTTGGTTGGAAATGATATAGAATTTCTGGATAGCATAAAGGGATACTTGAATAAGAGTTTTTCAATGGAAAACCTCGGTGAAGCTGCTTACATATTGGGCATCAAGATCTATAGAGATAGATCAAGACGCTTAATTGGACTTTCACAAAGCACATACCTTGATAAAGTTTTGTAGAAGTTCAACATGGATCAGTGAAAGAAAGGGTTCTTGCCTGTGTTACAAGGTGTGAAGTTGAGTCAGACTCAATGCCCGGCCACTTCAGAAGATAGAGAGAAAATGAAAGTCATTCCCTATGCTTCAGCCATAGGTTCTATCATGTATGCAATGGTGTGTACCAGACCTGATGTGTGCCTTGCTATAAGTATAGCAGGGAGGTACCAAAGTAATCCCGGAGTGGAGCACTGGACAACAGTCAAGAACATCCTGAAATACCTAAAAAGGACTAAGGATATGTTTCTCGTTTATGGAGGTGAAAAAGAGCTCGTCGGAAACGGTTACATCGATGCAAGCTTTAGCACTGATCCGAATGACTCTAAGTCGCAATCCGGATACATATTTTTATTGAATGGAGGAGCTGTTAGTTGGTGCAGTTCCAAGCAGAGCGTCGTGGCAGGATCTACGTGTGAAGCGGAGTACATTGCTGCTTCGGAAGCAGCAAATGAAGTATTCTGGATGACGGAGTTCATATCCGATCTAGGTGTCATACCTAATGCATCGGGTCCAATGAAAATCTTTTGTGACAGTAGTGGTGCAATTGCCTTGGCAAAGGAATCCAGATTTCACAAGAGAACCAAGCACATCAAGAGACGCTTTAATTCCATCTGTCATCAAGTGTCAGAAGATGACATAGAGATTTTGCAAGGTACATACGGATCTGAATGTTGCAGACCCGTTGACTAAGCCTCTTCCACGAGCAAAACATGATCAACACCAAAACTCCATGGATGTTAGAATCATTACTTTGTAATCTAGATTATTGACTCTAGTGCAAGTGGGAGACTAAAGTAAATATGACCTAGAGGCAATAATAAAGTTATTATTTATTTCCTTATTTCATGATAAATGTTTGTTATTCATGCTAGAATTGTATTAACCGGAAACTTAGTGCATGTGCGAATACATAGACAAAACATAATGTCCCTAGTATGCCTCTACTTGACTAGCTCGTTAATCAAAGATGGTTAAGTTTCCTAACCATAGACATGTGTTGTCATTTGATGAACACGATCACATCATTAGGAGAATGATGTGATGGACATGACCCATCCATTAGCTTAGCATTATGATCGTTACAGTTTCATTGCTACTGCTTTCTTCATGACTTATACACGTTCCTCGGACTATGAGATTATGCAATTCCCGAATACCGGAGGAACTCCTTGTGTGCTATCAAACGTCACAACGTAAATGGGTGATTATAAAGATGCTCTACAGGTGTCTCCGAAGGTGTTTGTTGGATTGGCATAGATCAAGATTAGGATTTATCACTCCGTGTTTAGGAGAGGTATCTTTGGGCTCTCTCGATAATGCTCATCACTATAAGCCTTGCAAGCAATGTGACTAATGAGTTAGTTGCGGGATGAAGTATTATGGAACGAGTAAAGAGACTTGCCGGTAATGAGACTGAACTAGGTATGATGATACCGATGATCGAATCTCGCGCAAGTAACATACGGATGATAAAGGGAACAACGTATGTTGTTATGCGGTTTGAGATAAAGATCTTCTTAGAATATGTAGGAGACAATATGAGAATCCAAGTTCCACTATTGGTTATTGACCAAAGATGTGTCTCGGTCATGTCTACATAGTTCTCGAACCCATAGGGTCCGCACGCTTAACGTTCGATGATGATATGTATTATGGGTTATGTGTTTTGGATAACCGAAGTTTGTTCGGAGTCCCGGATGAGATCATGGACATGACGAGGAGTCTCAAAATGGTCGGGACATAAAGATTGATATATTGGACCATGTTATTCTAACACCAGAAGAGTTCCGAAAAGTTTCGGATAAAACCGGAGTGCCACAGGGGTTATCGGAACCCCCCGGGGGAACTAATGGGCCACCATGGGACTTAGTGGAGAGAGAGGAGGGCAGCCAGGGCAGGCCGCGCCCCCTCCCTTGGAGTCTGAATTGGACAAGGGAAGGGGGGGCGGCGCCCACCTTTCATACTTCCTCTCCCTCTCCTTCCTTCCCCCCTCTTTCTTGGAGGGGAATCCTACTAGGACTAGGAAGTCCTAGTAGGACTCCTCCTCTTTGGGCGCGCCCCTAGGGCCGACCGGCCTCCCCCTCTCTCCTTTATATACGAGGCAGGGGGCACCCTAGGACACACAAGTTTCTCTTAACCATGTGCGGTACCTCCATCCACAGTCACACACCTCGATCATACCATCGTAGTGCTTAAACGAAGCCCTTTGCCAGTAACATCATCATCACCGTCGCCACGCCGTCGTGCTGACAGAACTCACCCTCGTCCTCAACTGGATCAAGAGCATGAGGGACATCATCGAGCTGAAGGTGTGCTGAACGCGGAGGTGCCGTACGTTCGGTACTTGGATCAGTTGGATCGTGAATAAGTTCGACTACATCAACCGCGTTATTGAAACGCTTCCGCTTTCGGTCTACGAGGGTACGTGGACACACTCTCCCCTGTTGTTGCTATGCATCTCCTAGATAGATCTTGCGTGTTCGTAGGAAATTTTTGAATTGCCGCATTACCTAACACACGCCGGGGAACGCGGGCGAGGGCGTGCGCTGGACCAGGCGCCCATGGGGGAAGGTGACGTTGGGGTTGAACCCGCCGTGTACGTCGCTGTCGGCATAGCCCAGCGACGGCGTGCAGCTCCATGGTTGTGGCGACGACGAGAAGCCGACCGGAGATCCGACGATTTACTGGCTCTAGGTCGCGTGCGGGCCGTGGCCGCCAGGTGGATTCATCATCACCGCGCGAGCCGCCTCAGCTTGTTCGGCCGAGCGCTCCACCTGCTCCGCCGCCGCGGCCGCTAGCGCCGCCCTCTCCCAGGCCTTCTTGGCCCTGTTGCGCCTATCAGCGGTGACGGCCTCCCGGCGCTGCACTTCCACCTTCCAGTCGGCGTCGGTCATGCCCGGGGGCTTGGATGGTGGCGCCCTCTGCTTCCTCTGCTTCGGCTGGGCGACGACAACGGCTGTGGTATCCGTCGCGGCGCGGGGGAACACATACTTCTTCGGCGGCATGGCGGCCGGCTTGGAAAGGAGGAGGCGGAGTTTGGCGGGAGGAATGGAGAATGAGAGGGAAGCCGAGGGAGGAAGCGGGAGGAAACGACGGGAAAAGGGCCTCCTCTCGTCGACAGAGCGGCCCCATGCCCCTTTTCGCTTCTGCCGGTGCCCCCAGGCGACACCCAGGCGCTTGGGTTCGGCTCGGGATTGCCGGCTATTAATTTGGCCCAAACCGGCGCTAAATGAGGCCCTGGGAGCGCGACTGGGCCAATTTTCGGCCACCGGCGCTAAAAATTCGCCTGGGGGACCTGTTGGGGCCGCGGCTGGAGATGCTCTTGGTCCGAGGAAGATTGTTGTCCCCGGCTTCGAAAACAAGTTCAAGGGCTATGGACGGTGTCCTGGACTAAGGAGTACCAACCTAGTTGTCCCACAGTCTATGGGCCGAGCTTACGGCTCATGGATCTCACAAGGATGGACTCCGGAAGCCTCGAACTCAAACATGATCAAGATGAACAGTGCCGAAGACTTGACATGTACTTCAAGGACTACTCCAGCTGTCGGCGTGTTTATTCCTAGTTGGCAACCGGACACGTGTAAACATAAACACCCCCGGAGACACAATCAAAATTACCAGCATTAGAGTTTAGAACACAACATACAATCTCGAGGTAGATCATCTTGTACTCAATACTCCATCATCAATACAATCAAAAGTAGGAGGTAGGATTTTACCTCCTAGAGCGAGTCTGAACCTGGGTAAACATTATGTCCGTTGTCCCCTGGTAACCATCAGTACTAGATCCACAACTCGGGACCCCCTACCCAAGATCAGCCGGTTTTAGTACCGACAAGGCCGGCCTGGAATGTTGTGCATTCGCCACTTCGTTATTTTTATATTTTTTCTTTTGCTTTTTGTTTTAGTTGTTTTTTTAGTTTCTTCCATGCTTTCTCTAATTTTTGTTTGGTTTTTTATTTATGCTTTTTTTTTCTTTTTTTCCTTTTCTCTTTCACTAATTCATCATGAACATTTTATTAATAAACGGTGAACAATTCATTAATATACGATGAACATTTGCTTAGTTGGTTCTTTAATACACAATGAACAGTTTGTTCATGGTCATCACATATTAATAAAATGTTCACAGTAGATTACAAAAAAGAGTTCAATCCATGTTTTTTTAAATGTTTAGAGTGTGTTTAAAAGGGGTTCGCTATATATTAGAAAAGGTTCACCATGTATTATACAAATGTTTTTTATGTAAAAAATGTTCACCATGTATTACAAAAAAGCTTATGGTGCATTGTAAACAATGTTCATCACATATTAAGAGAGCATTCAATTTATATTACAAAAATGTCCGATGTATATTTAAAAAAATGTTCAACGCATGTTACAAAAAAGTTCACCGTATATTAAAAAATGTTAAAAGGGTATGTAAATTAATGCTCACAGTATATTATAAAGATATTTATGGTACGAAATTGTAGAAATGAGGAAGTGAAAAAGAAAAAAGGAAGAAAAATATAAAAGACCAAAAAGACAGGGTATATTCTATACCGGGCGCTATCGCTTTATTTGCATGGTAATACGTGTGTCATTCATACGATAAACATCAAAGTACAAGTCACATAAAGACCGGCATGACAAAATTAAAAAGACAGCGGAACGTCTCTGAGCTTGACACCAACGCTCGTCACCAGCCTCCGATACCACCACATCAGCCACCGAAGGAAAAAGTGACAAATCACCTCCTCATTCGAGCTCGACACGGCTCCATCGATGATATGTAGCTTTGCAGACCTCTAAGGTGGCGCACCGAAAGTGAAGCCATTGTCATTGAACGAATCAGACCAGGGCAACACCCCAGACACGCCATCGAACTCCAGATCTAGCACCCCACCACGACTAAGACGCCGAAGAAGGAAACCATACCTGCCATCCATCAACCACGAACCCAACACACGTTCCGTCTTCCAGATGTCCTAGATACAACCCACAGTCTACATCTGCTCCTGGACTACCTCCGACACCGTCGCAACGACGGAGCCGGAGGATACATGTCCATCACAAGGATGCTGCCGCCACAACATCCTCGCTTGAACACTGGTTCTCAAATCCATCACTGACCGAGCTTCTTTATTCAGCATCGCCGTCGCCGCTGCCGAAGGCAAGACGTGGAACGATCCAAAAATCTAAGCTAATAGGGCGCTAAAACCTAAAGCTAAAATGGCCCGCACACGCGGGATCTGGCGACCCCCTCACCACTGACGACCAAGAGGTCGCCGACAGACAGGAGCCGCCGGAAGGGTTCGCTCTCTTGGCGGCGGCGGCTCCCTCTCTTCTCCTTCCCCACGTAAAATCATCCCTGTCCTGGCCTTACCATCATTTGAACTGAAAGATCCGTCAACTGAAAGTGCAACCCACCCCGGAGGTGGACTTGGCCATGGTATGCTTGGGGAGATTTGGCAGAACGTGAGCTGCTCAGAAAGAACATGACACTACAGATTTTCCGTGAGAGAGTTCATTCGCCATAGCACCATGATAATATGTACCTGATGATCAATGTGCCATATGAAAAGAAAAATACACCGAATTATCCTACGCACAGTAATATCGAGCAGTTTTTGTTTGTGATGCAGTGAGTATCCCTAATCAGCCTTCAAATCGACTTTACACGAACAGTTTGGCTAATTCGCATATAAATGTTTTCTAAGGATGTCACATATAAACTTCCACAAATAAGCAGCAACAAGAAAAAAAACTGAGACAAAATAAAGACCACAAACATAGTGGTCATGAGGTTAGATGTGACATAAAATATGTCACAATTAGATGTGTCCTGAAGGTGTGTTTGGTTGAGGAACCAAATGGAATGGAATGGAATGGTTCCATTCCAGGAGAACGGGTCGGTTCCATTCTTATGTTTGGTTGGAGCTAAAAAATAGAACGGAATGATTATGTTCCCATGTTTGGTTGGAGAAATGGAATGGGATAAAATTCCACTCATCTCTTTTATTCTGTAAGCAATATACACCCAATCCGAAATTTACACAAGTGTCATACTTAACCATGTATTTTTCATTCTGTAACATACATACATTGTACTTTGTTAACTAATGAATAATTGTAAAACCAAAGTTAATTCTGCAACTCATACAGATCCATCTGTACACTGCTTGCTGCGGTGAGTTGCAGAATTCACCATCAGGGGAGAGCAACTGAGCCTTCACCACTGGCCATGGCTTGGAAAGACAACAAATCAATCTGCCGCTTCCAGCGCTGACTGCCGTCGCTCCTTCCGCTGCTTGTTGTTATCCTCACGCACTTTTCCATCTGAGGAAACAAAAAAGGAAGGAGAGGGTCAAGCTGCAAACGGACGAGCGGCCATCTAACTGACGAACGGACGAGCGAACCATGAGTCCACCGGAATCACACCTAGACCGTCGCCCCACCGCAAGAACACCGCCACACAGCTGCAGATCAAGAGAGGAGGATCTTCTGCCCTGTCCGTGACTCCCGTGTGGTGCTGCAGATCGAGAGAGAAAAGAAGAATGAGTCGGCGGCGAGGTTTGGAAGGAATCAGGGCGGCGGAGCAGATTGGGAAGGGAGAGAGGCGAGGGGAGGCGGCGGAGGTGACGGTCAACATGGTTTGCGGGAGACAGGAGTGAGACGAGGGAGACGGCTCCATGCCGTCCGCTCGATTTGGAGGTTCCACTCGGTTCCTCGTCTGGGCCGAATATTCGGTACGCGGGAACGAGTTGGTTACCATTCCACCTACGAACCAAACGTGAGAACTAGGCCCAGGAACGGGTCCGATCCAATCCATTTCAGTCCATTCCAAAAACCAAACACACCCTAAACAGACCGGCAGCACAAACCCCTGCCACAGCGGAAGGAC
>NC_041393.1:47186773-47205189 GCF_002162155.2 Triticum dicoccoides
AGTGCCCCCGCCTGCTCATATCTCTGCTGTACAACACGAGACGGGAGACACCAAAGACAGACGAGCAACCCCGCGCCCATGAATTCTTCTTCATCGTACTCCGGCCCGGACTACCAGGTCGCCACCTCCGACCTCGACGACGACCCCGCTACCGCCGTCTTCCCGAGGCCCGCCGACGCTGCTACCGTCGTCCTCCCGAAGCGCGCCGACGCCGAGAGCTTCGTCTCGTCCCTGCGCTCGCCGGACGACGTGGATGCCGTTTGCAAGAAATACGGCATCCGGAGGGATCACTACACCGCGCGCCCCGCCGGCGACCTGCGCGCGTGCTCGCCCCCGCCGCCGGGGTGCGTCTGCGTGTACGCGCACGCGCTGGAGGCCGGGATGCGCGTCCCGCTCCACCCCTTCTTCTGCGAGGCGCTCGCCCACTTCGGCATCGCGCCGACGCAGCTCGCGCCCAACGCGTGGCGCATCATGGCGGGCTTCCTCGTGCTCTGCCGCTCCGCCGGCGTGCCGCCGTCGCTCGCGGTGTTCCGGCATTTCTTCCTGCTGTCCGTCCTCAACCACAAGCACAAAAGAAGATGGTACTACTTCAAACCCAGTTTCAGGGACAGCCCCGTCTTGCGCTTCACGGGGTTGCCAGATTCCATCCACGGCTGGAAGCGCGGGTTCTTCTTCCTCTCTTCGCCGACCCCATGGCCTTGTCCTGTGGAGTGGGGCGAGCCGTCCAAGAGCTCCCTCATGGAGCCGGTGCTTACAAATGAGGAGAAGAAATCCGTGGCGAAGCTGTTAGGTGCTAACGGCGGCGCCGCCGTTGATATCACGACATGTTTGTGCGACAGCAACCTTGCCGGTGCCGTGGTAATTGCCGCATCTCCGGCGCCGCCCTCTACTGGTACGAGTACCAGTTCCAAAGGTAAACGCTGAAATCCCGCGCATCCCCAAGTTTCGTGCGGCGGCTGATCTTACCCTTGATATTCAGGGATGGATTCCGCCGTCTACGACATGATGAAAACCATGCTGGCGGAGAAGATGGCCAGGCAAGCGTCGGTATCGGCAAAGAAGGTGAAAGCAGAGCCAGGGTCGTCGCCGTTGTGCGGGGAGAAAGGGAACCTGGACGAGGCCAGCGAGGAGGGCCGTCCGCCTTCGTCTGTCACTCCCCTCGCCGCCCGTGGCCACTCGGTGCCCACCGGCGAGTGTTCGCCGCTGCCGGGAATCTCCCGAGAACCAGAAGACTTCGCCGACGGACACGGACACGGCACGGACTGGGAGGCTGCACGGCAGCTGCTGCGGGGTGCCGTCGCGCCATCGCAGCAGCGCGTGTTTGCGGCGACCGGGCCATCAGACGTCGCCGCGTCGAGCTATGTAGCGATTCTCCAGGTATGCCAGAGAACGCGGTGTCAAATTCAAGCTCTTCATTCGCCGGAACATGTTGACATTATTTGTGTGCAGGCGGCGAACTACGTGTCATTCTCCTTGGACTACGCTCTGGAGCTGGAAGAGAAGCTGTTGGCGCGGGACGCGGAGATCGCCGCGCTGCAGAAGCAGCTGGAGGAGACGAAGGGCGAGCTCGCCACGGCGAAGGTGCGGCAGAGGTAGTCCAGGAGCACTCAGCGCCAGAGCAGTTTCGAGTGCCGGAGGGTAGTCCGTAGTCCGGCAAGTCGTTTCAGCGTCCCACACACATCTTTCGCGTGCTACGCTACATTGTAATCGAGTGATCCGTTTTCAGTTAGGCCAGGTTTGACAGCAAAGGATTGTGGAGGTTTTGGGAGGAGGGGATTTCAGGGGATTTGATGAATCCCCCTCTTCCACCCTCCCCCTCCAGCCACACGTCCCTCAAATCCCCCTCTCTACATAACACCATGAGGGATTGCCATATTGAATTAAAATGGTGTAAAACACCTAAAAATCTAATCTTGCAACAATTCATCACATGAACAACATAATTTGCTTGACTTGGAATCAATATATCATCACATAATTGCGCTGTCACATAACAACAACATAGTCTCTCACATCAACATGACTTGGAACCAAAAATGTCTCATAGGTTTTCGGTATTCACAAGTCCGAGAAAAGACATTAAGCATGATGAAAATACATAAGACATGCGTACATTTAAGCATGCTGAAAAGCATCCGTTGATGTTCTGCAGCGATTGTTGGAAGAGAGTACATGACAGGAGTATAAATTCCAACCACAAGACAACAATAGCGCCGACATAAAAGCAACTTACAAGACTCTCAAACACACCATTTCGAGGGACCCTGCAAACGGCCCATTCTTCCTCTGTTTGTTCCACTTCTCAACCTGGTTCAATGACACCAGAAAAAAGCTAATGATACTGAAGAAAATAAGGTAATGTTGCTACTGGTGACAAAATTATATCTCATTTCAAGTCAATGTAGATATTTCTCATTCAATTTCAATTCCAAAACCAACCAATCGAGGAGCCAGTTGACAAAATTATTACCGCGTGATACCGCCACGAAACTTTGTACACCCTCCAAAAGTGCACAGAAATCAGACTTGTACTCCCTCTGTTCCAAAATAGATGACTCAACTTTGTACTAACTTTGTACTAAAGTTAGTACAAAGTTGAGTCATCTATTTTGGAACGGAGGAAGTAACTCATAGTCAATAAGTAAACAGGGAGGCAAGCAAGTATTGTAGAACATAATTGCCTGATATATCGGTCAAGTAATCCAGAACTTATGGTTTTTTTGCGGGGTGATTGGATTTATACATCACACAAAGTTAATAAAGAGAGGCTGACTAGTTGACTGATACTAGTATTTGCCTATGGACACCATTGACTCCTAGTCTCCTACACATTCAGAAACCAGAACAAGAGAGCATTTCCACCGAGCAATTACAAGTAGCACTCAGGAGCAGTTGCTTCTGCACCTAATGAACCAGGAAGTACTCAGGAGTAGTTGCTTATGCACATAGAAAAGTACAATGAAGAAATAGTATGATTTATTTCATGGCCTTGTTAGAGCTACATCAAGAGGTACAAAACTACTTTCAGATGAAATCATATAGTAATAAACATTCAACCAGAATCCAGAAAGCAATAAAATCGTCATATCATTTCAAAAAGAAACTTCCAGGCCGAACATTTTTCTTGGCGCACCAATTCAAAAGGACACGTTGTATCAAATCTGGGTTTTCACCTATTGTGCTTTCACATGTAGGTGTTCTCTTATCTGCACCAACCATAGTATTTGGAGGAGATAATAGGACATACAAAGATAATATACTACTGTATTATTCAGTTTTGAGTCAAGTTGTGCCTCAAACGGAAAGCATCAGCCATTAGGCTAATCAAAAATATTGGAGAGCCGAGATGCTAAAGATTTAATAATCCAAAACTGGCAGCCGCTATAGGAATCAGGGAACTACAATAGTACGGAAATATTGAGGAGTGCAAAATGTTCCTTATGCCTTCAGAGGTTCAACTATTAAGTAGTGAAAAAGTGATCAGTGGAAAATCTATCTTACGTCTTTAGAGATGCTAAAGATTTAGTAATCAAAAACTGACAAGCGCTATAGGAATCAGGGAACTACATTAGTACTGAAAAATTGAGGAGTACAAACTGCAAAGTGTTCATTATGTGTTCAGAGATTCAAACTATTTAATAATGAAAAATTATGTGTTGAATTACTTCCTTACATCTTCAGAGAGGCAAAAGATTTAGTAATAAAAATTCGACAGCACTATAGGAATCAGGGAGCTACATCAATCTGAGTTCAGAGCAGTTAGTAAAACACATTCAGATAAATCATGTTGCAAGTGTTTGGTGTTTTGCAGGTTGAGGATTGGTGCTGCTGCACCAAGCAGAGCACCTTGCCCTATAGTATACTGAAGAGGATGAAACAGTGCAATTGGATGATAATGAGATAATTTGAAGCTATAGTATCCTGAAGCTTCGTAGCAAAACTTAATTATAATGATTCATTGCAATTTAGTAACAGTTAATCTTTAGGTATAGTTATGAATATGAAGCATAAAGTCTGTACTAATACACTTTCCACTAGAATTCAGATACCCGAATCCATAAGAGCTTCTAAGTTCCTGGTGCAGCCCACCTGCCTGCCGGCCAACTCCGGCAGAGGAGAGCCGAGCTGTCTAGATAAGAGCAGTAACTCCGGCAGCAGCCATGGCCGATGGCAAACCCTAGACGACTAGGGAAAGGAGGAGAAATGATTGTCGGTGTCAAAACCGACGGATCTCGGTTAGCGGGTCCCGAGCTGTGTGTCTAAGATTAATGGTAACAGGAGGCGGAGGACACAATGTTTACCCGGGTTTTGGGCCCTTGATAACCCACAAGTGTAGGGGATCACAACAGCTTTCGAGGGTAAAGTATTCAACCCAAATTTATTGATTCGACACAAGGGGAGCCAAAGAATATTCTTAAGTATTAGCAGTTGAGTTGTCAATTCAACCACACCTAGATAACTTAGTATCTGCAGCAAAGTATTTAGTAGCAAAGTGGTATGATAATAAAGGTAACAGTGGCAACAGAAAAGATAATAGTTTTGTAGTAATTGTAACAGTAGCAACGGAAAAGTAAATAAGCGAAGCACAAGATGTCAAAAGCTCATAGGCATTGGATCAGTGATGGATAATTATGTCGGATGCGATTCCTCATGTAATAGCTACAACATAGGGTGACACAGAACTAGCTCCAATTCATCAATGTAATGTAGGAATGTATTCCGAATATAGTCATACGTGCTTATGGAAAAGAACTTGCATGACATCTTTTGTCCTACCCTCCCGTGGCAGCGGGGTCCTAGCGGAAACTAAGGGATATTAAGGCCTCGTTTTAATAGAGAACTAGACCAAAACAGTAACACATAGTGAATACATGAACTCCTCAAACTACGATCATCACCGAGAAGTATCCCGATTATTGTCACTTCGGGGTTGTTGGATCATAACACATAATAGGTAACTATATACTTGCAAGATCGGATCAAGAACACACATATATTCATGAAAACATAATAGGTTCAGATCTGAAATCATGGCACTCGGGCCCTAGTGACAAGCATTAAGCATAGCAAAGTAATAGCAACATCAATCTCAGAACATAGTGGATACTAGGGATCAAACCCTAACAAAACTAACTTGATTACATGGTAAATCTCATCCAGCCCATCACCGTCCAGCAAGCCTACGATGGAATTACTCACGCATGGCGGTGAGCATCATGAAATTGGTGATGGAGGATGTTTGATGATGACGACAGCGACGAATCCCCCTCTCCGGAGCCCCAACGGACTCCAGACCATCCCTCCCGAGAGAGATTAGGGCTTGGCGGCGGCTCCGTATCGTAAAACGCGATGAAACTTCCTCTCTGATTTTTCTCTCCACGAAACGGAATATATGTAGTTGGAGTTGAGGTCGGTGGAGCCTCAGGGGGCCCACGAGACAGGGGGAGGGGGGGGGGCGCCCCCCACCCTCATGGACAGGGTGTGGCCCTCCTGGTCTTGATTCTTTCGCCAGTATTTTTTATATTTTCCAAAACTTGCCTCTGTGGATTTTCAGGTCATTCCGAGAACTTTTGTTTTCTACACATAAAACAACATCATGGCAGTTCTGCTGAAAACAGCGTCAGTCCGGGTTAGTTTCATTCAAATCATGCAAGTTAGAGTCCAAAACAAGGGAAAAAGTGTTTGGAAAAGTAGATACGTTGGAGACATATCAACTCCCCCAAGCTTAAACCTTTGCTTGTCCTCAAGCAATTCAGTTGATAAACTGAAAGTGATAAAGAAAAACTTTTACAAACTATGTTTGCTCTTGTTGTTGTAAATATGTAAAGCCAGCATTCAAGTTTCAGCAAATATTATGAACTAACCATACTCATAATAACACCTCGGTCTCACAATTACTCATATCAATGGCATAATCAGCTAGCGAGCCATAATAATAAAACTCGGATGACAACACTTTCTCAAAACAATCATAGCATGATATAACAAAATGGTATCTCGCTAGCCCTTTCTGAGACCGCAAAACATAAATGCAGAGCACCATTAAAGATCAAGGACTGACTAAACATTGTAATTTATGGTAAAAGAGATCCAGTCAAGTCATACCCAATATAAGCCAATAATAATGAATGCAAATGACAATGTGCTCTCCAACGGGTGCTTTTTAATAAGAGGGTTGATGACTCAACATAAAAGTAAATAGATAGGCCCTTCGCAGAGGAAAGCAGGGATTTGTAGAGGTGCCAGAGCTCAATTTTAAAATAGAGATTGAATAACATTTTGAGCAGCATACTTTCACTATCAACGCAACAACTATGAGATGGTTGTATCTTCCATACTACATGCATTATAGGCAGTTCCCAAACAGAATGGTAAAGTTTATACTCCCCCACCACCAACAAGCATCAATCCATGGCTTGCTCGAAACAACGAGTGCCTCCAACTAACAACTCCCCTGGGGGAGTTTTGTTTAATTATATTGATTTGCTTTGATCTTTTTGGATCATGGTACTGGGCATCCCGGTTACCGGCCCTTTCTTGTGAATGAGGAGCGGAGTCCACTCCTCTTGAGAATAACCCACCTAGCATGGAAGATATAGGCAACCCTAGTTGAAACATGAGCTGCTCGAGCATACAAAACAGAATTTCATTTGAAGGTTTGGAGTTTGGCACATACAAATTTACTTGGAACGACAGGTAGATACCGCATATAGGAAGGTATGGTGGACTCATTGGAATAACTTTGGGGTTTAAGGAGTTTGGATGCACAAGCAGTATTCCCGCTTAGTACAGGTGAAGGCTAGCAAAAGACTGGGAAGCGACCAACTGAGAGAGCGACAACAGTCATGAACATGCATTAAAATTAATACACATCGAGTACAAGCATGAGTAGGATATAATCCACCATGAACATAATATCATGAAGGCTATGTTGATTTGTTGCAACTACATGCGTGAACATGCGCCAAGTCGAGTCACTTAATTCATTCAAAGGAGGATACCATCCCATTATACCACACCACAATCATTTTAATAGCATGTTGGCACGCAAGGTAAACCATTATAACTCATAGCTAATCAAGCATGGCACAAGAAACTATAATCTCTAAATGTCATTGCAAATATGTTTACTTCATAACAAGCTGAATCAGGAACGATGAACTCATCATATTTACAAAAACAAGAAAGGTTGAGTTCATACCAGCTTTTCTCATCTCAATCAGTCCATCATATATCGTCATTATTGCCTTTCACTTGCACGACTGAATGATTTGTATAATAATAATAGTGCACGTGCATTGGACTAAGCTAGAATCTGCAAGCATTCAAGTCAAGAGAGAAGACAACGTAAAATGGGCTCTAAGTTAAATAAACAATCATGCTTATGAGAGACACTAAACATATTCAATATGGTCTTCTACTCTCGACCCCCAAAGGAAAGAAAATAAAATAAAACTATTTACACGGGAAAGCTCCCAACAAGTAAAAGAAGAACGAGAAATCTTTTTGGGTTTCATTTTAATTTCTACTACAAGCATGGAAATTAAAGTAACTATTCTTTTGGTTTTTTAAGGTTTATCAAACACACAGGAAGAAAACTAGAAAAAGAAAATTAAACTACCATGGATAATACAATGAAAGAGTATGAGCACCGATGACTAGAATAGTGTGTCAACATGAATGTTCCGTGAGAAATACGTACTCCTCCAAGCTTAGGCTTTTGGCCTAAGTTGGTCTAATGCCACGGACCGCGGCTACTCTCCCCGGTGTACTGAGGGGTGTAATTAGGATACCACTAGCTGGCCGTCTCCTCCGGATCCCACTGGTAGGATGATGCTCGATAAGGGTCCAGCGTAGGTTCCGGCTCAGGCTCAGGTTCTGGAGCGGATGCTTGGCCTCGATGAGCGTACACTGCTTCCGGCGTGACAAGAAAATGATATGCAATCAAATCAAACAACAGAGGTGCAGGCAAAATAATAGTCTCATTGTGTTTCTTATTAAATCTCAGGTTATACAAGAGCATCTTATCTTCGTTGTCAACAATGAACTCATGTGCTACCATGCTCTTGTAATCTAAAATGTAAGGAGGCAATTTTGTCTCCTCTTTTTCATGGTGCCTAATAGGTATCTCAAAATTTCTAGCAAGATGTGCATCATAGATACCTCCAAAGATGGAGCCTTTTGTACGATTCAGGCTTAGCCGTTTAGCAATAACGCCACCCATACTAAAACTATTATCTCCAAACAAGGCATGGTGAATAATAATAATATCTGGAACATTGAAGTTTCCACTATTTCCACGACCAATCAAGCATCTACTAGCAAATATGGCAAAGTAGCGTAAAACAGGAAAATATATGCTAGAGATTCTCGCATCGGAACCCTTCTTTGGATCCCCTACAGTGATAGTGTTAACAAAGCCATCCACATCCCTACGATGTGGTTCCTCTAATTTTCCCTCAAGGGGTATCCTACATACCGCCCAAAAATTACGTAAAGACATTTCCCTGAATTCATCATATAAATGAAATGATACTGAAGGCGGTGACTTCTTAGGATAATAATAAAAGTTTTGCACGAAAGTATTGGTAAGTAAGAGATACTGATCGATCCGGTCATGGAGGAAATCGGTGAGGCCTGCATTCTCGATCAAAGAATAAAAATCTTCATAAATTCCAGCTTCTCTCAAGAAATTATAGCATGGCCATTCACACGGTCATACTTCCGCTATGCGAGGAAGATTATACTTGGCCTTTTCCTTCTCTTTAGCTTGTTTTTCCTGGGAGCCTTCGCTAGAAGAGCCCTTCAAAAATCTCCTTAACATTTTCTGAAAATTTCTGAAATTTAGTAACTTCAAAATAAAAGTGAATAAAACTAAACAAGATTGATAGCATCTACTCCTACAAGTGCCTAGAGCCTATATCATGCATTAGAATTACTTGGGACCTCATAAATTTAACATGCAAGCTCAAGAACATGGTCACCTATGCAGTAAAAAATTGCAATGAATAAAGCACTAGAACAAAAACTAATTGGACCAATGGAGGAGTCACATACCAAGCAACAATCTCCCAAAGCAATTTTGTGAATGGAGCTTTGAGCAAGGAGATCAAAAATCACAGCAAAAATGAGCTAGAACTTGTGCTTGAGCTGGATGGGAATTTTTTTGGGAAGAAGATGGAGTGTGTGGGTGCTGGCATAAGTGGAGGGGGTCCACCAGGGGCCCACGAGACAGGGGGGCGCGCCCAGGGGGGTGTGAGGGAGTCCTGGATAAGGGGGTATCCGGACAGCCGGACTGTACACATTGTCCGGACTATAGAAGCGTCAAGATACAAGACTCAAGACTTCGGCTCGTGTCCGGATGGGACTCTCCTTTGCATGGAAGACAAGCTTGGTGATCCGGATATTATGTTTCCTTCCTTGTAACCGACTCCATGTAAACCCTAGCTCTCCGGTGTCTATATAAACCAGAGAGCATGGTCCTTAGAAGGCCGATCACAATTACAATCATACCATCATAGGCTAGCTCTTAGGGTTTAGCCTCTACGATCTCGTGGTAGATCTACTCTTGTACTACACATATATTCAATATTAATCAAGCAGGAAGTAGGGTTTTACCTCCATCGAGAGGGCCCGAACCTGGGTAAACATTGTGTCCCTTGCTTCCTGTTACCATCAGCCTAAGACGCACATACCGGGACCCCCTACCCGAGATCCGCTGGTTTTGACACCGACATTGGTGCTTTCATTGAGAGTTCCTCTGTGTCGTCGCTTCAAGGATTGATGGCGTCTTCAATCATCAACAACACGGTCCAGGGTGAGACTTTTTCCCCCGGACAGATCTTCGTGTTCGGCGGCTTCGCACTGCGGGCCAATTCGCTTGGCCATCTGGAGCAGATCGACAGCTACGCCCCTGGCCACCAGATCAGGTTCGGAAACTTGAACTACGCGGCAGACATTCGCAGAGACTTGATCTCCGACGGATTCGAGCCTGTGCCAAGAGCGCAGGACAGTCATGACGAGCACGACCTAGACCTGCTGTCGGATAATGCTCAGAACATCACCCCTGCAATAGCCCCAGATCTAAATCCAGAACAGGTTGCATTGCCCGAGGACGGAGGGATGGACCCCTCCCCGCAGGCCGCACGCTCATCGGTGGTGGAGCCGAACACAGGTCACATCTGCGTGGAGACCTGTATCCTCGGACCCCCGGACTCGTATCCGGTCGTTGGTCCCGGTCCGCTCACTCTTGAGCCAGCTGAGCCAGGTTGGGCTCCGGTAATGGAGTTTATCGTTGCGGACATCTTTCAGCACTCGCCCTTTGGTGACATGCTGAACTTATTAAAATCTATCTCTTTGTCAGGAGGCTCTGGGCCGAACTATGTCCGGCTCGAGTGGGAAGCAGGCGACAAAGGAATTCGCTGCCCACCCACCACCCACTTCATTGCCACGATCGATGATTTAACCGACGTGCTTGACTTCGACTTCGAAGACATCGACGGTATGGCGACAATGTCGAAGACGTACAGGAGCCACCGCTCACAGGGCGGTGGACAGCCACCTCTTCATACGATATATACATGGTGGACACTCCGAAAGAAACCAATGGCGATGAGGCAACGGAGGATAACCCCTCCAAGAAGAAAGCAAAGAATGGACGTCGCCCGCGCCGCTCCAAGCCCCACCAAGGCAATACCGACACCGGAGACGGAAACAATCCGGACGGTGCCGACGATGAATACAACTCCGAACAGCCCGCCTTCGAGCAGGCCGAACAGGAAGATGGGCATGACAGCCCAGATGAACATGCGACAGACGGGTATCCGGAGGAGGACAACTACATGCCCCTCTTCGAAGACGAGATTAGCCTCAGCGACGACGAGTTAGGCGTACCCGAAGACCCCGCAGAGTAAGAGCGCTTCAAGCGCCGACTTATTGCCACTGCGAGAAGCCTGAAGAAGAAGCAGCAGCAGCTTCAAGATGATCAAGATCTGCTCACAGATAGATGGACAGAAGTCCTGGCAGCCGAGGAATATGGACTCGAGCGCCACACGGCTGACCAGACGCCTCGAGGTCGGGATAAATCGGCATATCAGCCCGAATACCAGCCCCCACCCCGCACCGGTTTACCACGGCCTGGGGCAATACTCAGGACCTGCGCGATAAACTGGATAATGCTGCAGGACAACCAAGATCGATCTATGGATCACGGGGGCGCACCGCAACACTTGACGATGACCGTCATACCGGATACACTAACAGTAGATCCGGCCAGGCCGAATATAACCAGTCAGACGCAGCTGGACTGCGTCGCGACATATCCCAGCACAGAGGCGCCGCACACCCTCTCTGCTTCACCGATGAAGTGATGGATCATGAATTCCCAGCGGGGTTCAAACTGGTAAACATTGAATCATACAATGGCACAACAGACCCTGCGGTATGGATTGAAGATTTCCTTCTCCACATTCACATGGCCCACGAAGACGATGTACATGCCATCAAGTATCTTCCCCTTAATCTCAAAGGACCCGCCCGGCACTGGCTAAACAGGCTGCCCGGAAATTCCATTGGCAGTTGGGAAAACCTGGAAGACGCGTTTCTTGACAACTTCCAAGGCACATATGTGCGACCTCCGGATGCCGATGACTTGAGCCACATTACTCTACAGCCTAGAGAATCAGCCAGGAAATTCTGGGCTCGGTTCCTAACTAAAAAGAACCAAATAGTCGACTGTCCGGACGCCGAAGCCCTGGCGCCTTCAAGCATAATATCCATGACGAGTGGCTCGCCCGACACCTCGGCCAGGAGAAACCCAAGTCTATGGCAGCTCTCACGACACTAATGACCCGCTTTTGCGTGGGCGAGGACAGTTGGTTGGCTCGCAGCAGCACTACACCACATTCTGGCATGTCAGACGTCCGTGACAACAATGGCAAGCTACGGCGCAACAGACACAAGCGATGGAACAACGGCGACAACACCTAAGACACGGCGGTCAATGCCGGATTCAGCAGATCCAAATCCGGTCAGCGGAAGAGGCCATTCAAACGCAACAATCAGGGACCGTCCAGTCTAGATCGTATACTGGAGCGCTTGTGCCAAATTCATGGCACCCCGGACAAGCCATCCAACCACACCAATAGAGACTGCTGGGTATTTAAACAGGCCGGAAAAATAAACACCGAAAACAAGGACAAGGGGTTGCACAGCG
Source organism: Triticum dicoccoides (assembly GCF_002162155.2). Lineage (NCBI taxonomy): Eukaryota > Viridiplantae > Streptophyta > Magnoliopsida > Poales > Poaceae > Triticum > Triticum dicoccoides. The sequence continues at coordinate 47,198,988 of NC_041393.1, forward strand.
ACGATGACAACGAGCCCCGGCGTCCGAACATGGGGGGACAGAAGAAATCCCCCTCCCCAGGTGAAAATGGTTAACATGATCTACGCCACCCACATCCTAAAGCGGGAATGGAAACAAGCACTACGGGACGTCTACGTGATGGAGCCAGTCGTCCCCAAATTCAACCCATGGTCAGCTTGTCCGATCACCTTCGATTGTAGGGATCATCCTACTAGCATCCATCATGGCGGCTCAGCCGCATTGGTTCTAGACCCAATCATAGACGAATTTTACCTCACAAGAGTCCTTATGGACGGAGGCAGCAGCCTGAACCTGCTTTATCAGGACACAATGCTCAAGATGGGCATCGATCCTTCAAGGATTAAGCCCACCAAAACCACCTTTAAAGGTGTCATTCCTGGAGTAGAGGCCCGCTGTACGGGCTCTATAACATTACAAGTAGTCTTCGGATCTCCAGATAACTTCCGAAGTGAAGAGCTAATTTTCGATATCGTCCCTTTCCGCAGTGGTTACCACGCACTGCTCGGACGAATCGCATTCGCTAGATTCAATGCGGTACCACACTATGGATACCTCAAGCTCAAGATGCCAGGCCCGCGCGGGGTCATAATAGTCAACGAAAATATGGACCGCTCTCTCCATACAGAAGAGCACACTACAGCCCTTGCGGCCGAAGTACAATGCGGCCTCCTCCGGCAAACCACCAATCCGGCGACGACAACCTCAAGCTCCGTCAAGCGAGGGCGAAACACCCCGCAACAGGATCAGCAGGCACGCCAAGAGCGTGACTAGCAGTCCGGCCTCCGCTCAAATCCCATCAAAGCAGCATTCGTGCCACGCGTACACAATTACGCACTCAAAATACCATGGGCACAGGCGGAGGCATAGCAGTAGCTCAGTCAACAGTATGATATCGCTTCGTAACCTTTCCATTTACCCTTAAGGACATTGCTTTAGTGCAGCTTCTCCAGAAGAGCCGGATTGTCGTACTTACATAGGAGAGGAAACCCATGAGGCAACAGGCTTCGGGCACAGCAGGAAACACCCAGGTGGAATCTATTTTCGATCATTGTTTCTGCTTTATCTATCTGTACGTAGCCTGCCCCTGGATAGGATATGTTAAATAATCCTATTTATCTCCGCTTAATGCATTCATTGTAAACATACGCTTAAACGTATTACTCATCAATGGGAGACCATATATATCATCAGCTTACTATTCTTAGTTGAGCATTTTTTTACAAATATCTATTTGATTTTGCATCCGTACACTTTGGTATGCTTAGTTTGCCAGGGGATTCTTATGACACCCCATAATACGGCAAGACAAGTCCGAACACTTTCATTAGTGCGACACCCCGAACTTATAGCATTATATGCATCAGCTCCGAATCATGTCTTGGGTCTACAGTTGGGATAGCCAGGCTCCCTTGTTTTGGTACCTTACATTCCATTAATTCGGCTAAGGTAGCGCAGAGAGAACTACTGCGATTGGGCCCTGGTCCATCCGGACGAGCACCTCAGTAGAGAAAGCACAAAACTGACTGGCAAGATGTGGCGAGAGCTGGTCACTGTTCAAGAGGTCTTAAAATCCTTAAATATTTTTCCGCTTTAGGCGATAATTCGGCTTTGTCCGATATAGGCGTATATAGCGCCCCAATTCGACCTTCCGGATTCTAGGGGCTTCGCCAAAATTTAAAATTGTAGACTTCTATGGCTAAGTGAAGGTTATAAAGCCGTATAGTATGATTGCCTTGTTCGCTATGCTGGACACCTCCTTAAGGGACCAAACATTTGGATAAAGAGTGTCCGGGTTTTCCACGAACACCCCAGTACTAGTTACACGGGGGCAGAAGCCGACGACTGGCCTACTTTCAGCATTTGATAAACAGCCGCACAGAAGGTAATATTTTAAATAACAAAAGTGAAACATAGCGCAAGTAACTTCGTCTTTAAATTACAAACATGACAAAGGTGAATTCATTCAAAAATTATGTCTTTGGTACATTCATCGGCCACGAGGCAAGCACCCTTCATGACGCCATCATAATACTTTTCGGGAACGCGATGCGGCTTGCCCTCTCGCGGCCCGTCCTTCACCAGCTTCTCCGCATCCAGCTTGCCCCAATGCACCTTCGCACGGGCAAGGGCCCGGCGGGCACCCTCAATGCAAATGGATCGCTTGATGACTTCCAGGCGCGGACATGCATTCACCATCCACTTGATCAGGACGAAGTAGCTGGTGGGCAGGGTCTCACCAGGCCACATCCGGACTATGACATCCTTCATAGCCACTTTGGCCTCCTTGTGGAGTTCGACCAACTGCTTCAGTTGGTCACTCAGAGGCGTTGAATGTTCGGCCCCAGCATACTGGGACCAGAACAACTTCTCCGTTGAGCTCCCCTCCTGGGCACGGTAGAACTCCGCGGCATCTGATACGCTGCGTGGCAGATCTGCGAATGCCCCTGGAGAGCTTCGGACTCGGGTAAGTAAAAGAAACGCCTCCTCCACATGTTTGCTTTGCATAAAAAAATTCTTACCCGCCGCTATCTTTTTGGCCTCCTGGATCTCCTGCTGTGCCCTCTCGGCTTCGGCCTTGGCGTCTTTTATATTTGTAAGGGACTTTGCAAGCTCGGCCTCTTTTGCTTTAAGCTCATGCTACGTGGACTCGAGCTTCTTGCCGAGCTCCTGGAGCTCTTCTTGTACTTCGCCCACTCGGGCTTCTTGATTTTTGCACTCCTTGCGCTCCAAGGCTGCTTTGTGTTTGGCCTCGGACAATGCCTTCTAGAGAGACACCACTTTGGTGGTGGCCTCTGTTACCAAATCACGATGTTTCGTCCTTAGCATAATCAAATTTTATTTATACTTTACTATGTGAGAGAGGGAATCATTTACCTTTGCTCTCCTCGAGCTGCCTCCTCATGAGGCCGAGCTCTCCCTGTGCCCGCTCCATGTCTTGCGTTAGGCCAGCGATTTCGGCCGTGCGAGCAGCAGCGGCCAGCAGCACAGCCTGTTTATTTACATTCAAACTTATTGTTAGACTCCTGCGGATTATAATTGACCCTCTGTTTGGTTTTTCCTTCCGAACACGAAACAGAGTATCAGGGGCTACTACTTATCGGGTGGTAATTTCACACATTTTTACTATTTACCTCAAAGCCTGTTAGTAGGCTGGTGCAGGCTTCGGTTAGTCTGCTCTTGGCGGATGAAACCTTCTGAATCACCGCACTCATGAGAGTACGGTGCTCTTCATCTATGGAAGCGCCATGAAGCGCTTCCAGCAGACAATCTGGTGCCTCGGGCGCAAAGGAAGTCCTCGATACAGACGGCCATCCCTCCCTAACAAAGGGCTGCCCGCCTGAATCCGGAACCACTGAAGGCTCTGAGACAGTGTTCGGCTGAGAGCCTGGTTTACTTCGGCTCTCACCAACACGATCCGCTGGGATCTTGAACCCCGCGAGTCCGATGTCTGGAACGCCGCCTTGAGGCGCCTCCAGGGCCACCTCCCCGGTCTCTGGGAGCCTTTGGGACAACACCTCCGTGTCATCCGCAGGCCGAGGAGAAGTGGACGCCGGGAGTGAGTTCATTGCTGACTCACTCAAGGACCTGTCCGAAGATGATACCTCGGGATGGGCCCTGGCCGGACTGCATACAAGTTTGGCGTTATAACAAAACTATGAAGCAAAATTACGATTGAGTGCGGATCACACCAGGGGCTTCTTCCTGGGCAGCCACCCTTCCGCGCTATCGGCGGCGGTGGCAGAGTAGTCCGGAAGGGACACTTTTCCCTTCTTGGATGTCCCAGTCTCTCCCACCGGGGCGGCCTTCCTCTTCCCCCGCAGTACGGGGAGGTGGAGTTTCTTCTTGTTCCTCCCTGCCTCCACAGGAGGAATCTGCCTCATCGTCATCGGACGACAAGTGTATGACAGACTTGCACCGAGGGCCTCTCCTGGCCCCCTGGTCGGCCGTCTCAGGCCCCCCATCCTATCCGGATAGGGCGGCCTCTTCTTCTTCTCCTTCTTCCCCTTCGCGGGAGGAGTCTTCCTCGTCCTCTTCGGACGAGGCTTTGGGCGCAGCCTTACGCCGGAGACCCTTTCGGGTCCCTGGGGCCTTCTTGTCGGCCTTCTTCTCCAGCCCCTTGTAGGGCACCGGGATCAGCATCTTCGTCAGAAGATCAGTAGCTGGGCTTTCCGGCAGAGGAGCCAGATAGTCTATCTGCTCCGCTGTCTCCACATACTCCTGAACAAATATACACAATCACTTAAGGATTCCCCATGAATATATTGGGAAGAACCGAACCCGATGGCAGCCTGAGAACTAACCTGGATAGGGTGCCGCGCAGCATGGAGCCCGCGGTCCTCGGATATGAGAGGAGGTACTTCAGAGGCCTTGAACAACGCTTTCCATGCGTTTTTGTGCTTCATGCCGTAGAGCCTCTGGAGCGTCTGGTGTTCGGCTGGAACGAACTACCACAGATTAAATGCCCGCCTCTAGCACGGCTGAATCCGGTGAATGAGCATGACCTTGATCACGTTGACAAGCTTGATATTCTTGTCCTTGATGCCCTTGATGCAGTTTATGAGTCCGGTCAGCTCTGTAGATTCGCCCCATAACAGGCCCTTCTGTTCCCAGGAGGTGAGCTGCATAGGGGTTCCAGACCGTAACTTGGGGGCCGCCACCCACTTGGCATCACGCGGCTCAGTGATGTAGAACCACCCCGACTGCCACCCCTTCACGGTTTCCGCAAAGGAGCCATCGAGCTAGGTGACGTTAGGCATTTTGCCCAACATGGCTCCTCCGCACTCCGCTTGCTGGCCGCTCACGATCTTCGGCTTCACGCAGAAGGTTTGCAGCCACTAGCCGAAATGAGGCTTGATGCAGAGGAAAGCCTCGCATACGACGATGAACGCCGAGATGTTGAGGACGAAGTTTAGGGCTAGATCATGGAAATCTAGCCCATAGTAGAACATGAGCCCACGGATGAAGGGGTTGAGTGGAAACCCCAGTCCACGGACGAAGTGGGCAAGGAACACGACCCTCTCGTGGGGTCCTGGAGTTGGGATGACCTGCCCGCCATTTGGTAGCCGGTGCGCTATGTCTGCGGCCAAGTATCCGGCCGCCCGAAGACTTGCGATGTTCTTCTCCTTCACGGTGGAAACCACCCATTTTCCTCCTGCTCCGGACATGGTTAGGTGTCCGGAGAAGACTTGGACTAGGGCGCTGGAGCTTGAGGAGGCAAGAGTAGGCGGAGGAGGAAGAAGGCGTGGGTAAGAATGGGGAACTCTTATCCCTTTATAGAGGCGACGAAAGCGGAGAGCCTCCCCACTAGCCTGTTGAGAATCGCTTACTTCCCAAGCGTCACGATTGATGGCATGGGGGGATTACCCATACCCTATTGATGAGAATCCCGTGATAAGGGGACATGGTCTCTGCTTTGACAAGACGTGTCAAGGAAACCGCCTCGCAATACGCGCTCTGGCTAGTTGTGAAAAGAAAAAACGGTTTGAATAATAACCCAACCGTAATGACATATCACGTCGTCTGAAAGATTGTCAGCTGAAGTATCATTCTCTCTACGGTGGTATGTGAAGATCATTTTGCGGATCCGGACACGGCCTACGTGTTCGATAATAACCTTGGAGTATTCGGAAGGAGGAACCCGCCTTGCAATGCCGAAGACAAGACTGCGCGCCGGACTCATCGTCATTGAATTTAACTGTCGAAACTGAACTTAACTGTTGAAACTGGACTTAACTGTCGAAACTGAATTTTGCTGTCGAAACTGAATTTTGTTGTTGAAACTGAATTTTGCTGTCGAAATTGAACGCACTAGCAAGGTGAGGCTACACGTCGGTCGACTGACTTTTTCATCTCTGGTCAGTCGATTTGCAGCCTTTGGATACAAAATCAAGGGCCTGCGGTTCATCTACAACCTCCACCACCTGAGCCGCCAGCCACCACCGGCCAAACAGCAGCCCCCACCACCCGCTGCCGGTGGTGTGCCGCCCCGCCCGCCTCGAAAACACTCCCCACCGCCGGTCCGCCGCCGCCCCGGCCATCCCTCTAGGCCCCCCCACCCGTGCCGAGCTTTTTCTCCGGCGATCCCCACGCCACCGCCCTGCCACCGCCAGCAACCACCGCCCCCACCCTGAACCCTAAGATAGATAGTGGGGTACCTCTCCGGCGAGCCCCCCTCCCCGCT
>NC_041393.1:47205797-47208580 GCF_002162155.2 Triticum dicoccoides
TACCCAAAAGTCGATTCAGTCGACTGAAGTGTAGCTAAATCGGAGCAACATTGCAAGCAAGAGCAAGAACAAGAGCAACAACACGAGCAAGAGCTATAGAAATAGCAAGAGCAGACCGGGCAGGGACTGAGAGCAAGAGTAGGGCAGCAGCGCGAGCGAGAGCTAAAGCAGCAGCAGCTCCTACTGATGTGGACGTCGCCGCCGAGGGAGCGACGCCGTGGAGGAAGTGGCCGGCGACGCCTCCGTTCATGGAGCCACACCGTGTCAGCTCGAGACCAAGCACCGGCAGCACCGTGAGATCGAATCAAGAAGAAAATGCGGCGATTAGTGTACAACCTCTTTGGTGGCACCAATTAGGCCGCAACTTCATCCGAGGAAACGGCGATGATGATGCTCTTCCAGTGGTGCAGGTGAAGATGGCGGTGTGGGAATGGAGGTAGCGCGAAAGACGAGAGGAACATCGGGGCAGCTCCTTGGAGGTGGAGGACGGGGTGGCTGAACCGGCGGGACCACGAGATCAACGACGGATCCTCATCCGATACGGTGGATGAGGGACATCGAGGTGTTGCTGTGGACGACATCGTCGGGGAAGAGGCTCCGGCTGGGTGGCGGACGGAGCAGGGTGTGGGGCTTCGTCGCGGGTTTTTGCGGCCTTGGTGTATGAATGAGTGGCGGATGGGATGGCAGTGAGGAACCATGGCTTAGGAACACGCTTGTCCAAAATGTTGGGTAAGTTACGAAAGTACCCCCACTGATTTGAGGCGCTTCTTTTGGTTCAGGGGTACCACGGGCATTTCGCGTGTCGGGATTTCACAGGAGGTGGGAGTTTTCACGCGCGTTGTAATTTCAGAATAGCAAGGCGCTGGTTGAGATGGAGGGAGTTGTCGGAGCACGACGAAACAAAGATATATCTTAAATATTTCGGGCTAACAAGGCGCGGGTTGAAATTATCGGACAAGCCTAACGTGTACTGTACCAAATCAATGTGCACTACAAATGTCACTCAAAACTTTGAATTCATGTTATGTTCAATTAAAATATTTCGCTACGTGTATAATGCATGCAACCTACTACTCAAATGAATATTTTAGTGCATTCCAAACGTATATACTACCGCTTCAATATGAACTAAATTTGAATTGATTTCTCTATTTGAATAAGATCTATAGTAATGGTTGTTGTGAAGTCAAAGCATTTGAATTCGTTTCTCTGTTTTAATAAGATCTATAATCATCATTATTGTCAAGTTAAACCAGCGTTTGTGTATTATCTTCACATCACACCACATGATTAGTCTCGAGTTACATATGAACTATGTGTACTATATGAACTCGAACTCGATTTTTTGAATCCACTTTATTTTGTTTTCAAATCACACTAAATTTCTAGCTTTAGCTAGATCTTCATAATCTAAACCATGTCTCATATGTATAATGTGTTTATCACATTATGTGCCCCGCCCCCTACGCCTACAAGTATTTAGATGTGAGTTGCAAACACCACACATTACCACAAATTCAAATAAAATGTGAGAATGTTCGATATATAGTATTTTTTAGATTGTTTGATATTTAGTTGTAAGCTGCAAACGCCACACATTATCACAAATTCAAATAAAATGTGAGATTGTTTGATGTATAGTATGGTTTAGATTGTTTGGCATTTAGATGTGAGTTGCAAACGCCATGCATTATCACATCATGGTATAACATGTGCACAACACGTGTATCACCGCTATATTCATGCATGCATATGTTTAAAACACTATGATCTCCTATTCAAATATATGAATCCCCTTTCATATCAAATTATGATCTTTATTAGTCTCTTACACCCACACAATCCTCTAACCTTTGTAGCTACCACTAACTTTCTCTCGTGCATGCACACACCCTCCTCGCTCTCCCCCTCCCTCGGCATTTTATCCACCGGGCACATTCATTTTTTTCTTTAGGTCGTTTTCCCAGAGTCTCCACAACTCCTTTCCGACACACACCGATCGATAAACCTCTCCAGTGATGCCTGCCTACAACATACACACACACCTTCAATCTCCTCCTTTATGTGTCCTTGCCTCGTGTCTCTCATACGGTCACACACACGTGTAAACTCTCGCCCCTCTTTTCATCGATCTCACAACTGCACACTCCTCCCCCTATCTAGCTAGTAGTCGGGCCTCTCGCACCACCTCCTAGCTCCATTCTCTCTCTCTATCTATCTAGCTGGGCCTTATTTGCCTCTAACAAATGGACGTACACTGACCGATCTCTCGCTATACATATAGCTAGCTAGGTCCTTATAACTCGTTTTTACCCACGCGTCGATCGATCTACCTCATTAGTTGTGTCTCTCCCTTCCACCGACAAACAACAATTGATCTACCGATCTAGTTAGATTTTCTTACCAAACACATGGTTCCCCTTCATCATCCGTGGATGCGTCCCGACAGATCTATCACGCACATGCACACACAGAAACACATCCCCACTCTTATTGATAACATTGCAGTTCCACCCTTAGTTTGTCTAGTAGGCCTCTCCCACCATCTTTGAGAAGAAACTCCATCACCCATCCAGCACTCTACCCCTCTCCCTCCCTCTCTCTCTCTCCTCTCTCTCTCTCTGTCCCATCATATTTCCCATCCTTCAGTTATGTATGGATGTCGACCGATCTCCCTCAAGAGATAGCTGGGTCTCTCCTTCTCAACACATATACGAGTCGTTCTACCTCTATAGTTAGGCCTCTGCCTACCCCTCCCCCCACCCCTCCCCCCCCCACACACC